>NC_090356.1:18468236-18798236 GCF_035084215.1 Heptranchias perlo
CCAATCTCACACTTCTGATCATAGCAACATACACTGCAAAGTCAGGCTCAATATTGGGAATTCATTCTAATAATTGCACATTCCAAATGGGTACACAGTCGGTGCTTCTTAACATATTGCTGTAAATATCACATTCACATGTTTGATAATAGCTTGGTTTATCATTGCGTTTATAAAGAATTGACCCCAGCATTAAGTCCCAATAACTAAACATCTACATGCAGTGATTTGCCCCTCTGAGGATTGCATCCACATTACAATGGACACAGTCCAACTCATCCAACAACCAGCACTGTCCATTTCACCCAAATACAAACGTCTGATGGGATTGCACAATGTGTTTTACCCCAAATAGGCCGTCCAGGAAACATGGGGAACGTGAAGACCCTGGGAGACAATTACCAGTTCACAGTAGATGTGAGCGACTTCTCACCTGAAGATATTATTGTTACCACCTCCAACAATCAGATTGAAGTCCATGCTGAGAAGGTAAGTCATCTATTATCAACCTCTTGATCTGTGTCACACCTGAAATTCACAGTTGAAGAGATAAAATTCTCATTGGACTACGGTTGAGTCAATTATGCATACTTACCTCCAGGATATATATATTGCTGTACCATTGGTTCTTCCAGTCATTGTATTTAATTCACCCAAGGACTTTCACTTTGACAAGTCTTGTACACCGTATCCTGTCATACAACATACGTACTGTATGATGCTCAAAAAAGACCAATTCTCAAACACACATTCACAACTTTCACAGCCTATTGCAATTGACACTAGCTCAATTGCTAAATTTAAATCTGAGATGGATAGCTTTTTGGCAACCAAAGGTATTAAGGGATATGGGCCTAAGGCAGGTATATGGAGTTAGATCACAGATCAGCCATGATCTTATTAAATGGCGGAGCAGGCACGAGGGGCTGAATGGCCTACTCCTGTTCCTATGTCCTATGTACTGTACAGCCTAATACCTGTAAACCCTGTCCTCTGGTCCCGAGGAGGTTTCGTCCTCTGTTCAGAGGAGGTTGCTGCAAGGTAATACCACCAGTAGCATTTACAGTGCACAGTGGTACTCTGCCCAGAGTACAGAGGTGTGTTACCTCCACACCCCTCACGATGAAGTTTGAATCACACTGGGTTTTTAATTATTTTCCTCAGATCTGGAACTCAAACGTGACATGTACTTTTTCTTTTACATATTGGGCTTAATGAGAAACAGAAGAGCTGTATTTCATCCCTTCTAAAAATAACTCTGGCTCTCTGCACACTGGCCATTTAAAACAAAAAGTCTAAACTAAAACTATGTTCGATCACAGCAACATGCTGGGAATTCATTCTAAGAATTGCACATTCCAAATGCATTTGAAGCCATTTTCAGCTGAAATAGGATTTTTTCCACAATGCCAAATACTCATTAGAACCAAGTATTTCCTTAAATTGATCAAAATATATTTCAGGAACTTTTGTCAGCTTAACATTTTACACCAAAAGACAGAAAATATTGGCTACATGAGGCACCCCATCGGCATCTGAAAGAACCATTTTTTCTGTATAAATAAATTAAGCTTCAATCCGCCTGGCAGCCACCGCCAAACCTGCGCCGACTTTCTCAAGCCTGGCTCAGCCTCACGGTGATTCTCCGCCGACACTTTACCCGCCTCTGCTGCAAACCCCCACCGGCGCAAAGTCTCGCGAAACTGGCCAGGAATTGCCAGCGTGCGGAGGGCGACGGTGTTTGCTGAGAGTGGGTCGTGGAAGGAAAAGTAAGCTACAGCAAGAGACGGCGCTAAATTTGGAGGGGGGAGAAACCCCGGAATCTACCTTGTGTAAACGCAATGAGCGTGCAGTTCCCAAGTGCTACAACTGTCATGCGTGAACATTCCCGCCCAAAACGCCCTCCTCTGGTCAGCTCGGCCCATTCCTCACTTGTCATGGGAGCATGTCCCACACGTTGGCTGTTGTATGGCTGCTGGTGAATCCATTTGTTTCCCATGGGCTATGCTCCCTTTTCCCTCACTCCAAATCCTGGAATTGCCTTAGCGATTTTCCAAAACCCATTATACATGGGTGTGCCGCCTTAAGATGCTTTATATTATCTCACTTGATGCATCTCCATTTTGTATACCAGTCCTCCAGTTTTGCACTCATGATACAATTAAGCAATCTGCTCACGTCTACATCATAACAACAACTTCTACAGCACCTGGAGAGGGAGCACGCGGTGTCTGCCGGTACGCTTGAGGCTTTCCGCGATCGGTGGGCACCGCAGGGGCTGGAGTGCATCCTGGATCCTCAAAATAAAATTATAAGTTGACAATGTTATTTGGTTTGATTTGTTTTATATAAAACACACCCTACTACCCCCCCACCCCACTTCTTAAAAAAAACTTCTCCAGCACTCCTCAATGTAGGAAGGGGTCTCCAAATCTTAAAGCAGTCAAAAACCAGAACTACCTGCTAAGTCAATCAAAGCACATTTCTCCAGTACCCCAGCTCACCAATTATAGCATCCAACTATATTTTGAAAGCCTCCAATGATTTTGTATCTCCAATCTCCCAACTTGCTATAGTGGGAATTGAACTCGCAAACTCTGGGTTACTGGTCTTGTCCTATAACCGCTAGGCTACTGTACCCACCGTATAAGGTAACTAGGGATAGTCAATAAAAACAGCCTAGCCAGTGTCAGCGGCATCCCGAGATAAAAAAGCACTTAAGGGTAGAATTTCTGCTTGCACACAACTGACGCAAAGCTTCATCTGCCGAAATCACATATTGGGAAATTGAACATGTACAGTTCACGATTTTCTGTCTATTAATTTTAATAGGCAGAAAATCATGGGCTGCCATACGTGATTTCCTAAAATGTGCTGCTGGTGGATGTGGCTCTGTGGCCAGGGCACACAAAAAGAAAATTCACCCTTTAGCATGCTCAGTCCTAGAATCACCCTCCTTGATCTTCCCTGGATCTCTCCAGCGTATCGGTGTCTTATAAAGGTGGAGTGAGCAAAGATCATCACATTATTCATTGCATTTGGTCCAAGAAACGTTTCTAGTTTAACACAAAAACAACTCTTATGCCTTTGGTGTGATGCCATTATGTAGCATTGAAAATGCCTTTAATAACATTTCTGCAAAATTGACAGCTCCTGTGCTCCCAAGAAGAGAAATGCTGCAAATTACCATCACTGTCAATACACATGTGAGAGCTCGATCTTGAGGCAGTATAGTACAATTTCAGGTGTGAGTCAGTCCAAATGTGGGAACAGGCCTGCAGTTTCCACATGCTCAAATATCTATCACTAGTACAAATATAAAGTAAATATCTTTCATTTTCAGCTTGCTGCAGATGGAACTGTAATGAACACATTCACACACAAATGTCAGCTACCAGATGATGTGGACCCCACCACTGTGACCTCTGCCTTGGGTGACGATGGGACGCTGACAATTAAAGCGAAGAGGCACCCAGCCAAGCACACCGAGCATGTGCAACAGACTTTCAGAACTGAGATTAAGATCTGAGCAGGGAGGGATGAGAGCTACATCATGGTAATGCGGGGAGGTGTTTGATAATGCCAGTAGTAGTGTATCAGTAATGCAGAATGCAGCGTGTGCTGGTGTTTGTTTAACACTGCACCTTACCAACGTACCATTGTAAAATATCATCTCAACTCTTGTAAGCATGGAAACATTGAGCAAAGCCTGTGCAATAAGATATTTGACACCTCTATCACATTATTTAGTAATTCCATTTATATTATGCATCCATTACTAATCTACGACTCACAATACAATGGCAGACTTGTTTGAATGTTTTCCTGTTCCAGAACGGTTCATTATATGGAGACAATTATAGTAATAATCAATATTCCGAGTTTGTGAATGATCTAGTACTATAAGGTATAAAGATCAATAACATTGGTAGCACATCTTATCAGTTAACCCCTCCTAGATTTAATTTTGCTGTATATGTGTTTTGTATATAGATTTGAATCATTACACTGCATTTTGTTATTTAACAAGATATTAATTTCTGTGACTTAAACAAGTGTAAAAGAGAGTGTATGTTGCTAATAGTATTATAGAGGAATGGTTCCAGAACATAAGGATATAGGGCTCTTCAGGAATAGGAAAAGGCCATTGCACCCAACAGTCCTGTCCCTTTTTAATAGGTGAAAATAAAAATTCTATAATATGCCCAAAAATCAATGTGTGACTCTCCACTTAAGTCATGATGCTACCACCGTACCACAAGCCTGCAGTTCTACTGATGGCGTAACTGCAGGGTGCTCCTCTGATGTACTAAATGCTTAGAAACCTTCAATAAACTAATTTAATCATCAGACCAAAAAGTATACCTGGCAGGAGTGCTAACCCTGTGAAGTAATAACTGTGGTCACAGGTGGTGGTGGGGGGAGGGTGGGGTTTGAGGGGAAGGGCCCTTATTCAGACAACTAAACTAAGCTGATGCCAACTGAGTCTGAGCCGCTCCTTTAATCATTGGCGTTAATGCGTCCAGATAAGCGTACAAGTTCTCAGTTTTTATTGGTGATTCTTTACTCCAAAAGCCATTTGCAATAAAAACAGCTTTATGTTCATTTCTGACGAGGGCAAAGTTCACTCTTTATAAATTACTGATTACAACTCAGAAGCTCATCTTTCTAAGGTGTTGGCCTTGCCTCTGGGTCAGACAGCCATGGGTTCAAGCCCCAACCCACAGACTTACTATACTGAGAATTGAACTGAGGCCCTGTCAGTCCTTTCAGTTGGACATAAAAGATCCTATGGCACTATTTGAAGCTGAGCAGGGGAGTTCTCCTGGTATCCTGGCCAACATTTATTCCTCAACCACCACCTCCACCAAAACAGATTATTTGGACATTTATCTCATTGCTGTTTGTGGGACTTTGTTGTGTGCAAATTAGCTGCTGCATTTCCCCACATTATAACAGCAACTACACTTCAAAAATAAATACTTCATTAGCTGTGAAGTGCTTTGAATGCCCTGAGGTCATGAAAGGTGCTATACAAGTGCAAGTTTGTTATTTCTTTCTGTACTACCCTAGCATTCCCATTATAGAGGCCAGTTGTATTTTGAATGCCCCAATGCTTTTGCCCTAATACCTTACCTGGCAGATTATTACAAACATTTATTACTTTTTAAGTACAGAAGTTCTTCCTAAATTAATTTTTTATTCATTTAAATTATGTCATCTGATCCTACTTTCTAGGTTTACTTTAAATTAGTATTCCACATTTATCTTGTCTATAGCATTTAACAAATGTATCTTGGTGAGGGTCCCCTCAACCATCTTCCTTCTACACTATAAAATTTGAGTTTCATTCACTTTCCTCATAGATCATCCCCTTTATACTTGGGATCAGTTTTATTACTTGATGTAGTTTCCTAGATGCTAACAGCTCTTCAGCAACTCACTTAAAATAGTAACACATATTGTATTAAGAAGTCCACCAGACCATTCTGTATAACAGCACTGGGCATTCTCTTATACCACAGCAGGCATTCTTCTGATTCACGCTTATTACTTAGAGGAATTCCAATTATTCTTGTTGAGAATGCATGGAGTTGTCATGAGTTCTCTTGAAAGTACACAATGGAGTTACAGGTCTTACAGGCTTTCCGTTATTTTATCCTTGGGACATTCATCACTTGTCAAGGCTCTTAAGGCTTCACAATTACCCCTCCCACACACACAATTTGATCAAACAAAATGACACACAACTATGCTATCAAGGGACATGGGGATCAAGCAGCAAAGTGGAGTTGAGGTCGAAGATCAGCCATGATCTTATTGAATGGCGGAGCAGGCTCGAGGGGCCGTATGACCTACTCCTGCTCCTATTTTTTATGTCCTTATGCTGCAGTTTCACATTGTTTTATGCTATTCAACATACTCAGCAAATGGTGCTGTCCTCTGTAAAACGTCTTTGGTCTCTTTTGGAGGGTGAACAAGGTGTTGTAAAGGAAAGCATCATCAATCCAATGCTGACATTTATAAGGGGGCAATTTTAACCTAATCCGCCCATTGGGAAACTGACAAGATTGGGTGCAACTCTAGTTTTACACCCAGCCCGATTTTACTTTCCATAATTGGGAGTAATATTGGGCAGGGTATAAAACCAGCATTCCACCTGATCCCGTGGGTTTCCCGCCCAATGAGTTAGGTTAAAATTGCTCCTTGTTTCCTGCTGCTGAAGTTCTTGATCTGCACTTTTAGCAAGGCCAACCATTGAAGCAAATAGCCACTTCTGTTAAACTCTACAAGTACAAGGGAGGATAACTATACATACGTTTGTCTGATAGAACAGTGTTGATGAATCATGGATGTTACAGGGTATTTGAGATTTATATTGAATCTATATGTGCACTTGAATCCACAAACAGTACAGAATGTGCCATTTTGGAAAAGAAATTCTGGAAAATTCTTCATAGATGCTCATTTTTACCCCATTGTAACGTTTTCCTCACCGATAGTACTACTATTGATGTTACTTTTACATAAATAAATTTGTTTCTTCCTTTCTATTGCATCTAACAGAATTCCACTGTATTTGTGTTTTAACGAATAAATATACTCCTTTCTGATTCTGTGGAAATTGAGTTTCTACTGTTCTGGAGGATATGCATAGCAGCATGTTTTCATGAAACTATGATCTTTACATACATTAACTTTCATTGCTTCAGAATAGTGTGCTTTCATGGTAATTAAGAGGATATCCAAAACGGGGCCATACCCTGATGAGTATTGTCTCCTGTCAATGAGTTCCACATGCTCCTATGCATCAACTCTGAAGCTGCACCTAACAGCTAGGAGCAGTCACAAAGAGGTAAAGCAGTCAAGGGATGAGGGGTTCAGTCTGAAGCTGAGTGCACAAAAGGAAGTGTGGTAAAACTCAGGTACCACTTAGTCTTTACCATGTTGTGCCAGTGTACTGTACTGTCTACCCCTATCTGGTGAGAATGGGAGTGCTCAGTACCATCGCATGATCTCAAAATGTTCACCATCTTCCCAGCACTTACACTTTTTTCCAGCCCTGTACTTTTCTATGGCTTGCTATCAAGCTCCCACTCTTCTACACATCCTTGTATGTCAACTTCAGTTCACTCCTGTTCCATACACCTCTCCAAAAAGTGGGTTATTGGCTTGTAGCTACCTCTCCCTCATTTTCTTACTGGAATTATTACAATTCCTATTATTGCTTGTTTTTGTACCTATTCTGAGCTGAGCAGGAGCTCAAACAATGCTCCCACTCCCTGGCAGGGCTTGCAGTTGCTTATCTATTTAAGGCTGTATTTCTATTTAAGGCTGTCCTTTGCTATCTGACACTTTTATAGGCAAACTGAGAAGCCAATATTTAAGCAACGCAATGGAGGTGTAGGCTAGGCCATGTATATCACTCTCACCAGACTCTACATGGAGAAGGATCCATTCCTCACCCCTGAGTCAGCCCCAGCAAACACACTGATAACATCATATCCTGCCTGAGACTATTACTAATAGCACTGGAACATTACGTGCCTGAACATTGAAGCCAGAGCTTAAATCTTGCATGTGAGGCCACTTGAACTTTGCTGAAGAAGTGAGCTAACTTCTGGCTAGATGTAGCCCTTCAATTGCATTTGCACCCACACTGACCCTTCCAACACTAGTCACACAAACAGATAATTTAGTCCTCACTCATTCCACTTCAGTAAATACCTAATAAGAGAACATTTCTGCTAAGCAAATCAATGACTGGCAGAGTGACCCCCACCTTTCCAACATGGCTCAATGGGTAAAGGCACTGCCACCTGTGGTGCAATGCTAAGCCTTACAGTCCTGAAACTTCCAGCTTGGATTCCATGTCTGCTCAGTTCGCTGATATCAGCCAGGATAGTAACTATAGTGCTCTAATTAATCACTGACCTACAGGAAGAAAAATCAACCAGCTATTGTTCACTATTGCTGTGATGCCCTCCATGGTAAAATAGCTTCCCAACGCTGACTGTCTAGGCTTAAAAGTGAAGAATGAATATTTGGATGAGGTACCAGAGCCAACTTCAGTGGCCCAGGAAGCAGCTGCAATTCATCTGCTGTTCAAGAGGTATTTTCTCTAACTTCTCATTAAGGTCAGTTCCTGCCAATGCTCGTGGAACTGTGGCCCAGGAAGGAATCAGCACTTTCAGGAAGAAGGAGAGAAAATCAGGGAAAAGAAATACAATAACTGGCTTGTGCTGATAGGAAAATACCTAACATCAGATTTGTAATATTGATATCTGTCACTGTGAAGGAAACAGTGGTCCAAAAGCATTCTGGTCCTTCATGTCAACTGGGATCATATTCAGTCTCTGTTGGATAAGATAGGTACCGAATATAATCAACAACACTACCTACCCTGATGGGTTTCCACTCTCTCTGCCTGCCGTGATAAGTTCTCCACACACTACCTGACCCAATCATCTCTCCACACACTCTATTTGTTCTGATAGCCCCTCTAAACTCTCCAGGTGGAGTGAGCACTTCAGGAGCCCAGAAAGCATCTGGAATCCATCTTCTGTACAGGGGTTATTTCCTCTAACTTCTCATAAGATCATTCACTGATTAGCCTCAGCCACGCCCTCAGAATTGCTTAGTCACCTGGGGTCCAGACCCCTGTCATTTTGTTCTAAAACTGTAGAGGAAGTGTTAATTGATTTGAATGTTAGTGAAGAATTCAATTTGCTCTGAAAAGGCTGATGAAATGATTGTTTGCCTGTGAAATCATCACAATCTGGTATAATGCTGTGTGAGAGGCATCGACCCATTTCTGTGGGTGGGAAGGCTGTAGGAATCTGGAACAAGTAGGAAACAGTGTTAAACAAATGTATTATTGAACAAGTTAAACTGCTCTTCCCGGCTTCACATTCAGGTAAATTACTTCACTTCTTTGTTGCTGGCAATCTCTAGGGCTGATTTCCCTGAGTGCAGCCCGCGAAAGTTGGAGGGGGTTCCTCAAGCAGGTGTTAGGCCCCTTATTTGCACATGCAAAGGAACTAATACCTGCTTCTGGCATGGGTAAAGGATGCCTCTTGTTTGTCCTTACACAATATGGCAGTCGGCGCACTTCCAACTGGAAGTGTGCGCAGGCATCCTGCCCACCATTTTGGGGCCTCAGTAAGCTGCATAACGCCTGAAAAATGGTAGGGTCCTCCTTAAATGTGCAGGTCGAGCTCCAATGATGACACTGGGACCTGATCTGTAATTGTAACTGGAGACCTAAATGGGAGAACAGTGGTGGTTTCCTTGCCAGGCCAACCCTGCTGGGAACTGGAACGAGGTCTAGCAACGTCATTTAAAATATTTTTTTAGGTTTCCTTGTGGGCCAGGAGGAGCAGGAGTGCTCCTCTGGGCCCCATAAAGAAACCTTGGGCCTCCCTTGTCCCAGGCCTCCCCCCCCCCCCACTTTCCCCGATCACAATCACCAATGACCCCCACCCCCCTCATCAATTACCTGACTGCCAGGGACCATTTCATGGTGCCGCCCGAAGTCCTGCTCCCTCCTGCCGGCCATGCAGTGATTCCAGCTGGCTTCGGTGGGAGTTGGAGCCTGAATATTTAAATGTGTCCCGGGAGTCAAAATCACTCCGTTTCTTGGCTTGCGAGTTTGTCACTCGCCCAGGACCCCCGCACATACCAATCCCACCCCAACTTAAAATCAAGGCCTCTATTTCAATTCATGGTTTTATAGAATGATTTAACGATGAAAAACAGTAACTATATAATAAAACATTACTAGTTTACACACATGCTCACAGCATAGTGAATTCCAAAGTGATGAATGCAATTCCAGGATTAATGCATGATTTGTGTATCTTCATGCAATTGCAGTTAGAGTACCAGCGATGACTACACCATCAGAAGTGCATTCTGATACAAACAATTGAACCTAGAGTCTTTCAAAAAGTAAATCTAAAAATATTTCCAAAAAATGACAGCGGCTGTTGGCTGTTGGCTGTTGGTAGTTTGTTCAGAAACTTGAAGTTAGATTTGTCACAAGCATAAAAACCACATCAGATCACCGCTGCACAAATCCACAACTTGTTAAACAGACAGTAGGAAGTATGATACTCAAGCTTAAGGGTACTGCAGCTATCAACAACAACAACTTGCATTTATATAGCTTCACAGGAGCGTTATCAAACAAGATTTGTCACTGAGCCACCTAAGGAGATATTAGGACAGGTAACCAAAAATTTGGTCAAAGAGGTAGGTAGGTTTTAAGGAGCGTCTTAAAGGAAGAGAGAGAGAGGTAGAGAGGCGGAGAGGTTTAGGGAGGGAATTCCAGAGCTTAGGGCCCAGGCAGCAGAAGGCACGATCGCCATTGGTGGTGCAATGAAAATCGGAGGTGCGCAAGAGGCCAGAATTGGAGGAGCGCAGAGATCTCGGAGGGTTGTAGGGCTGGAGGAAGTTATGGAGATAGGAGGGGGCGAGGCCATGGAGGGATTTGAAATCAAGGATGAGAATTCTAAAAACGATAAACCACTTGTCCTCTTGGTTTAAAAGATCAGAAACCCTTGATTAATTTACAGCTTCATGAACTCATTCCCAAGCAGACAGATTTTAGATCTTTATTTTTTATTAAATCCAACATAATAATTTTTCTGTATGACAATTCTGCAGTAGATGTACAAGTGACATTTCTTTTGAAAATAATTGGTTTAGCTCACCCTATAAGAGATTCCAATTTAGTGAGTACATAAGGTCTAATAGATAGAAATACATGCCTAAAAACTGGAAATGCGCCAGCCGCCATTTGTATAAGGACAAACAAGATGCGTCCTTTACCCACACCTGAAGCAGGCATTAGGCTCTTTGCATATGCAAATAAAGGGCCTAATGTTAATTGTATCCATGAGATTTATATCAATTAGTGTTAATTGTATTCAGGTCGTGCGTATCAATTGGGAACTCTCTTGTATCCATTTATAAGAGAGCTGATCTAGGGTGTGGTGTGAGTGTAAATGTGGAGCTCTGTGAATAAAGGCTTGGAAGCAACTGAGGACTAGGCTCTAGTATTCTATCCTTCACTACCTGGCTATCCAGTTTGTAACACCTAACGCCTGCTTGATATCCTGCTCCAACTTTTGCAGGCTGCACTCAGGGAAACCAGCCTTAGGGATTGCCAGCAACAAAGTAACTTACCTGAATATGAAGCCGGGAGTAGAAGTTTGACTTGTTCAATAATACATTTGTTTCTGTCTATTCCACTGTTTCCTTCTTGTTTTAGATTCCTACAGCCTTCCTACCCACATAAATGGGTCGTTGCCTCTCACACAGCATTGCAACAGACTGTGATGATTTCACAATCAAACAATCATTTCATCAGCCTTTTCAGAGCAAATTGGATTCTACACTAACATTCAAATCAATTAACACTTCCTCTACAGTTTTAGAACAAAATGACAGGGATCTGGACCCCAGGTGACTAAGCAATTCTGAGGGCGTGGCCGAGGCTGATCAGTGAATGATCTTATGAGAAGTTAGAGGAAATAACTCCTGTACATAGCAAGGTATTGCTGAGAACCCGGGAGAAAAGTACTTCTGTGCTCTGGTTCATGCCTAAGCACCTCCGACAGCCTGAACTGTCAATTCCCGAAGATAAGAAGTATTCCAGAATATTCTGTCCTGTGATTCTGTGTAAGTCCACATCCATAGTCATAAAACAAACTGCTTCAATATGGAGAATGTCTCTAAGGGGTATTACCCATAACAGTGTCCCATGTCCATGATGGATAGCTACTTATTGCAATAAATGTTCCACGCCATAAACTATGAAGCAGACTGCATTGTTGCATAAACCTGTCCGACGCCATGAATGCAGCAGAGAGTGCAATTGAATTTAACTCAAAGGCTGAAGTTAGTGACAAATCTTTCTTAATCTGATTTGAATGGTTGCAGTGTGTTTCCCGGAAGGAGGATTACTTGTTGAATTGTACACAGTGAACATTGTCAAACAGAAATTCTTTTGTTCCTACCTTCTTTTGTATACCATGGATAGTCAATTTAGTAAGAGAATCAACTGCTAAGAATCAATACTTCTAAACACAGTGTAGCCAGAGGACTGAGAATTAGTCATTCCTTCCTGTGTAAGGAAGTTAGGCAGTTAATATTAAGGTGCAATATAAATTGCTGGACTCCAACTAAAGCTATAATCATTTTATTGAAATGATTGAACATTTAAAATAACAAAGGGTTCAAAATGCGATTGTACTAATGGAGAAAATGGCACCTTCCTGCAGCTAGCTCATCAGATTTATAATGCACGATTAGAAGGGTAATTTTTTAACATTTATTATTGTGTCAGCCACCTTACAATACATTTGTGTGAAAAGGCATTTTTCTTTGTCAACCCAGATCAGATAATTGGATGCTCAGTAGATGTGAGTCTTCACTGTACAGTTATATGGAAAGGTGAAAGGAAAATGGGGAAGAGTCACTTGTTAACTGGCTCCTGAACCATTAAAGCAGGTTTGGCCTGAGCTTTACCACATTTTGCTGAAACTGTCCTGTCCAATCTCTGGAGTAAACTGCGCTGCACTGTAGGAATGTATGTCCTGGCATGCCCTGCGAGGCATGGGAAACAGCCACTAGATTGTGTTTCAGACAAAGCAGTAAATCATAAAGAGAAAGTAATTTTGATTTTTTAATTAAAAAAACAAGTTTTTAAAAATTGCCTAAGGGGAATGGACGATTATATGAAGAGAATGGGGAGGCACAAGAAAAAAATTGGAAAATGAAGGCAAAAGGAGGCAAAGGTACTAGAGGTATATGAGAGGAGAGCGGGAGCAACAGATTTGGAGAGGGGGAGGGAAACGAGACTGTCCATGACATGGCTGTGCCAGCACCAAAATATTTTCATCGGACTTACTGTGGAATTTGTGGCTTTCAAAATTTCTGTGCTGGTTAAAGAGATGATGTGGCTGCTGTCTATTTAAGAGCATTATTATCTCAAACTATTCTTATTAAATGAAAAATGTGTCATAAAATATGATTTTCCATATTAAGTTATTTTTTAACTGGGACTTCGCGTTGAAATATTACTACAGTATTTTGTGTCCTGTTTAGAAGCAACGGCAGGCATGTTCTCAACTGAAACTTTAAGGTGTGTAACACCAAATTTTCAGCTGCACAGGAGCAACCATGCAGCAAAAGGAGATGGTTCTGTGGGAGCTGTGAACTTGAGCAAAATGCTAAACCAGACATAAGAGCATCCAACAAGGTTTTAAAAAAATAATTCAGCAACTCACCCTGCCTGGTACCCCTGAGTTTTTTCATATACTATCTGACACCATTTTAAATTCTAATCTCAGTGTGTGTTGAGCACTTGTCTTTGTCAGTGTTGAGAGCTATTTTCAGACCCTGACTCACTTATTCCTTGCTCTATTTTAACATTATCAGCTGTGTTCTCAAGTCAGCTCAGGAATCCAGCAAGGAGACAGAGTCATAATAGAGGCGCTAGTCTTTTGTCTCAAGAGACATATATAAACAAAAGGGGGGAGAGAGAGTGAGAGAGAGGCAGACAGGGACAGGTCACAGACATTATAAGATGCTACCATTTGTAAAAAGAGACAGAGTCACAGAAAGAGAGAGGTACACACAAAGAAAGTGAGGGATGCCAAAAGTGAAACACAGAAAGTGAGAGAAAGTGGCTGGCCCTTGTGAAAGATGCAGCTTGCTGCTTTAAACCACTTGTGTGTTTTCGATGCAAGACACCTCAGGATTGCTGATCTGGTACAGGGCTCAGGATCATGGTTCAGGAGCCGGGCTCAGGAACCTGGCTCAGGAGCAGGGCTCAGGAACAGGGCTCAGGATCATGGTTCAGGAACTGGGCTCAGGAACCGAGTTCAGGTACAGGGCTCAGGTACAGGGCTCAGGTACAAGGTACAGGGCTCAGGTACAAGGTACAGGGCTCAGGTACAAGGTTCAGGTAAAGGATTGAGGTACACAGCTGGTGGCTGAAAATCACAAGGCTTGTGTTTATCCAGTATTGACGGCTCTGGCCAGTAAGCCCTGTTGACAGTGAATGGGTTAAAATCAATATGTGGTTGCTATAAAGGGTACATGCACTGTTCTCATGGTGGGCACAGGATGGAAAAGTACTAAAACTAGATAAGCTTAGAAGAACTGGAGCATGACATAGCAGTTATGTGCCAAAACATGTTATGTGGTATACTGCTGAACTGAGAACTGGTTCATCTCAGAGTTAGACAAGGGGATAGCACATGGTGCTAGGGTCACATCATATCTGACCAAAGTAGGCATATTTTAGTGAAACATATAAATATGGGATAGAGACGTGAATTCTTTGTTACTCAAAGCCAAGGGCTATATTGGATTGGGGCAGCTCTTAGTCCCCGATGAATATCCTACTTGTGAGTATAGTAGACGTATTTGCTTGCTTGTAATCACGTGTAGGTTCAATAAATCTCTAAAGTTAACTTCTCTCTGGTGTCCAAGACAATTTATCGCAAATGTACACGTCACGATTTTCTGGCTGAAAATGATGGAGAGTGCACCAGCAATTCCCCAATATGCACTCCCAGTGGGCAAGGCTCCAGGAGCACACATTCAGAAAATTGCACTTTTAGTGTTAGCAAGCTCTTTGATCGTGGGAGCGTTACAGCCAGGCCTGATCCTGTCCTCACCCCATATCCACATACACAATCTTTCCAGCAGAAGTCACTGGATAGAGATCAGGAGCAGGAACCCTGGCCTATTCTTCACTTAGCCCAGGGGCTCTGATGCCAACTCTAGTGCTCCTACTGCCACCCTAGCAGAGGTCAGCTAACTAAGCACAGACCAGAGAATCAAATTGGAGTCTTCCTGGTCTCTCAAGAATAAATTCAGCACTCCCAGCACTCGAAAGGAGCATAGGCTGGAAGCAAAAGGAGTACACCATAGCACCTATTCTTTGACCTACATGCCCTTAGAGCCCAGCTCCCTGCTGGATGCATTGAATTTACCCTTATATCTTAACATCACACTGGGCAGTGCATTCATTGAGCACTGGAGAGTGTTTTTAATTTAAATGTCAGTGTGTACGCACACACATTCTGTAGACAGGCCACATTCGGATGAATTATCAGATCTGTCTCATTTCTGGTAATATATTTCATATCCACAATGTGTTGTAAATATTATTTACTCCAGAGCCAGGCCGGCATATATTAGTGACATCCCAGATACCAGGCCTCCAGTGTTATAAATACATGCAACTAACCCCAACAGCCGGGCTATCGTGTTAATGGAAGGTCAGGCTCTGTGTCTATTCCTGACAAGTGTATATAGTTGCCTAGTAACATGTTATACAACATTAACAACACCACTGACTGACAGGCAGTCTAAAGAAGCCAGTCAGTCTAGATTTGCATTTTGTACAGGGGCCCTGTAATGGATTGGAGGAACCCCTTATTGGATTAGCTCCAAGGGAACAAATTGATGCATTAGGATGTGCACAAAATGTGTGGGGCACTGTGAGGTGTCAGGATTTGCTCAACACTGTTCAACTGCTGCAGTGGCACATTATTCTCTTCAACTAAATAAAAGGTACAGTTTCACAGCAACACCCGGCCCCAACTCTAACCAGCAATCCCAGCCCTACCGACTCTAACCAGCAACCCCATTGACTCTAACCAGCACAACCCCTGCCTCCACTGACTCTAACAAGCAACACAAGCCCCCACCGATTCTAACCAACAATCTCTGCTCCCACCAACTCTAACCAGCCACCCTAGCCTCATATCATTTGACCAGCAACCGTAGTTTTACCAACTCCAACTAGCGACCTCCAGCCCCCATCAACTTCAGCATCAACAACTTGCATTTATGTAGCGTGGTAAAACATCCAAAGACGCTTCACAGGAGCGTTATCAAACAAAATTTGACAAGCAACCCCATTCTCTCTAACTGTAACCAACAATCGCAGCCCCCATCAACTCTAACCCAACCTCAGCCCTGATGAACTCTAATCAGCAACTCCAATTCTAACCACAACCCCTATTCCACACTGACTCTCATAACCGACCCTCAACCCCTCCACCCGACCTATGCTGATTATCAACCCCAGCCATGATGATGCCATCCATTAACTTTTTCCTGTATTAGTATCCTGCTGATTTCCTTAAAGAAAGCCCCAAAGTATCTGCGCTGAGGTCAGTGACTATCCTGGAATAACTGCAGTGTTCCATGGGAGACTGTTACTCAGACAATTCACTCCATTTAGGGCCATCAGTTTAATGGTAAACCTGCCAAACAGCATTTATCTAAATATAATCCTTTGACAGAACTCCTCTCACTCATAGTTCAACGTGAAGCAGTAAGGGAGCCCGTCAGTGCAATGGGACAAGTGAGTGATTATGTTTCACAATTGCAGCCACTAGTTCTGGAAAATGAGGGTCCGCCAGCCTCAGTCCATTGCAATATCATTTGCTACGTGAGTCAGATGGAAACAAAACCCTCACGTCTGGTCAAAGGAAATTCATTCATTGGAACGAGTGTTCCGGGAAGGCCAGCTTCCCTATTATTAGTAATGTCTGCAAAGACGGGGCTATTTCAATGTCCTCATGTTTGTGTAATATACAAATGGTGGGTGTGCATGAGTATCAGTGTGTATGCATGAGTTTGAGCGCATGCATAAATTTGTGTTGTACGTAAATTTCAGTGTGTGTGTGTTTATGAGTGCTTGTACATATCTTTGTGTGTGCATACATATGTGTGAGTTTGAATAGTCTAGCTTTTCCAATCCCAGTGAAGTTCAGACCCAAGCTAAGTGATTCCACAACCAACGGATCAGATCAAAGCTCCGCAGTCCTGCCGCATCCAGTCGTGAATGGTGGTGGACAATTAAACAACTGACGGGAGGAGGAGGCTCTGTAAACATCCCCATCCTCAATGATGGTGGAGTCCAGCACGTGAGTGCAAAAGACAAGGCTGAAGCGTTTGCAACCATCTTCAGCCAGATATGCCAAGTAGATGATCCATCTCGGCCTCCTCCAGATATCCCCACCATCACAGAAGCCAGTCGTCAGCCAATTCGATTCACTCCACATGACATCAAGAAACGGCTGAGTGCACTGAATACAACAAAGGCTATGGGTCCCGACAACATCCCGGCTGTAGTGTTGAGGACTTGTGCTCCAGAACTAGCCACACCTCTAGCCAACTGTTCCAGTACAGCTACAACACTGGCATCTACCCGACAATGTGGAAAACTGCCCAGGTATGTCCTGTCCACAAAAAGCAGGACAAATCCAATCCGGCCAATTACAGCCCCATCAATCTACTCCCAATCATCAGCAAAGTGATGGAAGGTGTCATTGACAGTGCTATCAAGCGGCACTTACTCACCAATAACCTGCTCACCGATGCTCAGTTTGGGTTCCGCCAGGACCACTCAGCTCCAGACCTCATTACAGCCAAGCATGGACAAAAAAGCTGAATTCCAGAGGTGAGGTGAGAGTGACTGCCCTTGACATCAAGGCAGCATTTGACCGAGTGTGGCACCAAGGAGCCCTAGTAAAATTGAAGTCAATGGGAATCGGGGGGAGGAAGACTCTCCAGTGGCTGGAGTCATACCTAGCACAAAGGAAGATGGTAGTGATTGTTGGAGGCCAATCATCTCAGCCCCAGGACATTGCCGCAGGAGTTCCCCAGGGCAGTGTCCTTGGCCCAACCATCTTCAGCTGCTTCATCAATGACCTTCCCTCCATTAAAAGGTCAGAAATGGGGATGTTCGCTGATGATTGCAGTGTTCAGTTCCATTCGCAACCCCTCAGATAAGGAAGCAGTCCATGCCCGCATGCAGCAAGACCTGGACAACATCCAGGCTTGGGCTGATAAGCGGCGAGTAACATTCGCACCAGACAAGTGCCAGGCAATGACCATCTCCAACAAGAGAGAGTCTAACCACCTCCCCTTGACATTCAACGGCATTACCATCGCTGAGTCCCCCACCATCAACATCCTGGGGGTCACCATTGACCAGAAACGTAACTGGACCAGCCACATAAATACTGTGGCTACAAGAGCAGGTCAGAGGCTGGGTATTCTGTGGCGAGTGACTCATCTCCTGATTCCCCAAAGCCTTTCCACCATTTACAAAGCACAAGTCAGGAGTGTGATGGAATACTCTCCACTTGCCGGAATGAATGCAGCTCCAACAACACTCAAGAAGCTCGACACCATCCAAGACAAAGCAGCCCGCTTGATTGGCACCCTATCCACCAACCTAAACAATCACTCCCTTCACCACCGGCGCACAGTGGCTGCAGTGTGTACCATCCACAGGATGCACTGCAGCAACTCACCGAGGCTTCTTTGACAGCACCTCCCACACCCGCGACCTCTACCACCTAGAAAGACAAGGGCGGCAGGCACATGGGAACAACACCACCATCAATACCACCATCCCGACTTGGAAATATATCGCTGTTCCTTCATCGTCGCTGGGTCAAAATCCTGCAACTCCCTTCCTACCAGCACTGTGGGAGAACCTACACCACACGGACTGCAGCAGTTCAAGAAGGTGGCTCACCACCACTTTCTCAAGGGCAATTAGGGATGGGCAATAAATGCTGGCCTCACCAGTGACGCCCACATCCCATGAACGAATAAAAAAAAAGTCACACACCATCCCGACTTGGAAATATATCGCCGTTCCTTCATCGTCACTGGATCAAAATCCTGGAACTCCCTTCCTAACAGCACTGTGGGAGAACCTTCACCACACGGACTGCAGCGGTTCAAGAAGGCGGCTCACCACCACCTGCTCAAGGGATGGGCAATAAATGCTGGCCTTACCAGCGACGCCCACATCACATGAACGAATGAAAAAAAAGGAAGTTATGCTAAACCACACTTGTCCAGGGCTTAGAGAGGGTGCAGCGGAGATTTACTAGAATGATACCAGGGAAGAGGGACTTCCGTTATGTGGAGAGACTGGAGAAGCTGGGATTGTTCTCCCTAGAACAGAGAAGGTTAAGGGGAGATTTAATAGAGGTGTTCAAAATTAAGAAGGGTTTTGATAGAGTAAATAAGGAGGAACTTTTTCCACTGACAGGAGGGTCGGTAACCAGAGGACACAGATTTAAGGTAATTGGCAAAAGAACCAGAGGGGAGATGTGGAGAATATTTTTATGCAATGGGTTGTTATGATCTGGAATGCACTGCCTGAAAGGGCGGTGGAAGCAGATTCAATAGTAACTTTCAAAAGGGAATGGAATATATACATGAAAAGGAAAAATTTGCTGGGCTATGGGCTAAGAGCAGGGCAGTGGGACTAATTGGATAGCTCTTTCAAAAAGCCGGCACAGACACGAAGGGCTGAATGGTCTCCATCTGTGCTGCATGATTCTATGATTCTATGAAATGGTTAAAGCAACTGCAAAGCTGGCCAGAAATGCAATGTGCTGATTGCATCCAATTTTCTGTGGTTCAGTTATCTACACAACAATGACTTCCATTTATATAGCGCCTTTAACGTAGTAAAACGTCCGAAAGCCCTTCACAAGAGCGTAACTATTATAAATTAAAAATTGTGAGTGGTCTCAAAATTCCAAAGTTCCGACACCAGCAGGAGGTGCTGTAAGCATAATGTTATGTGACAGTTTGGCAACAATTGTTTGCCTCCCAATGTTAAATGAAAGACCAACCGCTACCCTAGTTGTATATTATGAGTTAATATGTTAAAAAAAATGGCTGAGTCTGCATGCAGCTGAAAGCTCTGGCCACCCAATGTCACTGTGGAGCAGCCTAAGTTTTTTAGGTAGCAGCCATGCTGGTAAAAGTCGGTAAAGGAAGGTAAGAATTTTAGTTTTTAATTAAATGCAAAATATTATGTAAATTATTTGGTCCCTTCTCGCTTTCCTAGACTGAGATCTTCTATCTTTCCCTCGCTCGCCGAACGGCTCTCCATCACACAGATTTGTGGGTGCCATCAGGAGCTCAATCATCCAGCCCTGGGAACCCCTTAGGGGACATCATCCATTAAAATGAGGTTACCCCACGCAGCCCCCTTTTGCCAGGCCCCACAGCCTCAAGTCTCTTCTGCAGACCATTTTCATACATGGCTCCCCCCGGCCTCCTGCTCGGCTGCTTCCCTCCCTCCCAATCCTCTGTTTGTCAGGCCTTGTGAACACAACCTTTTTTCATGGACCGCCCTGCAACACACTCACACCAATGTCATATCACTGGCCCGTTACGGGGGTTTCTGAATGGTGTTAGCTTTGGCTCAGTGGGTAGCAATCTTGTCTCTTGGAACCTAGAAGGTCATGGGTTCAAGCCCCACTCCAGAGACTTGCAGCACATAATCTAGACTGACACTTCAATGTAGTACTGAGGGAGTGCTGTACAGTCAGAGGTGTTGTCTTATGAATGAGATGTTAAACTGAGGCTCTATTGACCCTCTCAGGTGGATGTAAAAGATCCCATGGCACTTTTTCGAAGATCAGGGAATCCTGACCAATATTTATCACTAAAACAGATTGTCTGGTTATTATTTTATTGCTGATTGTAGGACCTTGATGTTTCCTACATTACTACACTTCAAAAATATTTAATTGGCTGTAAAGGGCTTTGGGATGTCCTGAGGTCATGAAAGGCGCTATATAAATGCAAGTTCTTTCTTTCTTCCTAACTCCTCTCTTCCCTTCGTGGCCATGGCACATTTCCGTAGCCCCCCTTGTTTTGGCCACTGTCACCTTGCCCTCCAAACACCTGTTTCCCCCCCCCCCCACTGAGAATCATTTTGTGTCTCCTCCCCAACAAGCAGAAATTTTGTTTCTGAATGCTCCCCATGTCACTAAGCAGAAAATCAGCACTGCTCCCCTCATTGATCAGCTTCTTGGCCTTCCACACCCCTCCAACTGAGAAACAATTCTGCTCCATTTCCCCACACACCAGGTAAATAGCCTTTACTCCGCACTTAGGATATCAAACCACCTAACTTGCAATGACTAACACTCTGGGCCTTCCTTCCCTACCCCACCCCCCACCATGAGCATCATTACTGTCCCCCCACCCACCAAGCAGAAGTTCTCCCCCTCCCACCCAATGAGCAGTGTTTTGGCTTTCGGACCCTGCTATGTGGCAGAACCCTTACCCTTGCATCTCCCCCACTATGCAGATTTCAGCTTCCCTATCCCCATAGTGATTAGCATCCACCCCACATTTCCCCATCCTCTCCCCCTCCCATGACCAATTCTTGGTCACCCTTTGCTCACTGATCCCTTGAGCGTTTGCTCTCCAGGCAGAGCCGGCAAGTTTGCCAATTAGCTTATTTTGGCTTTTGACTCTCTCAGTAGTTTTCAGTAGATGGTTTTTGTAGGTTAGTAACCAGTCGAGAGTGACGCCCATGTAAAAAGATTGAGCATCCTGTTTAAGAAATTGAGTTATTAGGATGATAGTGAGTCCACGAATGGCACTAGCATCGTGCAAGTGAATTACAGAGGGCACAGTCTTTGTGGCACTTGGTTGAAGAAGTACTCCTCCATAAGGTTTATATCATTAGTGAGTGTGGTTTCCAGAGTGGAAAAGTCACCACCTTGAGCAGCAAAGGCACTGTCATCAGCAGAGCAGAATTTCCACGATCTGGTCACAGGCAGGTCATTTATGTATCATTTTAAAAGGAGTGGTGCTAGAACCGATCCCTGAGGTAGGTCATTGCTTTGGCATTTCCACGAGTTGGTGCAGTCAGCCATGTGTGCTTTGAAACGGTGGCCTCGCAGCAGTAATTCAACCAAGCAGGAGGCCCAATATGGCAGGACCTACGATATTTTTGCCAGAAGACAGAAAGTGTTATAGGCTAATGTTAGACAGAGGAAGACAACACCAGTCTTAAGGTTTTTTTGAAAGCCATTTTCAATGAAGGAGGTTAGGACGAGTACTTGGTCAAAAGGGCTGTGACCATGGCGGAAACCAGCTTGGTCTGGACTACTGGAGATATGCTATGGAGAACCAGTTGATTGAAAACACACAGAAGGGAATTTGTCTGTAGCCCGCTACTAACTGTGGATCCTTGCCTAGCTTAAGTAGGTCGGTGATATTTGCTTTGCGTCATACTGCTGGAATCCAGCCTTCAAGGACAATACGAGTGAAGAAAAGTGATAGCCAATTACAAGCTTGTGGACCAAGGTTCTCCAACTATTCAAGGTCTATGTTGTCGTAGCCAGCTGCGGTACCAGGTTTCATATTATGCAGCACAGGTTCGAGATGTGATGGTGTGAAGGGTGGTGGCGAGTTCGGGGCAATTCGATAAAAGTGGCGTCATTCATTATGTACTTTCTGTTCGAAGACTTTGTTACGGAGGCTCTTGCCCCTTTTAGTAGGTGACTGGCAATGGCATTGGCTGAACAATAAAAATGTAACTTTGGCATATTCCTGATGGCTCAGTGACTTTATCCAGTAAGTAGCTGAACTATACAGAGAAGAAGGTCCCAGATTTGCTCCCTAATCTGTGTTGATCAGAGCTGGGGCAGCTGCAGGGGTGCTACAATTAGCCTCAGGGCCCCTGGGTTAGAGTGGGGTAAAAATCAGCTAGGATTCCTGCTACTGATCAGTATCTAGTGATCTCTGCAGGAAAGTGCTTGTAGAATCAGGGTCAGCTGAGATATCCTTCACGGTTCAATATCCTGCCGAAACTCACATATGGAGAATGGACTTTTGGGTGAGGTACTGAAGGACGCCTGGCAACCACAAGACCAGTAACCAGCCAGTACCTTCAGAAGAGAATCATAGAATCATACAGCACAAAAGGAAGCCATTCGGCCCATCATGCCTGTGGCAGCTCTTTGAAAGTGCTATCCAATTAGTCCCAATCCCCTGTTCTTTCCCCATAGCCCTGCATTTTTTTTTTCCTTTTCAAGTATTTATCCAATTCTGTGTTGAAAGTTGTTATTAAATCTTCTGCCAACACCCTTTCAGGCAGTGCATTCCAGATCATAACAATCGGCTGCATTAAAAAAATTCTCATCTCCCCTCTGGTTCTTTGCCAATTACCTCAAATCTGTGTCCTCTGGTTACTGACTCTCCTGCCAGTGGAAACAGTTTCTCCCTATCTACTCTATCAAAACCACTAAACATTTTTTTAAAAACTGCTGATGTTGGAAATCTGAAATAAGAATAATTTGTGTTAATACTTGTTTTTTTTAATGGATCAAAGGAAACCAAGTTAAATCATAATTTTATGATTGCTGTTGATGATGCACACCAGTCTATGCGGTGCCCGTTGGTCGTGTGCTCCCTCTCCAGGGCCAAGCCACCTGGGCGCGGAGACAGTCGGAGCGACCGCTCCCATGGGCCACAGAACCATAGAAAAGATACAGCACAGAAGGGGGCCATTCGGCCCATCGTGTCCGCGCCGGCTCGAAGAACAACCAGGTGCCCATTCTAATCCCATCTTCCAGCACCCGGTGGCCTCTATCCTGGACCTGTAGATGTGTGTTAATACTTGTTAGATTTGATATTTAAATAGCTGAATGGCACCATCTGGTGTTCAAAATAAATGGCACGGTGTCATAGAGTCATAGAGTTATACAGCACGGATAGAGGCCCTTCGGCCCATCGTGTCCGCGCCGGCCATCAAGCCCTGTCTACTCTAATCCCATATTCCAGCATTTGGTCTGTAGCCTTGTATGCTATGGCATTTCAAGTGCTCATCCAAATGCTTCTTGAATGTTGTGAGGGTTCCTGCCTCCACAACCCCTTCAGACAGTGAGTTCCAGACTCCAACCACCCTCTGGGTGAAAAAGTTCTTTCTCAAATCCCCTCTAAACCTCCCGCCTTTTACCTTGAATCTATGTCCCCTTGTTATAGAACCCTCAACGAAGGGAAAAAGCTCCTTAGTATCCATCCTATCTGTGCCCCTCATAATTTTGTACACCTCAATCATGTCCCCCCTCAGCCTCCTCTGCTCCAAGGAAAACAAACCCAATCTTCCCAGTCTCTCTTCATAGCTGTCCGCGTCAAAGGGTTTTGTTCTCTTTTTTTTCTGTTTGTAGGCCCCCCTTTTATAAGGCGGGGTGGGGGGGGGGGGTTCGGGTGTGTTTTATTCAAAACAAATCAAAAACCAAATAACAGTGTCAAATAATAATTTTATTGTGACGATCCAGGATGCACTCCAGCCCCTGCGGTGCCCACCAGTCGCGGAAAGCCTCAAGCGTACCGGCAGACACCTCGTGCTCCCTCTCCAGGGCCACCTGGGCGCGGAGAATGCCGTGGAAGAAAGGCAGACAGTCGGAGCGACCACCCCCACGGGCCGCGACTAACCTGGACCTGTGGATAGCCACCTTGGACAGGCCCAGGAGCAGGCCCATGAGGATGTCCCCCGACTTGCCCGCCCCCCTCCTCACCGGGCGGCCAAAGATCAGGAGCGTGGGCCAGAACTTGAGAAGCAGCCCCCTTAAATAGTGGAACAGGGGCTGCAGTCTCCCACACCCTGTGAATAAATGAAACACGGACTCATCCAGGCCGCAGAAATTGCAGGCGGTCTGGGAGCCCATGAAATGGCTTAAACGCCTATTGGTTGTGACTGCTCCGTGCAACACTCTCCACCCCAGATCCCCAATGGCTCATGTGAGGACCCCCGAGTAGAGAGCCCTCCGCTGGGGACCCCCGCCTCCGCCGGAGGGCAGGATGGTACGCCAGGGCATGTCCTGGCGAAAGACGAGGGCGAGGAAGTGGAGAGTGTGCAGGAGCAGCCCGTACAGGAAACCCCTCCATGCAGAGTGAAATGGCACGGAGGAGATTTCCGAGAGACGGCTCAAGTTGTGAGGCACAGCCTCACAACAAGGGAGGTTTCGGGGCCTGGCGCCGATGAGGAATTCTGTCTGAACGGGGGTCAGTTTGGACGGGATGGCTCCACACGCTTCAGCCTCCTCCACACACCGAGTGGAGTCAGGGCCGAGTGCCACTTTCAACGCCCGGATGGCGGTGGCAGCGTCCCAGACATGGCGCAAGGACATCCGTGCGGCCAGTATCCCTGGCGCTATCCAACCCGCCCCTCCGCCATCCAGGGCCCTCTCCTCCGTCAGCCACGTGCCACCGAAGCCAAAACCATGGAGGAGCGTATTCCTGAGCAGCGGCTCCTGCAGGACAGCCGCTACCCCCGACGGGGGAGAGCACCAGCAGGAGGCAACCATATTCCAGACCCCGATCAGATCCTGGTAAAAGCTCCCGCAAGGACGCGCGGCCGCTCGGCAACGTGATAAACAGGAGCTGCGTGTCGTAATTCAGGCCGTGCAGCTGGTGGAAGAAATACATCGCCAGCGCACACCATCTTGGAGGATCCTCAACGTACAGGTATCGCTGGAGGGTCCGAAGGCGGAAAGTCACTACCTGGGTGAGGACGCACACCAGCCCCTGACCGCGCTCCCTAAGCTGGAGACTCAGGACCGCAGCAGCGACCCAGTGCATCCTTTTAGCCCAGAAGAAGTCGACGAGCTTCTTCTGAATCTTGGCGACAAACTCAGGAGGAGGGATCAAAGTGACCAACCAGTACCACAACAATGAGGCTACCAGTTGGTTTATGACCAACACTCGACCCTGTCCAGCGCCCTAGGCCAGCGGTGACTTTGGCCTCCAGCTCTTGCCAGTTCGCCTGCCAGGATTCCTCGGCAGGGCTAAGGTAGACTCCCAGGTACCACAGGTGCGTGGTGCTCCAGGCAAAAGGCCGTAGCTCCTCCGGCAGGGGGTCCGCCCGCCACTGACCCACCAGGAGCCCGGAACATTTCTCCCAGTTGATCCTTCCGGAGGACGTGGCAGAGTGCACCTTTTGGCACTCGCACATCCTTCGCAAGTCAACGGGATCCGTGACCACGAGAAGCACGTCATCGGCGTAAGCCGAAAGGACGACCTCCACGCCCGGCTCGCGCAGAGCCAGTCCCGACAACCTCTTCCGCAAGAGGTGCAGGAAAGGCTCCATGAAGACGGCGTATAATTGGCTGGACATGGGGCACCCCTGATGCACTCTTCTCCAGAAACGAAGGGGCGCCGTCAAGGGTCCGTTAACCTTAACCAGACGCTCCGTGTCATCATACAGAAGTTGGATCCGGGCGACGAATTGCGACCCGAACCCGAATGCGCGCAGAGTCCCGAATAAGTACTCGTGATGCACCCCATCGAATGCCTTCTCCTGATCCAGGGTGAGGAAGGCTACCGACAGACCAGCTGTCGGGGAATAGTGGATCAGGTCCTGGACGAGGTGGATGTTATTGTGGAATCTTTGGCCCGGGACCGTGTAGGACTGGTCGTGGTGGATCATGTGGGCTAGCACGGTGCCAAGGCGAGCAGACATCGCCTTGGCGAAGACCTTATAATCCGTGCTGAGGAGGGAGACCGGGTGCCAGCTTTTAAGGTGATGGAGATCCCCCTTCTTCGGCAGCAGGATGACGACCGCCAGGACGTCCAAGAATGCCCTGAGGAACTCCACGGTCAGCCCGTCCAACTCCGGGGATTTCCCCCTAGAGAGCTGGTGGAGGGCACCGGTCAGCTACGCCAGGGTTAGCGGAGCGTCCAGCCAGTTGGTGCCCTCCGGGCCGACCTTCGGCAGGTCCTCCCACAAAACTGCGCGCATCCTCGCTGAACGGATCCTGAGAGAACAGAGCCTCGTAGTCAGCCCGTGCCCAGGCACTGACCCCCTCTGGGTCCGAGACGAGGGACCGGTCGTCAGCCAGCAGAGTAAGGAGCTGCCTACTGACCCCCTGCCGCTTTTCCAGCGAGTAGAAGGAGGGGGAGCTGCGGTCCAAGTCCCGAAAGAGCTGGAGCCGTGACCTCATGTACGCTCCTCGGGACACGACCAGTTGCAGGTCCTTCAGAGCGCCCTTCTTCTCTTCAGACTCCCGCTGCAGGGCCGGATCCTCGGCGGTTTGACTGAGACGGGACTCCAGGCCAAGCACCTCCTGCTCCAACCACCTGACCTCGGACTCCCGCCTCTTGGTCCACCCCCTCGTGTACTCTTGACAGAAGAGACGGACGTGAGCCTTGCCCACGTCCCACCATAGCCTCAAGGAAGAGAAGCCTCCCTGCTTCCTTCCCCAGTCAGTCCAGAATCGACGGAACTGGTCCCGGAATCGCGCGTCCTCCAGCAGCTGGTTGTTAAAGTGCCAGTACGCGGACCCCGCCCGAGCACGGAGTAGAGTGAACTCCATCCGCACCAGGTGGTGGAACGAGCACAGCAATGGCCGTATGGAGGCCAACTGGATGCAGGAGGCATATGCCCGTGAAACGTACAGGCAGTCAATTCTGGACCTCCATCCTCCAGCCCTCACAAAGGTGAATTGGCTGGAGTTGGGATGGAGATTCCGCCAGACGTCCACCAAGTTGAAGGATCCGACCAGGTCCCTCAACTTCTCCGTCGCCAACCGGCAGCGCGGGGACTGGAGCAGACCCTCGCCTCGAGGGTACGGTTAAAATCCACACCCCCCCCCCCCCCACCCACTCCGAGGACAATGCACTCGCCAGCGTCGACGGAGTTGAGGTAAGTGGACACTTCTTCAAAGAAGCTCGCTTGCTGAGCACCGGTACCAGGGGGCGTGAACGTTCACCAGATGATGCGGCACGTCCCCGAGGCGAAGGTCTACATGGAGCAAGCGGCCCGGCACCGGCTCCTTGACCCCCCCCCCCCCCCCAACAAGATCTCCGGCTGAAAAGTCGGGGCCAACAAGATGGCCACCCCGCTCGAAGTGCTGGCGAGGTGACTCAAGTAGCCCGGAACGAACGGATCAGCAGACCGACGGTGGAGGGCCAGCCGGACACCGTCGCGACGACAGTGGCAACCGGCCACAAACTCCCGGAGTTCCTCGACAGGGATGAGGGGAGACTCGGTGGAGGGCACGAGGGCATCCACCACCTCGCTGGCGATGGATTCCAAATCTCCCCAGTGATCAAAGGGTTAATTTCACCCGCGGATTTATTTACACTCAAACTCCCGCCAAAGCAGCAGCGACCGAACTCCGCTCATTGAGTAAACCCCGCCCGTTGAGAATGAATGGCAGATTAAACCCCGCCCCTTAAGGGCGGTCGCTAGCCCGCGCGTCGATGACGAGTACAGCAAGCCCCGCCCACTTGCCTGTCATGAGATGTAGCACGCTGCGCGAGTTGTTGTCACGTCGTTGTTTTTGGATGTTCTTTGGTGGTGTCACTTCCTGTGCGTGGCGCGTGGTCACGCGCGCAGTGCTGTCCCCGGGAGCGCGCGGCCCGGCCGCCGGAGGGAGGTGAGACGAAGCGCGGCGCGGCGGGCGCGGCGGCGGTGGCGGCCAGGGCCTGTCAGTGACGGTGAGGATGCGGAGGCCGCCAGGATGGAGCCCCTGAAAGTGAAGGACCGGATCCTGGAGAACATCTCGCTGTCAGTGAGGCAGGTGAGAGGTTGGGGCCTGGGTCATTGCTGTCCCGGGTGTGTCAGAATCGGGCGGACCCATAGTTAGTTAGTTAGCCTGGGCTGTGTCACTGCTCCCGGCCCTGCTGGTGCCCACAGGTAGGGTAGAGGCGCCACTGCCTGGTAGGGGATTGTACAGAGCTGGGGGCCAGTGTGCTTCCATTTTTATTTTGGAGGATTCCAGTATTTTCTGAATCATGTTCCACAATTCTATCAGTTTTCCCATGAAAACTGCAAACCAGTGCCCTTGGTTTAAAACAGCCCCAGCTTCCTCCCCGGTGGGACAGAGGATCTAGGATCAAACAGTCATGTGTGGCTTGATGGGCTGAATAACCTTTTGCTGCTCCCAACTTGGTGTGTGATTACAGCAGTTATGTACTATAAAAATGCTGCCTTTTCTGATGCAGTGTCACAGGTTGGGAAGCTTACCTGTAATTATTAGAAAAAAATCTCCCCTCATCATACTTTTGAGTATGAGCCTCAAATTGTATACAGTCCCCACCACTTATACTGTACTTGCTTATCAAGGGCACCTGCTTAGAACATAAGAAATAGGAGTCGGCAAGACTGCCCCTCGAGCCTGCTCTGCCATTCAATAAGATCATGGCTGATCTTTGACGTCATGCTTGCATTGGAGGCAGTTCAGAGAAGGTTCACTAGGTTGATTCTGGGTATGGAAGGGTTGTCTTATGAGGAAAGATTGAACAGGTTGGGTCTATACTCATTGGCGTTTAGAAGAATGAGAGGAGATCTTGTTGAAACATACAAGATTCTGAGGGAACTCGATAGGATAGATGCTGAGAGGATGTTACCCCTCATGGGGGAATCTAAAATAGGAGGCATAGTCTCAGAATAAGGGGTTGCCCGTTCAAGACGGAAATGAGGAGGACTTTCTTCTCCCAGAGGGTTGTGAATCTTTGGAATTCTTTACCCCAAAAAGCTGTGGAGGCTGAGCCATTGAATACATTCAAGGCTGAGTTAGACAAATTTTTGATCAGCAAGGGAGTCAAAGGATATGGGGAAAGGGTGGGAAAGTGGAGTTGAGGTAAAAATCAGATCAGCCATGATCCCATTGAATGGCGGAGCAGGCTCGAGGGGCCGAATGGCCTACTCCTGCTCCTGTCTCTTATGGTCTAACTCCACTTTACTGCCCGATCCCCATATCCCTTGATTCCCCTAGAGTCCAAAAATCTATCAATCTCAGTCATGAATATACCCAACAACTGAGCGTCCACAACCCTCTGGGGCAGAGAATTCTGAAGTTTCACAGCCCTCTGAGTGAAGAAATTCCTCCTCATCTCTGTCCTAAATGGCCGCCCCCTTATCCTGAGACTATACCCCCTAGTTTTAGACTCTCCAGCCAAGGGAAACAATCTCCCAGTATCTACCCTGTCAAACCTTTTCAGATTTGTATAAGTTTCAATGAGATCGCCCCTCATTCTTCTAAACTCCAGAGAGTATAGGCCCATTCTACTCAATCTCTCTTCACAGGACAACCCTTGCATCCCAGGAATCAATCTAGTGAACCTTTGTTGCACTGCCTCTAAGGCAAGTATATCCTTCCTTAGGTAAGAAGACTAAAACTATACACAGTAGCCCAGGTGTGGTCTCACCAAAGCCCTGTACAATTGCAGCAAGACTTCCTTACTCTTGTACTCCAACCCCCTTGCAATAGTGGCCAACATACCATTTGCCTTCCTAATTGCTTGCTATACCTGTATGTTAACTTTGTGTTTCATGTAAAAGGACACCAAAAATCCCTCTGAACAGTGACATTTAATAGTTTCTCACCATTTAAAAAATATTCTGTTTTTCCATTCTTCCTACCAAAGTGAATAACCTCACATTTCCCCACATCATACTCCATATGCCACCTTCTTGTCCACTCACTTAACCTGTCTATATCCCTTTGCAGACTCTTTGTGTCCTCACGGCTTACTTTCCCACCTAGCTTTGTGTCGTCAGCAAACTTGGATACATTACACTTGGTTCCTTCATCTAAGTCTGGTCTGGCCTATATGTGACTCCAGACCCACAGCAATGTGGTTGATTATTAATCGCCCTCTGAAATGGCCTAGCAAGCCACTCAGTTGTACAATCTCGCTACAGAAAGTCACAATAAGAATAAAACCGGACGGACCACCCGGCATCGGACCACTAGGCACTGGACATGACAAAAGCAAACCAAGCCCAGTCGAACCTGCAAAGTCGTTCTCACTAACATCTGGGGACTTGTGCCAAAATTGAGAGTTGTCCCACAGACTAGTCAAGCAACAGCCTGATATAGCCATACTCTCAGAATCAGACCTTTCAGCCAACATCCCAGACTCTTCCATCACCATCCCTAGGTATGTCCTGCCCCACCGGCGGGACAGACCCACCAGAGGTGGCGGCACTGTGGTATGCAGTCAGGAGGGAGTGGCCCTGGGATTCCTCAACATTGACTCCGGACCCCATGAAATCTCATGGCATCAGGTCAAACATGGGCAAGGAAACCTGCTGATTACCACTTACTGCCCTCCCTCAGCTGATGAATCAGTCCTCCTTCATGTTGAGCACCACTTGGAGGAAGCACTGAGGGTAGCAAGGGCACAGAGTGTACTCTGGGTGGAGGACTTCAATGTCTATCACCAAGAATGGCTCTGTAGCACCGCTACTGACCAAGCTGGCCGAGTCCCGAAGGACATATCTGCCAGACTAGGCCTGCGGCAGGTAGTGAGCGAACTAACACGAGGAAAAAAAGTCTACTTGACTTCGTCCTCACCAATCTACCTGTCGCAGATGCATCTGTCCATGACAGTATTGGTAGGAGTGACCACTGCACAGTCCTTGTGGAGACGAAGTCCCGTCTTCACACTGAGGACACTGTCCAATGGGTTGCGTGACACTACCACCATACTAAATGGGATAGATTCAGAACCGATCTAGCAGCTCACAACTGGGCATCCATGAGGTGCTGTGGGCCTTCAGCAACAGAATTGTATTCCAGCACAATCTGTAACCTTGTGGCCCTGCATATTCCTCACTCTATCATTACCAACAAGCCAGGGGATTAACCCTGGTTCAATGAGGAGTGTAGAAGAGCATGCCAGGAGCAGCACCAGGTGTACCTAAAATGAGGTGCCAACCTGGTGAAGCTACAACACAGGACTACATGCATGCTAAACAGCGCAAGCAACATGCTATAGACAGAGCTAAGCGATTCCACAAACAACGGATCAGATCAAAGCCCTGCAGTCCTGCCATGTCCAGGCATGAATGGCGGTGAACAATTAAACAACTAACGGGAAGAGGAGGCTCCGTGAACATCCCCATCCTCAATGATGGCGGAGTCCAGCACGTGAGTGCAAAAGACAAGGCTGAAGCGTTTGCAACCATTTTCAGCCAGAAGTGCCGAGTGGATGATCCATCTCAGCCTCCTCCCGATATCCCCACCATCACAGAAGTCAGGCTTCAGCCAATTCGATTCACTCCACATGATATCAAGAAATGGCTGACTGCACTGGATACAGCAAAGGCTATGGGCCCCAACAACATCCCGGTTTAGTGCTGAAGACTTGTGCTCCAGAACTAGCCGTGCCTATGGCCAAGCTGTTCCAGTACATCGACAATACTGGCATCTACCTGACAATGTGGAAAATTGCCCAGATATGACCTGTCCACAAAAAGCAGGGCAAATCCAATCCGGCCAATTACCACCCCATCAGTCTACTCTCAATCATCAGCAAAGTGATGGAAGGTGTCGTCGACAGTGCTATCAAGTGGCACTTACTCACCAATAACCTGCTCACCAGTGCTTTGCAGTTTAGATTCCGCCAGGACCATTCGGCTCCAGACCTCATTACAGCCTTGGTCCAAACGTGGACAAAAGAGGTGAATTCCAGAGGTGAGGTGTGAGTGACTGCCCCGATATCAAGGCAGCATTTGACCGAGTGTGGCACCAAGGAGCCCTAGTAAAATTGAAGTCAGTGGGAATTGGGGAAAATTCTTCAGTGGCTGGAGTCATACCTAGCACAAAGGAAGATGATAGTGGTTGTTGGAGGCTAATCATCTCAGCCCCAGGACGTTGCTGTAGGAGTTCCTCAGGGCAGTGTCCTTGGCCCAACCATCTTCAGCTGCTTCATCAATGACCTTCCCTCCATCATAAAGTCAGAAATGGGGATGTTCACTGATTGCACAGTGTTCAGTTCCATTCACAACCCCTCAAATAATGAAGCAGCCCATGCCTGCATGCAGCAAGACCTGGACAACATCCAGGCTTGGGCTGATAAGTGGCAAGTAACATTCGTGCCAGGCAATGGCCATCTCCAGCAAGAGAGAGTCTAACCACCTCCCCTTGCCATTCAATGGCATTACCATCGCCGAATCCCCCACCATCAACATCCTGGGGGTCACTATTGACCAGAAACTTAACTGGACCAGCCTCATAAATACTGTGGCTACAAGAGCAGGTCAGAGGATGGGTATTCTGCGGCAAGTGACTCACCTCCTGACTCCCCAAAGCCTTTCCACCATCTACAAGGCACAAGTCGGGAGTGTGATGGAATACTCTTCACTTGCCTGGATGTGTGCAGCTCCAACAACACTCAAGAAGCTCGACACCATCCAGGACAAACCAGCCCATTTGATTGGTACCCCATCCACCACCCTAAACATTCACTCCCTTCACCGCCGGTGCACCGTGGCTGCAGTGTGTACCATCCACAGGATGCACTGCAGCAACTCGCCAAGGCTTCTTTGACAGCTCCTTCCAAACCTGTGACCTCTGCCACCTAGAAGGACAAGGGCAGCAGGTACATGGGAACAACACCACTTGCACATTCCCCTCCAAATCTCACACCATCCTGACTTGGAAATATATTGACTTTCCTTCATCGTTGCTGGGTCAAAATCCTGGAACTCCCTACTTGATAACACTGTGGGAGAACCTTTACCACATGGACTGCAGTGGTTCAAGAAGGTGGCTCACCACCACCTTCTCAAGGGCAATTAGGGATGGGCAATAAATGCAGGCCTTGCCAGCGATGCCCACATCCCATGAACGAATAATAAAAAAATTAATATAGATTGTAAATAACTGAGGCCCAAGCACTGATCCTTGTGGCACCACACTAGTTACAGCCTGCCAACATGAAAATGACCCATTTATTCTTACACTCTGTCTTCTGTCTGTTAACCAATCCCCCATCCATGCTAATATATTGCTTATATTGGGCAAATGGCACTAACCATTTGCCATTACCATTGAAGTCAATTACAAAGGCACAGCTTATAACACATTAAGTGCACTGGCTATTTTGGGCAGCAGTATATCGAGTGGTGGTTATCACTGTGATATTAGATTGCTTGGCCAGAGACAGGATAGGGGAGGTTGGAGCCTTTGTCATGTTAATGTTCACAAGTTGCCACCAGTCATTGGGGTGATACTCTTAACTTTTGTACTCCTCCAGCACATTTCAGTACACTGCAATAAACTCAATGATTAATGATATCTGTTTTAACAATATTATTTAATTTGCCCTTTTTAAATGTTTTTATATTGATTTACTCAAAGTACTATAACAACGCCCGCATCACTTACTGATCTGTTTTCTCTCTATTTACCATCCACTTATAGCGGGAAAATCGTATTAACACCAACATAAACGGTGGTGACTGTTTTGTGCAGTTCATTGTAAACTTTCTGTGCAGCTCCTTTACTTCCTGTCTGCTGTATTGACATCTTTTGAAGTGAAGGTTGAGAGTGGTGGAAAGCAGGGTGCTTTCAATGTCTTGCTTCCACAAATGTCTTAAGTCTAAATTTGTTGGTATGTTTTTGTGCAACAGGAAAGTGTTGAGGAAAGTCAATGCTGGAGATTGGAACATTTTCTATTTCAGGCACCCAGTGTCAGCATCAAGCACTCCCAGGTCAGGTACAGCACAGGGTAAATACAGAGTAAAGATCCTTCTACACTATCCCATCAAGCATTCCAAGGTGGTACAGTGTGGGCTAGACTGAGAGTAAAGTTCCATTTACACTGTCCCATCAAATACTCCCACACAATTATTGCATGCGTTCCCAGGTCAGGTACTGTATGGATTAGATGATAAAGCTCTCTTTACACTGTCCATACAGTGTACCTTATTCCCAAACTCAAGAGCATTTGGGCCAGCCACTGTGACAAAAGTTCCTAGGTTAGGTTAGCTATGGAATGAAACTTTTTTTGTGTTGCTGTGATGCATGCCTTCCAGCAGAGATTTGATTTTTCTCTATTTAAGGATGGTCTGCCTCTAACTTTTTTAAGCAAAATACTAAGATGATATTTGAATGCCATCAGCCTCCAGGGCTGCCACCAAGCATTCATAACCGCACAAATACCAGCCATGGAACTGCCCCAAAGTCAGTCCTGGGTCTTCCTCTCTATCCTTCCTTCCTCCCCCCTCGCCCCTTGCCCCCCGCCCCACCCCCCCCCCCCCAAAAAAAAATGATGGCAGGTACCCATTTCCATCACCCATACCGATGGGAGTTTTCTTTCCATTTTGTACATGGTCTGTAATCATAGTTAAAACAACATTGTTGTACAATACCCACCCTCTACCACTGCTCATGGGGTAAATGTGCTGAGTTGTGAACTACACAAACCAAGAAGGTCATAGGTTCGCTCCTTGGTCTGTGCTGTATTATCTGGTTGGTGAGCCTTATAAGGATTGAGATCCAACATTTGAGGAATGGTTAAGATTTTTCCAGTAACAATCCTGCAGAACACCCCTTGTGTAATTACACAGAAATGCAGTTCCCAGATTGGAATCAGACTGTCTCAGAACAAAGCAATTGGCACAGCAGATGGAACAGAAGAATCTGGAACAGCTGCTAGAGGCTGAGTGCACATGTCCCTGAGTAAAGTCAGTCATGAATTAGTTTAGTTTCTGCATCAATGTTGTAGGAAAGCTTTCTGGGCATAAAGGAGAAATAGCCTACTTTAGAGAGGGGGATGTTTCTGAGCTTTTAACAGTTTGAATGGTCAGCTGTTGGTCTGCAAATGAGCACAACAGGTGAATGGCCTCCTTTAAACCCAGTCGATGAACAATTTTCTAAATTAACAAATGGCCTCCGTTCTGCAGTAGGGAACTTATTGTTACTGGGGTGAAACTCGCCGATTTGAATTTGTTATATTACCCCAGAGTATTGCGTCAATAAATACTTTAAGCTCCACAGGCTCTGCTGGTACTAGTTGTGTGTAAGTAGTTTGTGTCTCTGCAGATTGGAGTGAATGCCATTGCCACGTGGCATGTGTACAGATTGTAAACCGGAGTGACAAGAATCTATATAATAATACTCATATTATAAAAGTGTATCCACTGACTCACTATGAGCAACACCACAGGAGATTGGCTAGTAATTTAAAAAGTAGCAAATATGAATTGAATGACACTGAACTAAAGGATATGTGTTCAAAGTTGTACACACAAAGGAAACATTTCTTGTGCAGTTTAATAGTAAATGTGGATGATCTTAGCTGTGCAGTGGGTGGATGTAATTTGGAATTCATTGAAGGTTGCTTTGCAGGCTGCCAGGATGAGCATAGGTTTCAAAAGAACACAATAAGCAAGAGGACATAGATTGTACAGCACTTATATGACTAGATACAATAGTGCTGGTGACTGCATGTTGAACGACAGACTGTTTCATACAGTTTGAGTGGCAAATTCTTAGAGAGCTCTAACTGGGGAATAGTAACTATGAGGGGCAAATCATAAGCTATTCCACCACAGAAACAGAACATTTGGCCCATCAAATCTGTGCTGGTGTTTTTCTCCACTTGAGCTATCTAATCTAATCTCACTTTCTTGCTCACTCTCCATACCCTTTCGTAGTATTCGTTTCAACCAACTATCAAATTCCTTTTTAAAAGGATGTATGGACTCCACTTCAACGGTTTGTTTCAGAAAATTCCATATTCTAACCACGTTCTGTGTAAAGAATTTTTTTAACGTCCCCTCTAATCCTGTTTGTGATTATAAAATAGTGCCCTCTCATTATTGTCTTGTTGACTATTGGAAACAATCTGTCACTATTTACGCTTTCATAACCTTGAAGACCTCTATCAGGCCACCCCTTAACCTTCTCGGCTCCAGTGTAGAAAAAAGCCCTAACTTCTCAAGTCTCTTCATAACTGCAGCCCCTCATCCCTTGTAATATTGAATTGAATCTGTTATATCTTTTCCATTGCTTTTTTAGTCTTCCTTTTTAATAGGGTACCAAAATTACACAATACTCCAACTGCAGTCTAACTAATGTCTCGTACACGTTCAGCATTATCTCCTTATCTTTGTACTCTATGCCATGATTCAAAACCAAGGATGTTGTTTGGCTTTTTTATAATTTTATCTACTTACACTGTCCATTTGCCCTCCAAGGTCTCTGGTGTATTTTACTTCATTTTTACTTCTAAAATTAATTTCTTTGCATTTTTGTACATTGAATTGTATCTGCACCTATCTGCCCATCCTGCCAAAGGCCAAACTCCTCTGATAATGAAGCAACTCATGCCAGCCTGTAGCACCATCATTGCTGAGTCCTCACCACCAACGTCTTGGAGGTCGACATTGACCAGTAGCTTAACTGAACCAGCTGTATCAACGTTTGCTACAGGAGGAGGGTAGAGGCTGAGTACTCTGAGTGGCTCACCTCCTGACCTTTCAAAGCCTATCCACCATCTTCAAGCTTAAGTCAGGAGTGTGATGAAATATTCACCACTTAACCTAGATGGGTACAGCACAACAACATTCAAGAAGCTTGACACTATCCAGAACAGAGTAGTTTGCTTGATTGGTGTCTCTGGACTCGGTATACATTCCCTCCACCACTGGCACACTGGCTGCAGTATGTACGATCTCACTAAAGGTTACTTCAACAGCATCTCCCTCTCCTGCAGTCTCTACCACTTTGGAGGAAGAACGAGGAATGGGAGTATAGAAAGATGAAATGTGTGAATGAATAGGGGTTCAAGTGCATTATTCCCTGAAAGTTTTTAAGTACAGATAGATAAAGCCATTTACAAAAAAAAGCCAATAGTATTTTAGGTTTTATAAATAAGGACATAGAGTAAAGAGGTAATAAAGTTGTACAAGGCAATGGTTAAGCCACAGTAAGAGTACTATGTGCAGCATTGGCAGCCCATTATAGAAAGGACATTATGGTCGAGGCCATTTAGCCCTAACCAGAAGTTCAAGCTGCACGTTTAAAGTTACCTGGGCCCACTGCCCATCCCCCGACCCTGCCCGCTCTTTGTTTTCATCAGTGAGCACTGGATCTTTGCTCAAATTTGGCTTCCAAATTCCTGGACTTCTCTGTCGTCAAGACTACACTAAGACTCAGCTGCTGTGACTCTGATCTGCTATTCATTTGCTTAAGTTTTAAGGTAACTTTGTCTAGCCTATAGTTCACCCCCCACTGCTGCTGTTACCTGCTGAGCTTACGTCTGTCCTACTGATTTTTCAGCATTATTTTGCGACAGTGTGGTTCCTGGCCAGAAATTCATTCTGCTGGGCAGTAGTCCATTTCTCCGCTGCTTTTGGATCTTCTAGTGACCTCCAACTTTGCCACTGTTTTTTCTGCCTGGCGATTGATGCTGCCCACTTCCTGGCTCTTCATTCTGATGGAAATACCTCCAGCAGTGCATCCTCCGATACCCTAACCTTCAAATAGTTTCTGGACCCACTCGCCATCCACGTCTGTCCCCGAACCTGGACATCAGTTCGCCAATGCTCTAAGCTGACTGCACTTTATCTACGTCAACTTTATCCCACCACTGGATCTCTGACTTCGACTTTAATCTTGGACTCCTTCCTATTGTCTCCTCTCTCTTCCCTGTTTATTACTAGGACATATCTATCCCAATCTTGCTATGTAACTTGAATTTCCCTGTCTCCCTTCATGTGCATGTTTTGGCTGCTGCTCCAGACCCGAGCCCATTACTTCTATTTCCCCTCTTTTTTCCTTCTTTTCTCATTACCCGTCCTAAGCCCCCCTCTCCTGTCATCATGCCTCCTTTCATTTCTTCCCTCGGTGGGGGGGGGGGGGTGCCAAATCCCTATCCCAACCCTTCAGCAGTCCTCGACCATCCTACTCTCCTGCCGCTGTCCCAGGCTTGACTCCTCTTAGTTAAGCCTACACCTTCCCTCTGTGCCTCTCTTGGCATCCTTTGAAGGACCCATCAAGGTACTTGTCACTGCCTCCTTACGAGCAGCAACCCCAACTGCCCCATCCTACTCTCTCACCGACTTTCCTGCCCAGCGCGCCTGCTGGGGGCTAATCTCCTTCCCATTCCACTCACCCCTCCTGACGCTGACCCTGTGAACTCTGCCAGCGGATCAACTATCACCACCCCTCTCCGTATCTCCCTCCAGATGTCCGTTCACTTGTGAGCAAGGCCCTTGCCATCCATTAGCTTATTGTGGATGATTGCATTGACAAACACCTTCTCTTCCTTTGAGTATCTCACTTGTTCCACTCCTTTCTCCTTTTAAAATCCTTCTTCTCTACTGCCCACCCATGGACCACAGCACGTTTCTCACCAAGATATCCTCACTGCTCTCCTCCCTGAGCCTTTGCTCAACTCCATCTCAACTCATCATGCCCTCTTTCTTGAGCTCACTCCCCTCCTTTCCTCCCTTAATCTCTCCCTCCATATAAACTCCCCTGCCCATGTGCAAGGCCACCCCCTCAGCCTTGCCATCTCACGTGGCCTCTCTATTTCCAACGTGTAAATCACAGGTAAGGCCATCTTTGATCACTTCCTTATATCCCTCTCCACCCACATCCTGCTTTTCCCCCCTCTTTCCCCCCCCCCCCCCCCCAACCCCACTTCCTTCTGTGTTTGTCCCTGGAAAAAATTCTCCTCCAAGTCATTTACAACTGCACTTTCAAACTCCCAATTGTCTAGCCTTTGACCCTCCATTCACCGTGACATTTCTGCAGCTATTGATCTGCTCAATCAAATCCTCACCTCCACCTTTGATGCCCTTGTCCCCATTTAAAACCAATACTCTCACCCTGGGACGGCCCTCATCTCCGCTCCCTTGAGTCCAAGGGATGCAGACTTGAACGTTTATGGCGGACAACTGGTTTAGCCATTCTTGGCCAGATCTGGCTAGATCACATAAAGCACTATTGGGTCCTGCTCTCCTCTGCCAAAACTGGTCACTATTCCGGGATCATCCTGGAATGCAAAGATTAACCCCCAGCTTCTCTTCACTACAAACCGTCTTCTTAAACCCCTCTCCCCTGCCTCCTCCACCCTCCCCTCCAACAACAGGTGCAAGGAGCTCATGGACTTCTTTGTCACTAAGATTTGAAACCATCTGCTCAGCTGCCTCTGCCATGTCCCTCCCTTCCCCTAGCCCACCAAGCTAAACTTCCCCTAAGGATCCCCCCACCCCTAGCCCTGAACTCATATCTTTCTCTAGTTTCTCTCCTATTTTCCCTCATGCCCTCTCCGAGCTCATCTTGACCATGAGACCTACCTCCTGCTCCCTCGACCCTATTCCCACCAAACTGCTGACCACCCAACTTCCCTACTTGGCACCCATTTAGCTGATATTGTTAATGGTTCCCTCTCCTCAGGTATTGTCCCCCTCCCCTGTAAATCTGCTGTCATCACCCCCTCCTCAAAAAAACCCAACCTTTACCCCTCTGTCCTTGCAAACTATCGCCCCATCTCCAACCTCCTTTTCCTTTCAAGTCCTTCGACATGTTGTCTCCTCCCAAATCCATCTTTCCTGCAACTCCATGTGTGTATCTTCACCCCCCCCCCCCCCCCCCCCAAAAATCAGGTATCCACCGCTGCCACGGTACTGAAATGGCCCTTATCAAAGTCACAAATGACATCTTATGTGACCGTGACCATGGTAAACTATCCCTCCTCATCCTTCTCGACCTGTCTGCAGCCTTTGACATGGTTGACCACACCATCCTCCTCCAAAGCCTCTCCTCTGTCGTCCAGCTGGGTGGGACTACGCTCACCTGGTTCCATTCTTATCTATCCAGTCGTAGCCAGAGAATCACCTGCAATGACTTCTCTTCCTGCTCGTGCATCGTTGGCTTTGGAGTTCCCAAGGATCTATCCTTCTATCCTTGGCCGCCTCTTATTTCTCATCTACATGCTGTCCCTCGGCGACATCATCGGAAAACACATCAGATTCCACATGTACGCTGATGCCATCTAGCTCTACCTCACCACCACCACTCTCGACCCCTCCATTGTGTCTCATTTGTCACATTGCTTGTGACAAAAAATTTCCTTCGACTAAATGTTGGGAAGACCAAAGCCATTGTTTTTGGTCCCCGCCACAAACTCCATCCCCCTCCTGGCCACTGTCTGAGGCTGAACCAGACTGTTTGCAACCTTGATGTCCTATTTGACCCCGAGATGAGCTTCTGACCACATATCTGCTCCATCACCAAGACTGCCTACTTCCAGCTACGTAACATCGCCCGTCTCTGCCCCTGCCTCAGCTCATCAGCTAAAACCTTCATCCATGCCTCTGTCACCTCTAGACTTGACTATTCCAATGCTCTCCTAGCTGGCCACCCATCTTTCAACCTCCATAAACTTGAGCTCATCCCAAACTCTGCTGCCCGTATCCTAACTCGCACCAAGTCCTGTCCACCCATCACACCTGTGCTCGCTGACCTACATTGGCTCCCGGTCTGGGAATGCAGCAGTTTTAAAATTCTCATCCTTATTTTCAAATCCCTCCATGGCTTTGCCCTTCCCTATCTTTGTAACCTCCTCCAGCCCTACAACTTTCCCTGCACTCCTCCAATTTTTGGCTCTTGCGCATCCCCAATTTTAATCGCTCCACCGTTGGCAACCGTGCCTTCAGCTGCCTAGGCCTAAGCTCTAGAATTCCCTCCCTAAACCTCTGCGCGACTCTCCTTAAAACCTACCTTTTACCTGTCTTAATATCTCCTTAAGTGGTTCGATGTCAAATTTTGTTTGGTAACACTCCTGTGAAGCGCCTTGGGATGTTTTACTACGTTAAAAGCACTATATAAATGTAAGTTGTTGTAGATTCACCAGGATGCTGCCAAGAATGGAAAACTATAGTTATAAGGAGAGACTTGAGATACTGGGACTATTTCTATTGGAGCAAAGAAAGCCACGAGGAAATTTAAGAGACTTTAAAATAGGGAAAGACTATTTGCTCTGGTTGGGGAGTTGGTGACAAGGAGTCATCAATTTAAAATTGCAACTGAGATACCCTGGGTCAAATTTGCCTCCTCTGCTGAAAACTTCTAAATTTGTGTCCCCTCATAAAATTAGGTGAGGGAGAGGCTGGGTTAGAACATTGGGGGTTGGATAATATGGATGCTAGCGGAGAAAATAAAATCATGAAGTACAAGTTAGCACAGAATTTGCTGGCTGTATGTGTACAAATCCAAACATACAGATGACATTGCACAAGGTTTTCCTGGTCCCACGCCTAGGGATAATTGATTGCCTGGGCACAGCGAATACATGAGAGTCTGAATGTTTAAGCTAATGGGTGGAATATTGTGCAGAGTTGCCTTTTCTAGGTGTGCGTTCCTCCCTGCCTGATTTTCCTGTATTTTCTTTACCCAGGCACTCATACGCTCGGGTGTGGGACCTGGAAAATGTAACTCAGTATCTTTAGGGAGTGGAACATTCGTAGATGTTTTTTCACTGAGGTGTGCAATGATTTGGTGTTTGTGAACGTTTCATTGGCAAGACTGAAACAATGGAATAGATCTTGAGCAAAATTAGAACTTGTTAATAGTGAAATAAAAATGGAAAATGCTGGTAGTGCACAGCAGGTTTGTTGATATTTGAAAAGGGAAAAAAAGCCACATCAACAGATCTTTTCTCTGTTTAGATACTGATAGACCTGCTCTGTGTTTCCAGCATTTTCTGTTTCTATTTCAAATTTCCAGCATTTCAGTGTTTTCTTTTTAAATCTCTTGTTACTAGACACCACAGAATTGCAGGCAGGCAGACTGAGTGATTGTGTTTTTCCACCTAAGTTTGACTAATTTTCTATTGACTTGGCAATGAATTGCAGTAGTTATTAATGGTGACAGAGTTGGTGGGCAGTCTCTGCTACTGTATGGGGTTCCTTGAGTTGCAGTTCAGTGTTTAATGCAGGTTTTTTAAATTGCAAATTCCTCTTGTATTTTGAGAGTTGATGGAAAACTGACACTTTTTGTCCAATAGTTGCGGGGGTGGGGGGTGGGGGTGTAATAATAGCCCAGAATGGGCTTTGCTCTGGCAATTTCTGTGGTTTCTCCCTTTCTTCCATTTACCTGTGCAGAATTTAGGGAAATGACATTTGATTTTTTTTTTCCCTGCAAAAAGCAGTGTGCGGAATGGAGGGTTTCTCAGGAATAGGGATTGGAGCTAAAGTAACGACTTCAGCATTGAATGAATAAAGAACAGAAGGGGTCTGGGATGTGTACAAATCCAAATATATAGATGACATTGGAATAGATTTCCCAGTCCCACTCCCAGGGGTATTGCATTGCCTGGGACAGCGAATATAGGGGAGGGCTCCTGATTGACGAAGGCTGTGTTCCACTCGGGTCCTTCATTTGATTTATGCATGAAGTTTTATCAGAAGTGTGTGATTTCTTATGTGGAAACTCCACAATGGACATTGTCCAGAGCTTGAAGGATATTAGCTGGTGTCAGCACAGTCTGCCAGTTTCAAAAACTATGGGTGAGGCGAGAAATTCTTGTCTTGGCCTTAGAAGAATTTGATTTTAATGTAGTTTGAATTTTAAATCATTTCTAAATTGCAGAATTTAATAATGGATATAAGCGGTTGTGTTTTTGGTGCCTGAGTCAGGCCTTGCTGTTGAGATGCTTTTGGCCACCTGAATTAATTATTTATTTCTTGGAAACATTTCCACTAATTTTTTTGTCGGCAAGAACTGCATGTATTGGAAATCTGCAATAAAATCAGAAAATGCTGGAAATATATCAGAATTAGGAAAGAAAAGACAGTTAACATTTCCATTAAGACCCTTTGTCAGAACAGATCTACATCTACATTTACTCCTTTTGATCACTCCTGAATTATCTGTCTGATTAACCCCCCTCCCTTCCATGTTGCTCTTTGCTCAGCACTGAGCTTAGCTTCCACTTGGTTGCTGAAATATCATTTCTACATTACAACAGTGACTGTAAAGCATTTTGGGATGTCCTGAGGTTGTAAAAGGCGCTATATAAATGCAAGCTTTTTTCATTTGTTCCAGTTGCATGTGAACGGACAGCAGGGAACACAGACAGGAAGTTGCATTTTTCATCTCTGGCTGCTCTGAACCCACAATGTACCCTGTTCTATTTCACAGGGCAAAAAAGAAAGAGAATGGGACTTCTATCACCCAGTATTAAATTCCCTACCCCCATACAACCTAGGGATTTGTTCTTTTCCCTGCATGTTGAACTCCCATAAGATGGAGAGCTGTTTCTAGTTATCGTACAAAGCTGTATAAATATGTTTCAAATTTATCATTCCCCACCCCCCCCTACTTTTGACTTCCTGAGCATTACATATTTGGTTGTGGTTAAAGGATGGTTTGTGACGGAACATGCTAACTGTTCTTGCCAGTGTCAGCCTTTTTTAAAATGTTGGTTAGCTATCCCACCTCTGCTCAGAGCTGAGATCAGCAGCTCTCCAGCTGGGAAAGAGCTGAATGTCCTTGACAATGTCACTTGTTCTTTTTTGGTACCGCTAATTTATATCCAGGAGCATTTATCACGTGGCCTTGTTTGATGCAGACTGGGTATGCCCTTTAACAATGTGGGCTGGGTAAAGCGTTGTCGAACTTTACTTTTGTTTGACACTGTTCACCAGCATCAGAATTAAATAACTTATTTGACATAAGATCAACAATTGAACACTTGATATAACTGAAGCATAAGGCTAAGGGTGTAAGCACAGCCTGTGTACAGTTTCAGAGAACAAAACCTAATTCCAGTTCATATTGTATTGCGCTACTTTTGTGCAGGTTCTGGGCTGGATTTCGCAGCCCTCAAAGTGACAGTCACATTAAATGTTCCTGCAGTGCTCGTCTTGTCCTTGAGTGTTGCTGCAGGAAGCTTTACCACACACGTGGGAATCTTGGAATGGATTAGTGACTTTCTTAAGTACTGATGTAATCTGTACAGGTTGAAACATCCAGTACTGCTACAGAACTATGCACTGGCTGTAATCTGTCATATAATCTATATAGTGGAGTCCCTTTGAACAGTTGCGTTTTAAAACAATACAATTTTTAACATGGATAGGATAATGCACACGTAAATGCAGTGAGTCCAACTGGTCTCTGCATGATGTTTGATCAGTGCAGCAACAGACATGCCAAGCTGTTTTTATCACATCTGCCTACTGCCTTGGGAAAGAGGTCTGATAGCAGTCCTATGTGAATTCTGATTCCCACCATTGCTGACTTTTATATTGTGTGCCTAATTTGTTATAATTTCAAAGAGACATGTAGAAAGGTAAATTGTGAAAAGTAATTTAGAGGAAAGATCCAGTATTGCCACTCTTTGATTTGGTCCTGCCTGTGTTGTAAGATTCATGGAGAAACCTGTGAGATGATGAGGAGTGATCAGTGTTTACGGAATGGGTGTTTTCATTGTGTGATGTAGCGTGTGATTGTCGCATGATTATCAGTGTTTTGGAAGAGGCAGTGAGTCATGTACCTCTTGCCTATGCCTGGCAGAATAATAGGGTGATTCACATACTCTTGTGCTTGACAGAACATTGCACAAAAGTATATGAATGTTAAATTCTGAAGGGTGAGGTTATAGTGGCAAATATAGTTGACTGGAATCCAGAGTGGCTTTACTCCTTTAGGAACTTGCCTGGGTAAATGAGATGCTGTTCCTCCCGAGTGTTATAGGAACTTAGGAATTGCTAGACGAAAAAAGACCATGGTCCATCTAGTTTGCCTTCTGTCATCCTGGTAGTCGCATGATGCAATGATAATGGAGTAGTTGACTAATCATAGCAATCAATTTCTATCAATTAGTCTACAACAAACCCAGACATGAGGCAAGGGAAACCCCAGTGGTGGAAAGTTTTGGGAACCATAGGTTCCTCCCAAGCATACTTCATGTGTCAAATTACTCCTGTACTGTATCCCAAAATATTATTTTCTGAAAGAAATGGATCTAATTTACATTTGAATGAATCAATACTAACTGCTTTCACTGTCTCCCTAAGGAGCCAGTTCCTTCGATTGACTACTCGCTCACTGAAATAATGTTTACACAGATCAGTTTTGAACTTATCCCACCCCCACCCCCCCCCCCCCCCCCGCCAATGTCCTCTGGTTCTACTGTTGTGGACAAAGTGAAACAGCTCATCATAATCTACATTATCTAGTCCCTTTTAGAATCCTAAACACAGCAATCTTATCACTTCTCAACCTTCTCTTTTCTGGTGAAAACATGCCCGATTTACATAATTGCTCCTCAGAATCCAATCCCTCCATCCCCTCAAACATTCTGGTTGCTCTCTTCTATACTCCTTCAATAGCTGCAATATCCTTTTTTGTACTTCAGTGACCAGAACTGTACACGGTATTCTAAATGCAGTCACACCAATGATTTATACAGTGGCGGGATTACCTCAGTTAAAGCTCAATATTGATCTTTTAATACATGCCAACATCTGATTTGCTTTACTCACTGCCATCTGAGCATTTGTTGCGATAGCTTTAATTTATTGTTATTCAGGATCCCCAGATCTTTCATTTTCCATACACATTATTTGCTTTCTATTTAAATAATAAACACTTTGCATTTATCTACATTGAATTTCATCTGCCACCTGTCTGCCCAATTCCCAAGTATATTCAGTGATCAGTGTACATGGGGAGGTAACTGTATTTTTGATACTATTACAATAATCCTACTCTCATTGTCCTTCACAGGATAATCTAACCTACAGGCTTCTCCATTGCCACAGTTCCATTCCTAGATCAACTGATCAGATGCTTCAGTTGGGCAACACAGGAAGAGCTCGCCCTCCTGTGGGAGAAGCTCAGTGACCCAGGCTGGGATTTAGTTTCATTAGAGCCTCTTGTAGCTGGTGTGTCTCCAGTTTATAAAGAACAATTAGCTGTCCAGTGTTTGTCAGGAGTGAATCTGTTCAGCTCCCCCTCCTTTAGGGTTATTGCTGAGCACCTCCAATGCAAGGTCCCCTGGAGGGTGTGCTATACCATTAGGAGTGATCAAAAAGTATAGCTGAGGAATGCCATTTAGCCCACTGCCCAGTGCTGATGTTCTGTTGTATGCCAATTATAATGGAACCACTAACCTCTTGCCTGACTTGGCACAGTGTAATAATGAAGAGGCTGAGAGTGATATATACATGAGAAGCTCCACAGTACTAGGCTGAGTATTATCAAGGTTTAGTTTTTGATATATTAGGGAGGTTTGCCCAACAGCATAGACTTCAGCTAGTTATACAGTAATTGAATGTATATAGCTTGGCAAATAATTGCCTGTAACATTTATTGTAGGTTTCATTGGCTTGCGGTAGTTTCATTGGCTTGCATGCTGGACTGGGTGCCAAATAATGATGGTGTACAGGCCTGAGAATCTCATCTTTTAGCAGTGAAGTTCAGGAAGCCCTTGGTATTTTTAAACTGCTGAGTTTAAGCTGAAAGAAACTTGCTTCAGCAGTTGGAGGAAGTTATATAAGCACACGAATACACATACTCTGCAACACAGTGTGCTATCTTGATTTTACAGTAGCAATTTGGCTGGAGATAAGGAGTTTAGCAAATCTGAGAGATTAGAGTCAAAAGGAGGATGCTATTATATTTTGTGCGTGCAAGAATTTTGCGCTCAGCATATGAGGTTTGGATGCAAGTTTTCAAACTGGAATCTGACACTCCCAGGAAGTCCACAATGTTAATTGTATCCATATCAATTAGTGTTAATTGTATTCAGGCGGTGTGTATCAATTGGGGACTTTCTTGTATCCATTGATATGAGAGCTTATCTAGGGGGTGCACAGTGTGGATCTCTGTGAATAAAGGCTTGGAAGCAACTGAAGACCAGGCTCCAGTATTCTATCCTTCACCACCTGGCTATCCGGTTTATGACACATCCCTGAGGGCCCCACAAGAGAGAGAACTTGCATTTATATAATGACTTTCAGGACATCCTAAAGCGTTTTGCAGCCAATGAAGTACTTTTGAAGTGTAGTCACTTGCAATATAGGAAACGCAGCAGCCAATTTGCGCACAGCAAGCTCCCACAAACAGCAATATGATAATGACCAGATACTCTGTTTTAATGATGTTAGTTGAGGGATAAATATTGGCTAGAACTCCCTGCTCCTCTTCGAAATAGTGCCATGGGATCTTTTACATCCACCGGAGAGGGTAGATGGGGCCTCGTTTTAACGTCTCATCCGAATGACGGCTCCTCCAACAGTGCAGTACTTCCTCAGTACTGCATTAGAGTGTCAGCCTGGATTATGTGTTCAAGTCTCTTGAGTGGGGCTTGAGCCCACAACCTGAGGCGAGTGTGTTCCCAACTGAGCTATGGCTGAGATCATCAGATTTCTGTCCTGGAGCCGAGAGTACCCTGTGCCACGGTCACTTCAGCGTTTTATATTCAATGTTTTTTCTGCATTTTGTATCTGTTGACTTTCAACCATGTTATTTCTGTTAATGTATACTAATGTTTTCTGCAATAATAGAACTGTTTTCCTTTGGAGCTGGTGTCTTTCGAAAGTTAGGACAGGAAGATGTCAGTATTTGCAGGAGGGTTCCTGGGAGTGTCACTCTTTCCTGGGGTCCCCATGATTGTGTTGATATTCATAAGAGTCATTGAGGATGGCAGCTTGGTAGGAGCCTGTTACTGGTCAGTACTGTTGGGGTAGTGCATGGGTGGGTGTACTATTTATTAAAATGCCTGCAGAAATGTTGGCCAAGAACCACAGAAGTGGAGCAGTCACAGTTGCCTTGTTAAATGTTGTCTCAGGCCCTGCAACCATGTACGTGATATAAAAACAATGGGGTTAGATTAGGTCGAAGACAAGGAAGCAGAAATGAATATAACAAGCACCAGCGTGTGCTCTGAAATACCAAATAAACTCAGTTCTAAGTTGCAACTGGAGTGATCTCTGCTCATAAACAGAATAGTGCAAGGAGTTCATTTGTGTTTTTAATGCCATTAATTGCATCTCATTCTGCGGTGGCAAGTGGCCATATACTGCAGGAATGTTGGTGTTTATATTGTAATGTACGCACTTAAATTGAAATGCTCTTGTCACTGTGTCTGACCTGGGGAACGGTGGCAATTAGTATATGTCAAAGTACGAGCAACAGTCGTTTAAAGATTTTACGTGTGTGTTGTCACGGGTGGGGGGGTGGGGGATGAAAACTTCAGTTAGTTTTTTAATTTGTTTTATCAAATGGTGCTTTACAATCTTTGTCATAAGTGAACTCCACTCAATAGGCAACCGATGCGGGGCTCACTGAAAATGTAAATACTTAAATCGCTATTTGGAGACCTTGTCCTAATTATGCAAAATATGACTTGAGTTTACAGTTTTTTGTTAAGGTGGGTAGGTGTCATATCTTATGTCTATGGGCATAAGAAATATATACTTTGATCCTCTTTCTCATCTTTTACGGAGAGTGATTTTCAAAGATGACGCACAGGATTCACCTGTGACCCCCTGGTGCTGCTGAAAGATAGGCTCAGTGATCTTGGAGCCACTCGTAAGTCAAAAGGACTACATGCAAGAGATCTGATCCATTGCTTGAGATGGAATGAGTCTAAAGTTTTACTCCTATATTTGGCCAATGGCTTCCCATGGATGAAGGTATGAATGCTGGATTTTGGTGGCCAGTAGTCAGGAAGGTCTGTTTTTCCTGGGTCTTAAAATGTATCACAACGCATTTACAGTGAGACCAGTATCAGCAGCACAATTGTTGCTCTTTATAGGCATGCTCCTTTATGCCATGATCACCTATGCAGCCCTGACCCATGTTTGGTGTGTCATGATGTCATTAGTTGATAACATATTGACGCAATTGCACTACGCATACGTAGCGGTCAGTTTGTAACTGCTATTGTGTGTATGTGCTTCCTCTTCATTGCTGGTTCATGGGGAGACCAAAAATGTGATGTTAAAAATACATTTCAACAGTCCTGAATTTGACACACATTCCAAATGCTCCCCAATATTAGGAATTGATGGTCACCTTGTTTTCTGAGTAATCATGCAAACGTTGGCTTTCTCAAGTGTTCAGGGTTGGTGTAAGGAATGGTGTTCTCTCTTCAGCTCCAGGGTTACTTTGCTGCCTGTGAGGATGAGACGCCAGCAATTCGAAACCACGACAAGGTTCTGCAGAGGCTGTGTGAGCACCTGGACCATGCCCTGCTCTATGGGTAAGAAAGAACTTAATAGCACTTTATCTTGTGTCTTAGGACATCCCAAAGCATTTCACATCCAGTGAATTACTTTTGATGTGCATTCGCTATTGCTGTGTCGGGTAAGGTTACTGTTTTAAGTTTTACTCCAATTTCTCTTGTGCTCCATGTCAGTCCATTCCCATAAACAAGCCTTCGCTCCCTATAAACTAGAATGTGACTTTATATGTATGACATCTGGTAACGTAGTGTTGCCAAAGAATTGTACAGAAACCCTTGTTACTGTGATAGTTTCTGGAATTGACATGAGGCCTCTTGTATTCACCTAGTCTTTGGATAGCAGCAGAATAAATGCTATATCTGACCATGTGACTGAGGCTATAAACTTTGAATCTGGTTTATTAAAAGTTAAACAGCATAAAGTCCTTGCAACAGATTTCATTTAGTTACGGAATTTCTAATTTGCAACTCCTTGAGCAGACCCAAATAATAATTGCAACATTTTACTAACTTTTTTTAAATACTAAACCTGGACCAGTATCCATAACATAAAACTTGAATGTGAAGTTTTACCTACTTGCCACAATATCTCCAAGTGCCACTTTAACATAGGCTTTAGTACAATGGTACGAAAAGAACTGCAGCAAGGCTGTCCTAGATATGCTTTCTTTCCCCATTGAAGTTCAGCTAGGAATCTACCACTTCAACAGACTATTAGACATCTTCTCATCCATTGAATAATTATCTTTCTTGACTACATTCAGAACAAAGCAAGTAAATAAGGTTGCATTGAAATCATTGTAAACAATTTTACAACACCAAGTTATAGTCCAGCAATTTTATTTTATATTCACAAGCTTTCGGAGGCTACCTCCTTCCTCAGGTGAACGATGTGGAAACCTGAGGAAGGAGGTAGCCTCCGAAAGCTTGTGAATTTAAAATAAAATTGCTGGACTATAACTTGGTGTTGTAAAATTGTTTACAATTGTCAACCCCAGTCCATCACCGGCATCTCCACATCTTGAAATCATTAGCATACTTAAGAACACTCTTGCATCACTCCTAAATTGGCTCTAGAAGTGAATACACTGGCTTAATGAAATGCATAGTCCTTTAAATTAATTTTGAGAATCTGTTTTAACCCCAGAAATGCAGCAAAGGAAAATATTTTTTTTAAAAAAAGCATGGATAAAGTATTCAGTTTTCTGCACATTTGCAACTTTCAGCTGTCTGCCACTGGTAAGCCTTTAATATTTCAGATTCCCCCACCCACCCCAAATCCTGGTTCTGTCTCTCCTGACACTTGTGCTTGGGATTTTACCGTGTGCATGTCTGTCAATGCTGTGGGGGCAGTGTGTGACCCCCCCCCAACTTTCACCTCTGTTCATGTTCAAGCGGTTTCAACATTGGTAGCTAAACCTCTCCACACCTCATCCAAATTGGGTCCCGTGAGTCATTTCAGTCCCCTCTTTTTGTGGGTCAAATTTTAAACCCAGAAACCCGCAGTGAATGCAATTTACGATAGACCTGCTGTTCTTTCATAAAGGCCTGTGGCTATCCTGTGAAACTCTAGCCCAGGTTAACTTCTCTGCATAAATTGTAGCGGGACTAAAATGGGAAGGAATGTAAAACTTGCGAAAATGTTTTTTGAGTTCTTTAAGTCAATTTTGCAGGAATGAAATGGTAACAAACAGTAGGGTCAGAAGCCCAGTATTAAAAATAAATTGTGAACCCAAACAGGAAAATAATCAAACATTTAATAATTAAGTCTTTGGGAAGTCTTTAATCAGCAGTTTATCTCATTTATGTTGGGGTACAGGGAGTAATGTTGAGGAATCTTGTATTATTCTGTAGTTGCCAAAAAAAATCATAACTCGGCTGCAACAATACGATCAATCACTGCAATCTGAATTTCCACTAGCTACACAGCCAATTAAAACACACTGCAATCTGAATTTCCACTAGCTACACAGCCAATTAAAACACACCACAATCTGAATTTCCACTAGCTACACAGCTAATTAAAACACACCTACGATTGTATGATCTATTATCCAATTGGAGCATCTGAACTATTATATGATCACGTGGAACAAACAATTATCAGGTTTACATAAACACATTGAGACAAAACTAGACCTGCATCCCCAGCGCACTATTAGAGTTGGGTTAATTTTTACTAGTGAGAATTCCCTTTCTCTTTCTCCTCACCCACCACCACCCCCCTCCCCCCAAAAAAATATTTTAAAACAAAAATACATATTTTTGTATTTTGAAGTTAGTGACTGTAGATGATGTCACTGAAGTGTCCTACTGTGTAAATTGACTAACTGTCCATTTTGAAATTTCCATTTTTTCAGCAAAGGTGGATGTTTGGTTATTTCCGGTGCTTGACGTGTTTCCGATGTGCGCTCGGGCCTGAGCTGTGACAGTTGGATATTCTAGCTGATCTCTTTTGAGTGCCTGTGTTGTGCTGCTGATTACTGTCTTGTTCTTTCCCTATTCAGTTTGCAGGATATTTCCTCTGGATACTGGGTGTTGGTAGTGCACTTTACCCGCAGTGAAGCAGTGAAACAGATTGAGGTCCTGCAGCATGTTGCCACTAACCTCGGTCGTAGTGAGTATCACTCTCCAGATACACCTCTAATCAACATCTTTAATTTGTAACCTTTGGTGGTAAAATTATTTGATGTTGAAATGATTTACTTTAATTTTTTTTCTGCTAAGCTATGCACCGTTCTCTTTTTTGCTTTCTCATGCGCTCTCTTCTCCCCACACCCCCCCACATACACACCAGACTATTCCACCATGGGGCCATCACAGCTAAGTGATCCTGTTTTCACACAATGTTCGCTCAGCACTTTATAGCACAAGTCACTGGATAATGATCAGAAGCAGGAACCCTGGCTGATTTCACACACCCCTTCGCCTCAGGAGTGTTGAGGCCCATTGAAATGGCCCAAGTGCTGTCCCAGCTGACTCCTTTTTTAAGTATTTCAATTTGACCTTTTTTGCCCCTCAGGTCGAGCGTGGCTGTACCTTGCATTAAATGAGAATTCTCTGGAGAGCTACTTGAGGTTATTCTGGGAAAATCAGAACCTGCTTCATAAGTACTACTTCAAGTAAGTCCAACTCAGTCTGAGCAAGTGGAATTATCGAAACTGGCAGCAGATGATTGACAAGCCTGTATGGAACATGCCTGTGGAAGCACAGTTGGAGTGCAGCAGGCTCTACTATATATAATACTTCCTTGTGAGACGGGCCAATAACAGTGCTGCAATGAAAAGCATTTATCAGGGTCAGTGATGTTGAGGTGGTAGATTGTTTTACAGCACCCCTCACCAACTCCCCCAAAAAATATAGTGAAACTGACATCATTGCAAAGGAAATGCCACAAAAGATATCTGCCCTCAAGTTGCCTCCAACCAGCAGTTTTATGGTTTTCTTTTTTCTGTAAGGAAAGTCATTATTCATGCAATTCTGGACATTAGTGTTCAGGAGTGTAACATAAGGATGGAATTAGAGCAAAAGGATGTTTTTAAAAAAAAAATACCTGCATTGGATAAATAAAGCCCCTGGCTAGAAGCTGGTGATCACATAGTGATTGTGTGTCCGTGTCTGACCACAAGGCTTGGGCTCATCTGAGGTACAAGCCAGAGTGCTCACAGGAGAAAATAAATTTGCTGTCATCTGTCAGCAAGATGTTCAGTCATAACCGGAGCAATAAGGGGGATGTTGGAGGGAATCACCAAATCATTTCACAGGGGCAGGGGGTAAGCGAAGATGAGTTTACCAGTGTCTCAACCCCCTTAGCTCCTCATCTCCGATGTCTGGAGGATTTATCCTGATAAGAATGCGAGGAGTATGTACATTTTTCCAATTGGGTTAATGTCTTAAGCAGCAGTTTCATTGCGTAAAACACAAGGAAAAGAAGGAGCTAAGATGCCCCAATAAATGTATGCTGCCTCTTTGTAACTCGTACCATATGGAAAATTAATATTTCCACATTGTCATGTTTTGTGATTTGTGATTTTTTTCCAAAGAAAATATTTGTGAAAATAGGTACTTTTTAAAAGGTATGTTTCAACACAGTGTATTCACTTTTTTCAAAAAAAGGCACTGAAACAGTAAGTAGTTAATACTGTAAACAACAAGCCATTAGTTAGCTTGTCTTGGTAGTTAATGAACACCTCACACCTATTATGTTGGGAGGCCTCTAGTCCCAGAATTTGGCATGGGGATCTGACAGGCCCTCCCTTCCAGTTGTGAAGAGAGGAAAATTTTTTTTTTAAAAAGTGAAGACTGCAAGGTCAATCAGGTTTTTGAAGAGAAAGCTGCAAGGCCCTTCACTGAGACCAAGAAGTTAGAAATGCTGGAGGACAGTTAGAAGTCGTCTCGTTTAAGTCATGTGAAACGTCCACTGACGTGGGGATTCATAGCATGTTTGTTAATTTGTATTATTACGCAACAACAAGTAGTACTGATTGAACTAAAAGTGCATCTGCTCTTAACTTATTCTGTATGTTCACTCGCTGTGAATTAAAGCATCCTACCAATTCATACCTGTCCTCATTTCACCAAGTACTTTCTATCTTTGGAGAGATTGAAGAAGCACACGTGTGAATGGCATGACTATCAATTGGAGAACACAAAGGATACTATTGCTATACCCCTGAACCATTGTATAGTCTTATATTGGACAGTATGGGCGCACTCCTAAATGTAAATTGCTCAGACTGCTTACAGGAGTGATGTGCTCCACTGCACCTGAAAGACTATCTAAGGCAAAGCCCTACACTTGTAACATAACAAAAGGAAATACCTTATCGATAGAGGGCAATGGCCATGTAGACCTGTGATATCTTACTGTCTTTCTTCTCCCAAATCCTAAGGAATGCCCTGGTCTGTAGTCATGATCACCTGACCCTCTTCCTCACGCTAGTTTCCGGCCTGGAATTCATCCGATTTGAGTTGGAACTGGTAAGGAACGTGCCTTCAAATGACGTGATCCAGGTTTTTAACATACTGAAAGGAATCGATGTAAATAGGTTATTTAACTTAGCCTGAGCATGCAGGACTAAAGGATACGAGTATAAAATTAATGAGCTTTAAGGAAGAGACTAAAAGAAATATCTTCCTGAGTGCAAAATTCGCAGGGCTATAGAAATGGAGCGATGGAGTGGAACTAATTGGATAACTCTTTCAAAGCACAAGCACGATGGGCTGAATGGCCTCCTTTTGTGCTGTTGCTGGCTCCTGATGTAGAGGTCCCCACAGCTGGCTGCAACCTGAAAGTAAACTTGCCAAGATTCACTAAGGCCAGCTTTTACCTTGCCGTCTTGGCTGGTGGATTTAGTGATTCCTAGCACGTTTACTTCTGGATTGTGTCTGTCTGAGAGCCAGGCATCAGTAAGCAGCATCAAATGCACAGGTCTTGCACAATGTAAAAGTAGTAATAGTCCTGAGCTGCTAGACCATGGGAACATCAGGTCTAGAAAACAAGCAATTTCTTGCTAAGACGCAAGAGTAGATATTTATTTTGGAGTTTTGCCTGACTTGCTTTTTGGGGGTGGTAAAGGGAGAAAGTTTACAGAACCTTCCCTCCCTCGAGATTGACTGACTGTATCCAGTGGAATCAGTGATAAAAATGCTTTGTACATGGTCTCTGGAAGACCTGGGTATGACTGACTGAAAGACCTTTCATGTCCACGTTTAAAACATCCTGTAGTGCTATTCTGTACTAAATTAGAGATGTTAGTATTTATCACTTCTGAGCTACTTACAAATTCTGGAGAGCCCATTGATCCTTTTTTAAAGACCATCTGAGGTGTATACAGGGTGAACGAGCAGGTTTTACCAACTGGAAATTTGTTTTTATATCTGATCTTCACAATAACTTTGTACGGTTTTCTTTTCGGTTACCGGTCACTGCGCATTCACCGTGTTACTCCTCTGCTTGTTCCTCTAATTCCAGGATGTTCCCTACTTGGACCTGGCTCCATATATGCCTGAATATTACAAGCCACAACACTTGTTGGACTTTGAAGAGCGCCTACCCAACTCGGTGCACGGTTCCGACAGCCTCTCGCTCAATTCATTCAACTCTGTCACCTCCACTAATCTGGAATGGGACGACAGTGCCATCGCACCCTCCAGCGAGGGTAAGTTCTAGGCTTTTGCTGTATCCAAATAATCCAGTCAAATCTCATATTACAAACTACTTCTTACATGGATTCATGTGTTGAAGCTGGAGCACCGTACTGATCATGAACTTCTGGCTGAACAGGTTATAACATTCCCCCCTCTCGTCCCCCTTTTTGCAGGGATTTAAGGTTTTTCATGGGGTACCAGTATGAGATTGGGCTTGTCTGTGATGCTGACCGTGGTAAAATAGCCTATTGATACTCTGCGTCTAGGCACACAAGAGGAACAGGCACTTGGTTAAGGTCCTGGATTGTCACCTGAAATCATACTGCAGTAAGAGTCAAAATTTTCAGGAGAGAAGATAAATGGAGGGCTATTGATTTTTTTTTCTCGTATGCTGTGTATTGTCTTTAAGAGGGACCGGGGAGGGGGATAATGGAAATTATTTCTGTTAACTACTGTTACAGCCGAATCCCCCAAAAAACCATCTCTGGGACAGAGCTGGAAAGTGACTCAGTGGCAGAGCTCACAAGGTCTAGACCCTTTTGGCCCCCCAATTTAATGAGAGGACCTGCATGTACAATATGAACAACTCTGAACAAGTAGCCAAAAATCATTGAGCAATTTTTTTAAAATGTTTTTACTGAGACGAAAACTTCATCTTGAGTTAATCAGCACTATTCATGACAATGAAATGAAAAGTTGATGCTGTGCTGCAGTAAGTGCGGTGAAAATTCAGCAGCATCCAAGATATGACCCTTGTCATGTACCTTGTTCAATAGCTAGTAACTTGCACATATCTCATGGGATCTGGACGGCAAAGCACGTGCACAGTTTGTGTGGGAGATGTGGTTTTGTATTTGAGATGCTTCAAAAGCTAATGGTGGATGATCCATCACAAGCATGGGTTGTAATGTCCTATCTACCGTGTTGCTGTATTGCAGTAATGCAGCAAACCATTTGCATCCATATGCTGGAGTCATTTATTAGCTTTGCACAGTGGATATGCCACTTTGAGAGATTTGAGTAGAGTATGTCTCAATGTTTTAGGTATTGAATCTTTCCCATTTAAAAAGGAGCTGAATAAAATGATTTGGAATTGGATTAATTGTCATAGGAGCAATTGTAGACTGAAATGATCAAATCATGTGCTGTGGTTTCTGCTCTGTTGGTGCTCGGGCAGCAGATTAGGGTTCAATACAAGGATAGTTCTTGAAGCTTGTTTGAACTGCAAACATGATTTCATTGCAAACAGTAGGTCGTGATAAATGGACATTTGCCTTGTCACAGAACTTGTGCAGCAGACCCTCAGGGATGTGTGTTTGGAAGCCATCCCACGTGCTAACTGTACAGAATGGTTAGCAACTAATCACTGGATGCAGATATAATTAGAATTACTATACAGGGGGTTGACAATTGGTATGCTATTTTCAGCACTGAGAAAACAAAGTCAATATCTGTTGTGAAAGATGGACCGTCATGTCACCCAGTCACCATTAACTACAGCCACCAACAGGTCAGCATACTACAAGCTGTATCAATGCAATGATGGAATACTACAGCCCTGTTTATCAAGCTGCAGACAAAACCCACCTTTTGCTTCTGGGCTCAGCACAGTCCAAGTCATGCAAACCAGTGGAACAGGAAGAGGTTGCCCTTCACCAAGTCAAAGTCCATTCTCTACAAAATAATGACTGGAGCAGCACCATAAGAATTGTTAATGCTTCAGCCAGATCAAGTACATCAATCCACAAAGTATACCAACGGCAAGCTTCGACACATCACTGCAGCCTGTGGAACTGTCAGAAAAATTGATCACTTAGAACTTTGCCCATTCAATGCAGAATTATAAAGAGCCATCCATTCCTTGATTGGGTTGTGGGGCCAAGCATTGGGCTGTGGAAAGTTTATTGATACTGCGGTGCAATTTCTCCTGATCTTTCTAATTTTTTTAGCAGCCAGAGCCTTGAGACATCTGTCTTTGTTCTAGCTTTTGATTGCGTGCTTTGGGTGGCAGAACAACAGCATAATGGGTTTTCAATGTGCACTATTTAGATTGTATTTACTTTGCAGTCAGCAGCAAATGTCAGGGTAAATGAGGTTCATATTAGGCAGTACACACCATCAAAAGTGTGGTGTTAGCCAACGCTTCTGGCAGTGTCGTTTCCAATAGCAGTGTCACTTCTTCAGGCAACAACCTAAACACTTTGCCGGCAGCTGAAACACTCACTCTTACACCATATTGGCTGGAAAAGCAGTTTTGTTCCCACTAGCCTGTGCTGTTTTCCTTAACAAAATATTGCAAAAGACAGCATTCATTACTTCATAAACCACCCTGCAATGTAAATAGGCAGTTTCTATAATGGTAGGAGCTGCAGCAGGCATCATGGTACTGTCCGGAAATGATTCTGCAATATGAACGCAGCATTTGTCAGCCAGAATCATTTTTTTTGAATGTTTGATCTCCGCTGTTCTGATCTGTTAATAGGAAAGAAGATAGCATAGCAGGAAGAGTGAGATGTGTGGGGGTAGTTTTTAAGCAGTAACCAAACAGTCAAGAGTTATTTAATACACCAGTTATTTCAACAGAAAAGAAACTGCTCATAATCAGGAGATGGTGCAGATTACTAGAGAACTGAATACATACACCTGTTTATTGGGAGCTGTCACCTGTTATGGGACACAAAAGGGTAGATGGCTGGAATTAGGAGTCCTTTGGACCCCCATCTCCCTAAACATATTCTAAAGCGGGATAATAATGTGCTTCTCCTGTTGATGTAGCTGTTGCTAGAAATAAATTTGAGGAAAAGGAGGAGATGAGGCAGGGAGAGCCCACACACGAGAGATGGAGATATGCCTACAGCTGCATTTTGCCTGGATTGTTGCTCCCTGCCTTATAACTGAACTCATCCACTTCTGTTGCCTTGTGCCAACTACCTGGTGATTCTACAAACACATTAAGATTGAACTTTCTACTAAACGTTAGATATTTCTTTAAAGAAGTTTAGAATTAAAAAAATTAAGACGGCATAACTCAGTGGCAATCTGCATTGTGTGAACGTCTTTACATTTGTTCCTGCAGTGCGTTGGAGAGACAGCAATCTTACAGGGCTACTTACAGGTACGTCTTGCTCTTCGATTGCAAGTCTGCTCAACAAGTAATTGAAAAATGTTCTATTCATGTGCTGTGGGTAATTTGTGAAGAGACTTGTAATGCTGAACACGCTGTCGTTGGAGAAAAGATGATTTGAAGGGAGCAAGGTCCAGTTTGTTAAAATGCTGAGAGGCTCAGACAATATAGATGTGAGCAGGTTATTTGACTTCAGACCGAGCACAATGCCATGTGGCACAGGTTTGAAATGAACCACTGTCGAGTGAGATTAGAAGAAACGTTTCCCACCAAGTGGCCGATGCAGAACAGACTCTCAGGAAAAACAGGTGATTCTGTGTCAACTCCATCAAAAAGGAGCAAAAACAGAAAATTCTGGAAACACTCAGCAGGTCAGGCAGCATCTGTCAAGAGGAACACAAGTCAATGTTTTAGGTATTGAATCTTTCCCATTTAAAAAGGAGCTGAATAAAATGATTTGGAATTGGATTAATTGTCATAGGAGCAATTGTAGACTGAAATGATCAAATCATGTGCTGTGGTTTCTGCTCTGTTGGTGCTCGGGCAGCAGATTAAGGTTCAATACAAGGATAGATGAATATTCTAGTTTTGCTTGATAATCGGGGAGTATTTATACAGAACTTTCCCTCAGGAGATGAAATGGCTGGAATAGAGTCCATGATGGGTAGATTGTACATGGTGTGTGGAAGCAGTGATCTTGATGTGCTAAATGTCCTTTTTCTCATTCTGTGCTTTTGTCTTTTATGTGATGGGGAAGAAGTGTAGGGTTGCAGAGGTTTAACATCCTCCTCATTACAAAAATAGCGATGAGATGTCATCTATTAATTTGGCATCAAGCAGTTGCTTAAAAAAAGCAACATATTGTGAATTTGTTGGGGGAAGTGTGAGACGGGTTGCTTTTCGGGCAGATTTTGTTATGGTGTCATCTGGAAAATGGCCATGGATCCTGGGCCATGTTCTGTATTGTATTCTGGCCCTGGTTATGCTACTTGTGCACAGCCTGATATGTCTCGCCAAAAAGATGGATTCCTCGTACATCGTGGTTTGTATGTTTCTCTTGTATTAGAGTTTCAGCCAATGAGCACACTTGACTAACGAGACCAGATCCACTGAGAAACTCTAATTGTTACCCCGTCAAGGAAAGGTGTGTAATACCGCAGCTATTCATTTATATAAACACACAAGTAATGTATGGGGTCTTCAAAAGTGGAAAAGAGCGACAGTCATAAAAACATTATGTTCAAGCTCTCCTGATGGCCTTGTGGGTAAAGGCACCAAGTCAAACAGACAAAGACCTATATTCTGTCCTGATCTATTGAGTTAACTGATCTTAGTTAGGGCAACAATTGACTGCTACAGTTAGCCCTCAGCACCCCTTGGTTAGGGAGTGGAAGAAATCAGCCAGGTTTCCTGCTCCTTTGACCCCTGCTGGAAAGTGTGTATGTGTGGACATTGAATCAAGCCTGTCCTGTGATTTTCTCCATGGTAGAATCGCCTGCCTACCTGCTGTCTATTTGCACATGAATAGGCATGGGTGAGGCACTGAAGGATGTCCAGCACCTGTGGAGCTATAGGCCGATATGAGTCTGCACTTTCAGGAAAGGGAACAAAAAATTGCGCGGGGGAAAAGAGAGGGATTAATTCAGATGAATTGTGTGTCATTGAGGTAATCACTAGACTAGTTTGAGGGGGGTTAATTCTGTAATTTTATTCCTCCTGTTTGAAGCTTTTTTCAAAAGTGCATGCAACAGGTCAATCTCTCTCTCTCTCTCTCTCTCTCTCTCTCTCTCTCTCTCTCTCTCTCTCTCTCTCTCTCTTAATTCAGTCATGGGATATGGGCATCACTAGCAAGGTCAGCATTTATTAACTTGTTGCCCTCGAACATGGCTTGAACTGCTGCAGTCTGTGATGAAGATACTCCTACAGTTTTGTTAGGTAGGGAGTTCCAGGATTATGACCCAGCAGTCTGTATTATACCATGTGTTTCTGGGCTGGGAAGTAGTGGCTGAATTATTAGGGTCTGGCTTGTAACTAGCTACACCACACCCAATAATCACACTGATTATCACAAACACTGATCATTACAGATGCCAATGCTGGATCTATGCCAATTGCAGCTCTCCAATTTCAAATGTGTATTTTTATAGCACAAATCCCAGCTGGACTATGGGATGCAGAGCCCTGGGGATGGGAGTAGTGATGTTACAGTATTGCTCTGCATTGGTGGACTACCATCAGCTGTGATACGTACATGAAAAATTAGTCACTGGCAGGATCCATGTCAGATGAGAGTCCGAATAATTTACAGCAGGTGGAGTGAGTGAAGCTCGGCTGGCTGATTAAACGGCAAGGTCACAGACTTGCCCTCAATATCACATTGCAGTATGTGCACAAGGAAATTGATACTCAACAGTATATTTTAAAATATTCAGTGCCATTAATAAACATTTTTTTTTCTGTAACATTCTCTTGACTTTTTTTCCTTCCAGTGAGTTTTAGACTGGTCATAGTAAGGAATGTTAGTGATGGAAATGGAACATTTTACTACTTTCAGTACTCGGGTTAGATGCAGACTAAACTCTTCCACCTGAACCAGAGTGACATTTTTTCCATTTACCAACCATTCTGTGGCCCCTGAGTGACTTTGCCAATAAGGGCCAGTTTTGTATAGTAACATCATGCTCGATAGGAATTGGGTTCAGACTGCCTCAGACTCATTTTACATGGGTCCCAGAAGATCTTTGGGTTTGAATCATTCAGTTCCCCCAAAGCACTGTTTTTAAAAACTGATTCAACCCCAGACTGAAATTGTATGGGGCAGCTGCCTCATCTCGCACATGAAAGGCTGTTCAAAAGATAATCAGAATGTGGGATTGTCTGCAGATATGGTGCATAACCGTGGATATCTCACAGTATGTATGACCGGGATATCATCTCATGCAGTTTGAATATCCGAGAACATGATTTTCATTGTTACCAATTTTGTTTTTGTTTCTTCCTTCCATTATAGATTATGATTTTGGAGATGTATTTCCTGCAGCACAATCCATACCCAGCACAGACTGGGAAGGTGGGACTCTCTCAGGCTTGTGTTTTGCACTCTGTCGCTGCCTGCTGCATGCTCTGTCCCTAACTGTGTCAGTCTCACTCACTGCATGCCTGCCAGGGCTGCTTCCAGTGCTTGTGTACGTGTGCATTTGGTGACAGAGAAAAATAGGTCATGGTTGGGAATCATGAACTGAAATCTAACATGATTGCTTCATAATCCTATGGTGGTGGGTTTTACATTATAATTTAGAGCTGGTATAATCTGGCTTTCTTGCAGAAATCTTGATTGAAATTCATGTTTTTTGGGCAATAAATGCAGCCTTGCTAGTTTTGCTCACATCTCGAACAAATGTTTTAAAATTCCATGGCACAGCGCAGGAGAACTGCCACCAGCCACTGTCATTAGCATCTCGGATGGGTGATTAGAACCTGTCAGTCATTGGGGTGGGCAATGCCAGATCTCCACCATGAGGAGCTACCCTATGCATTGGCACAGATTTGTTAAAGGAAACCTCCAATCTCTCACATGTACGAGTCACTTATTAATCCACTAATGTTACCCATTACTAAAGTTCAACGTATTGAAGAGTGTGATTTGATTGCTACTGTATAATGACTTTGGCTTTACTATTCAGGGTAATGTTTTCACTTTGGATTGACTCCATCCTCATTTTAGTTGTATTTTTACTGTGGAACTGTTGCCTAGAGCTTTAGAAACCTGAGTATTGCTGCACATAATGGAGTTCATCTTTTACTTATGTCAGAATAAGTCCAGCTTACCGGTGGAGAGAATTAACATGGTCCCTTTTTAAGATGTTTTTGATGTGACTGTCCTTTATGCAGTGTGGCAAAGCAACCAATCTGGACTGATGAGTTTCCCCAATGTGATTCCTGTACAATCACTCCCTGCTGTTATTTTTTGCCAATTTAATCCACATTTCATGCAGTCTTAGGGACTTAAAAATCTTGTTTGAGTCTAACTGGACCTTCCCGATTCCCTTAGTGACTTCTGTCAAAGCATGATTTGTTGTGATACAAAGTGTGCTCGCATTCTTTACCAGATGGAGCCACCTGGAAAGATGGTATATGGTTTTTCAGGAGCAGGTGTCCTAGGACTGAATTAGGTGCTTCCATCTTTGAGTACCCATTGTCATGACCATCATCAAACTGGAGTCACACTGTCCAAAAGACACAGCACCACCCAGATCATCATCATCCCCACTCTGGTTCTACTTCAGCATATGGATTTTTGAGAACCTGGGCAAGTACGATACCAGCTTGATGTTGGTTGGTTCCAGGTGTGAGGAGTGAGCTGTTTGTGGTCATCAATCAACCCTCTGTCTTTTGGTACCAAGTGGTGACAGCCTTCCTCACACGCACCCCCACCCCCCCCAAACCGTTCTCCTTTCCTAATGTCAGTGGGTCCCTTCAGCAGATGCTCACTAATGCTCACTGATGCTTAGTGGTGGCTCATACTGAGGTAACCAGAACAAGTTCTGGTGATTTGTATCTCACCTGATGGCTATAACTTTGCTCTTTGGTATTACCCAGCATTACTGATTCCTACCTAATGCTCCTCTATCTGAGAGTGAACCAGGTACCATTTAATGAAGTGGGACCTAATTTTTAGTGGATTATTTTCTTCACATTTCCTCGAGTGCTGAGTGTTCCTCTGAATGCTCTTGTTTCTCAGTACTGTTCGGATTTGGTGGCTTTTCCTGAGATGGTCATCTTAACCTCTTGATTTGAGAGTTGCGTAGTCTCTTGTCCCTCGTCCCTCACCAGCCAATTCACAGCAGTCATTTATGGTGTTGGATTCTCCTTGGTGAATGCCTTGATTCAGCAGTAAGCAGGAGATTGTTTCTGTTGTAGCTGTGGATGTAAAACATGTAGTGTCAGGAGATTCTGTAATCATCCCCTTGAAGAAAATGAGGATGAAGTTGCTCTGATCCAGAGTCTGGGTAAGAGAAGTATCTATCCTATCTATCTATCTATCTATCTATCTATCTATCTATCTATCTATCTATCTATCTATCTATCTATCTATCTATCTATCGATCATGAGCGTTGCATGGTTGCCGCTGTGTACCAATGACGCCAGGCCGTAGTCCGAAGATCGCAATCACAGAGGCGCTTGTCTCATGAATGTAATCTGCTAAACGTTTGGGGGGGTGGGGGTTTGCCTTACTATTGCTGCTTCACCCAGACCAACCGCCTGTGATGGCTACAGTGGGCCCTTCATTGGATCCATATTGCTTTGTTTGTTGTACATCATAGTTTCTTCATTGCACCTGAAGTGTGACTGAACCCTCAGGATATCTCTCTGATAGGAACCCTCTACTTCCAGAGAAGAAATTAAAGCAGCTGGATTCCTAGGACTGCACATCTTTGAGAAATTCTACAGATGTCAATTAGTTAATGTACCCGTGTGCAATAGATGCTAGTGTCATGTGAGTGGACGTGTGCTCATAAGTGTAGGTTTACAGGTGCTGTTCTAATCTTTGCTAGGTGATCACGGGGAAAGTAGCTTCACTGTATACTAATGAATTTGTCAATCTTACTTAAAACACTGTTTCAAATAACTCATTCTCCTTGCTGGTTTGTCATTTTGTTAATTTAAGAAAAAATATAATTTCAGTCAAATGAAATCTAGCCCAGAAATAAATATTGGCCCCTCCACTTTGATTTTTTTTTTCTTTCTGTAGAGGGTGAACTGACTGACACACTCAGCAGCTGCCCCCGATCTGGGACCTCTGAGAGTTTGCCTTCAAACAACAAGCCCAACACAAAGAGTCCAACCCTGCGCTACAACCCCTTCAATAGTGAGAAAGGGGAATCTCCACATACACCGGAGGACACTACTGAGCCTGAGAGAGAGAGCACACCAGATCTCCAGGATTCTGCCGAGAACAGCACAGAGCTTGAAGTAATTAGGTCAGTCATTGTGATTAGAGCTGTACTGGGGAGGTGAGAGAAGCCGACAGTAATTGGTGGTTAGCTTTCATCTGAAAAATGTACCATTTCATTAGAGATGGGCACTAACTTTAATACTACTTTACTTGCCTTTCCTGTGATTCCTGTTCTAAGCGCCTGTCAGCTGTGACCTCCTGGATCTCTGTAGGCTGCTGTGGACTAGTTTGTGAGGAGCTGTGACCGTGAAATGCTACAAAACTGTGCCTGGCCACTGCTGGAATTCAGAAACCGGTGTGTTTGAAATGCAATGTAAACCCATGGTTTATTGGGCCATAATTTGCTGTAGCAGGGCATCTAATGGCATCTGCTGTTAGTTAAACTTACCACATTTCGTTTTTTTAATTTTCTGCATGTCAAGTTGCTGAAAGTGCGAGCTGATAACGTCGCAGCGAGGGAAACGGCATCTGAGACCCTAGTGAACGGGGCAAGCAGCTGTGTATCTCCTTAATCAATCAGATTGAAGGATTGTGAAATAGTGCAAGGACTGAGAAGGAAGTGTAAATTAAAGTGGGTGAATTCAATGTCAAATTAGGTTCAAATAGAGAAATGAAAGGGAGAGAAAAAAGAGACTAAGGAAAAGTTTTTTAAAAATTTTAAATTTGACATTTTTAAAATCTCCAACAATTAAAACCTGAAGGAATAAGACTCCACACTTGTAATAGTTAATTTTCAGTGTCAAATAGGTTGACTGGCAGTAATTAACACTTGTCACTTGTAGTTAAAAGGGAACTTAGACTGAAATGGACAAGACTTAACTTTCTGTGGTGAGTTTAGTTTCTATCTATTGCGCAAATATAGGAACTTCATGCCTTTCGATGGTGAGGCAGACAGTGAGATGCCGTTTTCACAAAGCTAACTGCGGAGCGGCACATCTCGGACAGCAACTTTTGGATATCTGTGTTTAACCGCGCAACTGCTACCGCCTGAAGTTGCTGTACCATTTGCGCATAAATAACGGCGAGTGCCATTATACGCAGTTATTTTGACAGCAAATTCTGGCCTAATATATTATTGCACATTGAGTTGGTACAGCCACGTACCATGCTGCTGTACGGTCATTGGCTTCTACCAGTTTTATATTTTCCTTCTGAGTTGTCATCCTTCCACAGTGAAATGTGTTATCAAGGGACCGGTCTGAGAACTGGTAAAATACTGTCCATGGAGGAAGCTAATGATCATGATTGGGAAGTAGCAGTGTTTCACTGCTTTGGGGTGTCGGGTGACCAAAAGCAGCTTGGCGATAAGGTCAGTGCTGGTCCTTGATGACTTAAGTTTGAAATTCATTCTTCCAGCCCCATAGGAGTGCTGTTCATGGGACTGTGCATTGGGGAGAGTTCAGTCTAGAGCACCGAAGGGGCAAGCTGGTGAATCTGATGCTTTCTTTCTCACTGAGATACAGTTCCATTGGTGCTGAGTGCCCTCTGGTACTTTGCCCAAGTGGTCATTTTTCATCTGAGCTTGGATAGCGAGTGTCTCTAGAATATTTGTGCAAGGTATCACAGCTGAGTGTGATCATGATGTCCAAGCACACGTTTTCCACAGGAGTCAATGGAGAGCAATGAGGAGTAAGAACCTTGACTCATTTTTCCTCTCCCTAGCCCAGGGCTCTGAGGCCACTTGTAGCATTCCCAACTGCTGCCCCAACTGAGATCAGCCAACCCTGAACAGACTGAGGATGGAATCTGGAGCCCTTTGCTCTGTGTGGATGATGCATTTACCTCCTGAGCCGTTGAGGGAATTACTGATTCTAATTGTTTGTGGTTTCAACTCCATAGATTAGCAAAGAAGAAGAGAACCCCCAAAAAGAAGAGAGCAAAATCTGATGAGCAAAATCTTGATGCTAAAAATACAGAAGTGCAGCTGTCAAAGGAAGAAGGTGCAAAGTCAAAACAGGGCTGTGATGCCGAACCGCAAGAAGAACAGAGCTATAAAATGGATTTACAGAACTCCAAAGGGATTGCTGCTGGTGAGGAGGACTGCACCCCACAGGACAAGATGTTACGGGTGGCACGTAGAGAGTCTGATGCAGATGCCCCCCAGCCAGGTCTGCTAATACCACAGATGAAGGACACCTCTATGAACAGTGTAGGGAATCCTTTGAGCAAGGTGATGGAGCAACTCAATGGAACACTGGATGCCAACACTTGGACGTCAGATGGTGATCACCCTGAGCAGCCCTTTCGGACTTGTGTCCCGGGTGAAGCCCCGGATGAACCTCCGTATAGCCAGTATAGTGACCGGATGCCACCTGCCATGGACTTCTACAGGTTTGCCCTCGAGAGTCCAGGCGTTAGTGCAACAGGTAGCAGCAACTATGACCTTGCAGGGAATGGCCAACCAGCGCATGTTTTTAGTGGCCATGAGACTGCTGGCACAGAAACGTGCAAAGGAGAAAAAATCCCTGGTGCTATAGAGGAGCCTGGGACCCCAGAGGAAGTTGCCATCCCAGAGAGCCACAGAATAGAGAATGCAGAGGTTCTTCCAGGGCAGGATAATCAGGCTGATGTAAATGGCAAGGTTTGTGAGCCTAGTTTGGAACAGTTGGAAATTCAGAACTGGTCTTCTGAGGGTACGGAGGAGGCGAGAGTTCAAAATAGCCCCTCTGAGCTAACCCATCCAGCTGACTTCAGGTAAAGTGGTGTGATTATTAAATACTCCTAACTGTTTTGGAAATACTTATTTCCAGTTACAACTAAAGTGCTAAGGAAATTACGTTTTTTTTAGTATTTGCCTAATGGAAGCTGTGACTATTTGTTTATTAACTGCTGTAAACAACTCAGCAAAACCTCTCTGGGCTGGTGATTGGGTCCTTGATCTCTGTACTTGAAGTTCAGATGTGGGGTCCTCAGGAAGGTTTGGTGATGCCCTTAATCCCAATCTCTCCAATGGGTTCTTTACATTATACACAATGTACATAGTGAAGTTCTGAATATACCAGAGCAACAGTGTCAGTCAGAAACACAGGACTGGAAAAGGCAATTGCAGTCCACTTGGCCAGTGCCAGTTTGAAAAACCCCACACAATGTTTTCTCTTTAATTTCTTTCATCAAACATCTATTCACCTCCCTCTTGAATTTGCTGATACTATCCACTTCCATGTTCTCCGTTAGCAATCTGTCCCACACATTGACCAGCAGTAAGATTCTAATATATACTGTTATTTGTGTATGTGTAGAGTTTCCCATTTCCCATCGCTGATTTCATTGGGTGAGGGAATAAACCAAATTTCTAAAGAGTTGGGGGGCTTGGATAGTGTACTGGATTAAATCCTGGCCTTTCACCTCTGGAACCTAGGTTTGAGTGCAGCCCAAACCGATGAAATGAAAGTCTTCTCTTATGCCTGGCTATAAAGGTCCTACTTGAAAAACATTTAAGCAGTATCAGCCCAGTTTGTGTGGTCATGGACAAAACTGTTAACCTTACTTGGAGAAGTGACGATATTACAGAGGGAGACCAAGCTTACACCCTTTCATTGTTGCATCTTGATCCTGTGGAGATATCTTTAATGTATAAGATCTAATGTTTATCATACACTGACACACGTGTTGAAGAAAAGTTGAGTTTCATTTGTGAGGTGCTCTCCCTGGTAATTGGTGTTTAGAGTAGGTTTACACTTTGTTCAAGTGGTGGTATGATGTGCCATGTTGTATCCATTTGCTGTGTCACTCGTGCAACTGTCATGCTTATTGTCAGACTGGCCCGGCTATTCATACTCTTTATCTCCCTCTCCTCCCCATAAATCTTTACTTTCCAAAGACAAACGTAAGCCTTTAGTTAAGGCCAATCTGAAGTGAGTTAATTGGCTTGTGTGTTCCCATTTTTGCATCTGTCTTCAAGGACCTCAGAGTCTTCTTGTAGGATTAAATGTGAAGCTGGTGGTTGGAATAGGAGTCGCCCATCAAGCCTGCTCTACAATTTTGTTAGCCGTAGCTGCTCTTTTGCTTTTTAATCCTGATTTCTTCACCCTTTTTACTATATCCCTTTAATACCTCAATTGATTCTGCATCTGGGGCCATGTGTTCCACATTTTAACAATACTTTGTGTAAAGACATTTTTTTCTGAATTTTCTTTTAATCGGTTTGGTTCCAATAGATTCCTGGTGAGTTGCTCTAATGCTTTAATACAGATGGTACCACAGCTGGAGGCAACAGTCTCATGGTTCATGTTTCTGCTCTCTCCCCTCAGGGTAGATAATAATCTGCTGCTTCTGCTGATGATTCATGTTTTCAGGGAGAATGAAGAACAGCTCTATAAGGTAAGGGAGCTGTGGTAAGGTTGTAGAAAATTAGGCTTGAAGTGTTTTAAAATAAGTATGGGCATCCTGATAACTCACTGGGTAAATGCACTGTCTGGTGTGATAGAGCTGTATCGACCAGGAAGGTGCCGTGTTCAATCTCCAGTCTGTTCTGACCACAGTAGTGGGAGCATTACAGCTGAACTAAACATCCTGAGTTAGAGAGGGGTAAATTATCCAGGGTTCCCGCTCCTGATCGCTATCCAGTGACCCATACTGGAGAATGAGTGTGTCTGAATGTGTGGATGTGGAATGAAGACCAGATCAGGCTCAAATATCTTGCTGACACTTGCCATCTACCGTTGCCCAAGAAGAATGGCCCCTTGGGTGAGGTACATGGGTAGCTGCTGGCACCAAGGAGTCGGGAGAGGAAGGGGAATGATTCAACTGTTTGGTGTTGATGCCTCTGAGGAGTTTGGCAGTCCCTGGTGTGGGCAAGTGGACCCCTTTTAACAGCTCTAATTTTCCTATATAGCATCCTAGAATCTACTGTCTCAAAACAAAATGGGAAATGATGAGCCAGTGGGTCATGAATAGAGGAAAGCTCAGGGTAAAATATCAGGAGAGGGGAATATCAGCAACTAACAAAACCAAGCTATGAAAGTAAAAATGGGACTAGTACAACAGGAGAACAAGCCTGAGCCGGAGAAGACACCCGTTGCCAGATGTGGCCTAATGCTGCTGCTTGGGTAGGAAGTAGAAGGGAACCTTATTTCAGACCCTAATGATTGGTGTATACAGACAGGTCATAGTGTTCGTCTTCAGACAAAGGATTTTGAAAGTTGTTGAAAACCTTATGGGCTCCATTGAGTAAAGATGAGGGCAGTGCTGGTTAATGAAAGTGTTGGTCATATAAAACTCTTACTGAAGTTCAGCAAGTGAACGGGGCTATTAAACTGAATTGTTAGTTATTTATGGCAGTCATTTATTTGGTGAAGTGCATGGTGTTGCTCCAATCTTCACTTTTTTTTCTTTCTATCTCCCCCTCCTCCCTTTCGCCCCTCTTTCCTCCCCCCTTCCCACCTGTCTCTTCCCCAGATGATGCGGATGTGGACAGGTCACATGGAGGGGAATCTACAGTTGCTCTATGTGCTATTGACAGACTGTTACATCTACCTGCTGAGAAAAGGTAATTCTGTTCATTTGGGGGTCATATACTGAGTGAAACAAGATCCCCTTGAAAACCACATCCCACCCTTTTTCTGTTGGAATGGAAGCTTCACACTGCTGTGGTCAAGGCCACTGGTTTATGGTGACCAAATAAGTCAACTTCTGTTTTGTGATATTTACTTCATAACCAGCATTTTGCAGAGCACATTCCACAATTCTGTGGTTTTCAGTTTAAAATCAAATGTCAGTGGCTTTGGCCGTGGACACTGTGTTAATTGTGCAGCTGGCACAAATAGTGGCAGCTCTGTTTTCTGGATTGATCATGGCTGTTTTTTCCTCAGTTCAAGTTTTTGCTATTTTATCAAAAGACAAGCGGAGAGCAAAAGGGGGAAAAAAATAAACTGACTTACAAAAGGGGGAATGCAGCCACATTACCCTTCGTTGAATACCCGGGCAACACAATATTGAGACTTACTATGAAGTAGGGCCACTTGAGTAAGGTGCTAACAGAGACAGACACCCATGGAGCTGTACACAGCAAGAGTCAGTGCTTTCAGTTTAGGAGGGAAGAACAGGGGGAAGGCACAAACAATGCTACTAGATTTCTTCAGAATCCTGGTAGCTGAGATATTTGGTGTATAAATGAGAAGAGCTAAAGGTTCTGCACCATTCGGATTGACTCAAATAAAGCTTAAAGTTGTATACAGACAGAAATGTGTAATAGGTGTTATAATAACGATGCTGTGAGCTGGAGTGCAGTATCTATGTCTGACTCAACGTGTTGGTCTGTATAGGAGCCGCAGACAAGCCCTATACTGTGGAAGAAGCAGTGTCCTACAATGAGCTCGATTACATTTCGGTGAGTTGTTTGTGCTTTAAAACTGCATCCTTCAACTGGAGAGCAACTATCAAACAGGGTTCGATTGTAGCGCATTTGTTTACCACGGATGTTGCGCTGTCTCCCGTTGGTCCTGTTCTGGAAGATGGGATGGAGACGAGTTTTTTTCATGACCTCTTGCTTTGCAAAATAGAATGCGCCAGTAATGGTGCTGCTGTTAATTTATAAGAAATATTGCCATGTGTGAGTAGAGGTGCTGCAGTTGGTCTTACTGCCCCTGGGGTAAGAAGGGGAAAAATCAGTCAGGATTCCTGATGATTGTCCAGTGACCTGTGTTGGAAAATACACAGGTACTGGCGGAGGGCTGCTGCGACCTGTGGAACTGGACCCCAGTAAGACTGTCTTCAGGAGAAAAGGATAAAATTGGAGGGGGGAAATTGCTGTAAAATATGGCTGTATTGTGTACCTTATGGGATCCTATTGTGGATCAGTGACCACCCGGTCAGTTATATACAAATGGTTTGTGAAGCTGAAGTAGGAAATTCTACCTGTTGGGGGAGATGAGTTACTCTCCAGTTCTGGCACGTTGGGAGGCAAAATGAATCTGCTTATCTTTTTGGGGGCAGGGAGAAACAACACACGAGCTGAATGTACCACAGTGTAGTACCGAGAGGTGGTGGTGTCTGGATGTTCACACGGGTGGGCACAGGTTTGGTGGGGGGGGTAGGATTTGGCTAGTTCCTGCACATCCAGAAAGCATACCTAGAGCCATGCAGAATAACAGGGAAAGAGCAACTTTGGAAAAGAGCAGATTTAATTCTATTCACTTTGTTTTCAAAAACAAATTGTATAGCAGTTTTGTAATATTAGATCTGGGCTGTTTTATTTTCCTGCTAATTGTCAAATATGGGTCTTGCAAAACCTTTTGTGGAGTATTACGCAGTGTAACTTAGTGTTGGCTTGTAATTCCCAGTGTAATGTACTCCTAGATAATGTACTCTTAGATAATCCGCGGTGTTGTATACTCCTACCACACTCGTAATTTGCAATGTTTCACTCACTCATGCTCCTCTTCACTGTCAAAAGGTGGGGCTCGGCCAGCAGTCCATTCAGCTTGTCTGTACCAACCGGCGGAGGCAGTTCCTGCTTGACACGACGGATGAGTCTCTTACAGAGTAAGTAAAAAATGTGGTGACGTTCATAAATAGGTAGTGCAATCTGGCATCACTGTCTCTATCTTCTATATTCCTCCTTTGTTCCCTTCTTTCCCTCCACCCCCCAACCACCAGACATTGTGATCATAAATCGTCTGCGTTCATGCAGCAGACCAGTTACTTTGAATGTTGAGCCTCCCTTTTGTTTCCTGTGTTTTTACAATGTCTGTGTGTTTTGAGTTTTAAATAAATATTGATGTCTGCTGCTTTCAGTCATGCTCTGTATCTTTAATTACATTGTGTCTTGAGCCTCAAACATTAGCTATAATGCATGAGCCACTCTCCCAGCTGACCTTTTACCCTTCTGTCACTAGCGTTTTCTGCTTTTCTCTACAGTTTGGAGATTCTAGGTTCAAACTAAAGATTTTTTTTGTTGTAGCTGGTTGGTGATCAATTTTTTAAAAATCCTTCAGTCCCCAAAAGAGTAAAGAGATACTTGTACAGCTAGTCAGGTACTCCCTGCAATGCCAGCTAGCTTCTGAGATCCTTCAGTGCTGATCATTATTGAAATGCACTGATAAGTCTGCCCCAATGGCTCATTGCGTTCATTATATATTGCCCAAAGTGGAACTGAGCCATGAGGACTAGAAGGTCCCAGGTTTGATTCCCAGTCCATGCTGAGTTAGCTGATATCAGCCAGGACAGCAATAAGCATTCTTCAATGCCCTTGGAATAGAGTTCTAGCTCTTAAATGCAATTCAGTGAACCCTCCTGAAAATCTGTGTATACGTGGATATTGGACGGGGAAAGATGAGGCTCAACTGTGATGCTGTCCACAGTCAAATAACCTGTCGCCCCTCAATATCTAGGTTTGCCAATGCCACTTGAGTGAGGGACCAGAGGGTGTTTGGCAATGTGGAACTGTATATTAACACAAGCCATAGTCTTCAGAACTGGAGGGAAGAAAATTGGGGTGTGGAAAAGGGAAGTGTTAAGCACTGCTGATTATACAGATATGTATACAGCGGCAACTGGCATGTGGCTAAAGTGGTGTGGTTGATGTGTACCTGTAATGGTGTTCATAGAATCATAGAATTATGCAACACAGAAGGAGGCCATTTGGCCCATCATGCCTGTGTCTGCTCTTTGAAAGTACAATTCAATTGGTCCCACTCCCCTACCCTTCCCTATAACCCTGCAAATTTTCCCCCTTCAAGTATTTATCCACTTCCCTTTTGAAAGTTATTATTGACTCTGTATCCACCACCTTTCAGGCAATGCATTCCAGATCATAACAACTGGCTGTGTAATTTTCCTCGTGTTGCCTCTGATTCTTTTGCCAATTGCCTTAAATCTGTGCCCTCTGGTTATGGACCCTATGCCAGTGGAAACAGTTTCTCATTATTTATTTTTTTCAAAACCCTTCATGATTATGCACACCTATCAAATCTCCCCTTAACCTTCTCTGCTGTAAGGAGAACAACCCCAGTTTCTCTAGTCTCTCCACATAACTGAAGTCTTTCATCCCTGGTACCATCCTAGTAAATCTCCTATGTAACCTCTCTAAGGCCTTGATATTCTTTTGAGTATGGTGCCCAGAATTGGCCACAATGCTCCAGCTGGGGTCTAACCAGGATTTTGTAAAGGTTTAGTATAACTTCCTTGCTTTTGTACTCTATGCCTCTATTTATAAAGCCCAGGCTCCCATATGCCTTTTTAACAGCCTTCTCAACTTGTCCTGCCACCTTCAAAGACTTCTGTACATACACCCCCAGGTCTCTGTTCCTGCACCCCTTTAAAATTGTACTATTTAGTTTATATTGCCTCTCCTCATTCTTCCTACCAGAATGAATCACTTCACACTTCTCTGTGTTGAATTTCATCGACCATATGTCTGCCTATGTCCTCCTGGAGTTACTATCTCCTCACTGTTTACTACACTTCTGAGTTTTGTGTCATTTGCAAACTTTGAAATTTGTGCCCTTTGCACCCAAGTCCAGGTCGTTAATATATATCAAAGAGCAGTGATTCCAGCGCTGACCCCTGGAGGACACCACTGTATACTTCCCTCCAGTCTGAAAAACAACCGTTCGCCACTACTCTCTGCTTTCTGTCCCTTAGGCAATTATGTTTCCACGCAGCCATTGCCCCTTTAATCCCATGGGCTTCAATTTTGCCAGCAAGTCTATTATGTGGTACTTTATCAAAGGCCTTTTGAAAGTCCGTATACATATCAACTGCACGACCCTCATCAACCTTCTCCGTTACTTCATCAAAGAACTCAGTCAAGTTAGTAATTTGCCTTTACAGATCCGTGCAGGCTTTCATTTATTAACCCATATTTTTCCAAGTGCCAATTAATTTTGTCCCAGGTTATTGTGTCTCAAAGTTTCCCCACCACTGACCATAGGCTGACTAGCCTGTAGTTGCTGGGTTTATCCCCCTCTCCCTATTTTTGAACAAGGATGTAATATTTGCAATCCTCAGGTTCTCTGATACCACTCCCATATGTAAGGATGATTGGAAGATTGTGGCCAGAGCCTCTGCAATTTCCACCTTTATTTCCCTCTGCATTCTAGGATGTATCCCATCCGGATTGGGTGCCTTTTCTACTTTGAGCGCTGCCAACCTTTTAAGTATCTCCTCTTTATCTATTTTTATCCTATCCAATTTCTCTCCTACCTCCTCCTTTACTATTGTAAACAATTTTACAACACCAAGTTATAGTCCAGCAATTTTATTTTAAATTCACAAGCTTTCGGAGGCTTCCTCCTTCGTCAGGTGAACGATGTGAAAATGAAATCCTCGAAATGAAATCGCATTTATAATTCACAGAACAATGCTTGGTGATTACAGACAGTTTTTTCAACTGCCCGTTGCCAAGGCAATCAGTGTGCAGACAAACAGGTGTTACCTGCCAGGTCTCACAGAATATACAAATCACCAAAAAAAACAACAAACAAAAAAAAAACAGAGATAGAGAGGTAGAAACATAGAAAAGACAGCAACTGACCCGTTATATTAAAAACAGATAACATTTGTTCGCTGGTGGGGTAACGTGTAGCGTGACATGAGCCCAAGATCCCGGTTGAGGCCGTCCTCATGGGTGCGGAACTTGGCTATCAATTTCTGCTCGACGATTTTGCGTTGTCGTGTGTCTCGAAGGCCGCCTTGGAGTACGCTTACCCGAAGGTCGGTGGATGAATGTCCATGACTGCTGAAGTGTTCCCCGACTGGGAGGGAACCCTCCTGTTTGGCGATTGTTGCGCGGTGTCCGTACATTGTTAGCATCCTCTTCTTTAGTGAAGACTCATTTAATACTTCAGGCATGCTCTCTGCCTCCACAAGATGATCTTCTGATCCCTAATCGGCCCCACCCTTCCTTTGACTACCCTTTTACTATTTATTTGTTTATAAAAGACTTTTAGGTTCCCTTTTATGTTACCTGCTAATCTATTCTCATAATCTCTTTGCCCCTCTTTGCTTTTTCAGTTCCCCTCTGTACTTTTTGTATTCAGCTTAGTTCTCTACTGAATTAATAAACCTGACATTATCGTAAGCCTCCTTTTTCTTTCATTTTAATCTCTGTATCTTTAGTCATCCAGGGAGCTCTAGCTTTGGATGCCCCTCCTTTACCCCTCGTGGGAATGTGTCTAGCCTGTACCCGAACTGTCTCCTCTTTGAAGGCCTCCCATTGCTAATGTCCTAGTGTTGTAGGTATGTGCCTGGAACTGTAGTTACTTTAGCCTATGTAGTCACGAGTCTATTTCAGTACCAGTTATACAGTGTATTTTTTTCCCGGTGTTTAGATTTTTCCTCACCGCTTTGAGATCCGCCATGATTAAGGGCTGCAGAGAGCCCCCCTATCCCAGCATCCTTACAGATGCCACCATGCAGAAACTGGCACTGACCAAATTTTTGGCCCAAGAATCCAGATGTGAGGTAATGTTATTCTGCTTGATGGTGTCAGGTTGGGTTTTTCTGCTAATAAACGAATGATATAAGTGTTTGCTGTCCAGTCACATAATGCAAGGGATGAGCACAACTGGGTACAGCTCCAAGTCTTGTGTTGGGGGGCATACAGGGTTCCATTTAGTCCAGGATGAAGTACCAATCGCTTGACCTGCCTTAGCAATAGGGAAAGTGAGTGGAGGTGGGAAAGAGAAATGGGGGGAGGAGGATGTTATTGAGACACCAAGATGAGGGGCCAAGGCCCATAGTGCAGGACACCACCACCATGGTTGTGGTAAATTGGAGAAGCGGTAGCGTAGTGACACACAAAATCATATAGCACAGAAGGAGGCCATTCGGTATTTAAAAGCCTGCGAGCGAGGGAGGTGAGGAGGAATTTTACAGTTTTAAGATCTTGTATTGGACAAGGAGACGGTGCGATGAATGAGGATGCAGAGCAGAGGAAGATCATGTAATGCAGTGTATTTGGAACTTGAAGGAAACAAAACAGGAATGTGGCAATGGAGGTGAGACTAGAGGTGAGAAGAAGGATCACCTAACAGACGAGAGTTTTGAAAAGTTAAATGAAAATTGTTTTCTGTCACGTGTCTGCGTTTTCCACCAATTTTCCATCTCCTGTGCCTGACTGTAGTGGATGTGTTTGTAGGTGTCTGAAGTCACCATCCACCTCTACAGTTTGATTCACTGGGAGGATCCCATGGATGTAACAGCAGGACCCCAGAGGAACCTCTACATGACTGCTGTAAATACAGTTACAAAAGAAGGAATTCTGCATTACAAGGCTGGTACCAGCTACCTGGGCTCCCCAATCTGGAAGGCCTCCTATGTAGTGCTCAGGTGAGGCTCGATCTGGCATCTTGTCTCCACATTTAGGTTTGAAGCTCACGTCCAATTTATCTCCTGGTTTGGGTCAATAGACCTTTAAAACTGTAGGGTATATTTAACGAGACCTTTCTCAAATGCCTTTTATGGTAAATATTTATAGACTAACACTATTTTTCCTTTTATTTAATTTTTTTCCCTTTCTTCCCCTGCTGCCGTGAAGGCACCGACTTGCAAGGTGTTAGCTGACATCTGGTACCTCTTTCCCCCCTCCCCCCACCCCACCAAGTGGCTATGCTTATTTCATGAGCCTAGACAAGTAGTCTAAATGAGCTGTTAGACCATGGGTGGCATCATAGCCAACCCAATCAAAGTCCTCAACCAATGTCCACATGCGCATTTCTAGCATTGGTTGAGAGTCTTCCCCTTCACAGCAAACGGGCGGTTTGTACCATGACTAAGATTGGCTAACTCAACTCAGGTCTAGATAGAATCAGAGACCTACCTTTTTTTAAATATTTGTTCTCTGGATGTGAGCGACACTGGTACTGCCGCATTTATTGTTCATCCATAGTTGCCCTGAGTAAATGGTGGTGGGCCTTCTTGACCTGCTGCAGTCCTTGTGATGGTGCTCCCACAACAGTGTCAAGAACGGAATTTCGGGATTCTGACCCGGTGACCATGAAGGAACGGCGATTATGTATCCAAGTCAGAATGGTGTGTGACTTGGGAGATGATGGTGTTCCCACAACATTGCTGTTCTTGTCCTCCTCCTTGGTAGAGGTCACTGGTCTGTTGTCTTCGCCGCCTGAGCCACTGAGAGTAGACTATTTTAAATGACGTCAAATTAAATAACGACTGTGTATAGGACACTGGCACAAGGTACTTGAGGCAGTGTCCTATACATAGTACCTCCAGCCCAGTAACGCTATCCGCCAGTGCTGTGCCTGCCAAAGCCACGCCTCACTTTCCCTCGCACGCTCACTTCCACATTACGCTGTTGCTATCCAGCTGAGATTAGCCATTCTACACCTCCACCAAAACTACCACTCTGTTCTAATTAGCTAACGTTACAGGAAAATTTGGATATTGTGACACAAAGTGATGCAGTTTGTAGCAATAATAACAATGCTGTGAAATGGAATATTATTGGAGGGTTTGAGGTTTTCAGTAGAAAGATCAGTTTTGGGAAGTAGGTTGTAAGTGATCCATCCCTCGTCAGCATTTCCATTATCTTAGTGTTGAGGTCAGTAGCCAGCCTCTGCAATGCTATTAATGAGTGTTTTATTTCTGCAGCAATGGGATCCTCTATCAGTACCCGGACAAGATAGATATGATGTTGCTCATGTCAGTAAACTTGGCGTAAGTACTTCTGTGAAAACATGTGCACTTGATTCTCTGTTTTCACTCCTCTATTTCTCTCTCCCCTCTACTGCACCCCACTAAAGATGTTAACTCTTGCTCGGGTACAGTTTCACAGGCAAGAGACATCCTCTAGTACCTTACACAAATGGCCATTCTTCACACATGAGCCTAGACAATGGTTCTTGATTGACTACTTGACATGAAACGCTTCGCACTGAGCCTAATCCTGCCCTAACCTGTCTTCCACACATGCACTTTGCAGCAGTAGTTACACAATAGTGATCATCAGCAGGAACCCTGGCTGACTTCCTGCTCCGTATCGCAAGAACACACAGACCAATTAGTGCCCCTATTGTTAACTCCATATGCATCAGATATCAAACCTGGGACCTCGCATTGCGCGTTCCACTTGACAGTACACTTAGCTCTACTGATAACTCAGTTGTTAAGTGTGTCTTTTAAAACCATCGGAGTCTCTCTAGGTTGAGCTAAGCTGTCTTAATGTGAGGTGGGGCATTGGCTTTAAAAGTTAAAGGCAAGCAGTAATTTGAGGCCAAAGAATTCAACAGTACCAGAAATCATCACCACCTAACTGGAAGGGTATGCTGTTCACTTTATAACCACTTCAGTCCCAAGAATATTAGTTTTCATTAAGAAAGATTTCTGGCCTAATTGAAGGAGAAGCAAATCCAATCCCCAGCTTTACTCTCTGGCTGCCACAAGGATCAATATTGCTGAAGATCCAAGCTTTTGAAACGGGATAACTTGTGTTGGGTGTATCATCTGGTGGTGTTGGCAGAGTATAGAATATAGCTGGGTTAGCGAGATAGTGCTATCCCAATGGGTCAGCTGATTAAGATGACGAGTTGCTGAACTTACAGACCAGGAAGGTCCCCGCTTCGATTCCCAGCTTGGGCTCAGTTAGCTGGTCTCGGCAGAAGTGCTAATTTTTGCATTCGATACCAAGCTAGGAGGGGCATTTGAATCTGAGGAAGCAGCTTGGGAACTACAAAATTAGTTAGACCAAAGATGTGAGTTGGTGGAACAATGGAAGATGAAATTGAATATGGGCAAGTGTAAAGTACTGCACATAGCAAGAAAATACAGATAACACAAGCATTTCATGAATGGTGTTGAAATAAGAATGAAGTTGAGAGATTTAGAATTCTTAGTTGACCCGGTACTCAACATTCCAATCATTGCAGAGTAGCAATCAATAAAGCCAATAGAATACTCAACTATAAAGCCAAAGCAGTTGGATGTCTTACTCGAGCTGTAGTGCTCTGGGCAGGCCACACTTTGAGTACTTGTGTCCACTACTAGTTACTGAGATACGAGAGAGACATTCAGGCCCTGGAAGCAATGCAGAGAAGAGCTTCGAGGCTGATCCCTTTTGTCAGTGGGACTGGGCTTATCAGCTTTGAAAGGAGATGACTGAGAGGGGACCTCATTGAAATATATAAGATAATCATAATGAGCCTTTATAAAACACTGGTTCGGCCACAACTGGAGTATTGTGTCCAGTTCTGGGCACCGCGCTTTAGGAAGGATGTGAAGGCCTTAGAGAGGGTGCAGAGGAGATTTACTAGAATGATTCCAAGGATGAGGGATTTAAATTACATGGATAGACTGGAGAGGCTGGGATTGTTCTCCTTGGAATGGAGAAGATTGAGAGGAGATTTGATGGAGGTATTCAAAATCATGAAGGGCCTAGACAGAGTAGATAGAGAGAAACTGTTCCCATTGGCGGAAGGGTCAAGAACCAGAGGGCATAGATTTAAGGTGATATGAGGAAAAACATTTTTACATAGCGAGTGGTTAGGATCTGGAATGCACTGCCTGAGGGAGTGGTGGAGGCAGCTTCAATCATGGCCTTCAAAAGGGAACTGGATAAGTATTTGAAACGAGAAAAGTGCAGAGCTAAGGGGATAGGTCGGAGCAGTGGGACTAGCTGGATTGCTCATGCATTGAGCCGACGCAGACTTGATAGGCCGAATGGCCTCCTTCCATGCTGTAACCTTCTATGATTCTAGTAAATGGTATAGGAAAGGAGAATCTGGAATACTAATTCAAGCTAAATCCTGACAACAGGACAAGGCAACCTTGGGTTCAAACTAGAAAATGGCAGATTTAGGAGCGATGCCACGAAGTTCTTCGCACAGTGATCAACATATGATCTAGACAAAAACCCTGGAATCATTGAAGAAATAAGTGGATCTTTCTGGACGGATGAGCTAAGACAGGCTGAATGGCCTTCCTCATCTGTATTTTTATCTTGTGATCATATGAATTGAGAGCAGCTATTTCAGCACAGACCTGGGATTGAATGTGAACCTTCTGGTCTGTGGTTCAGTACCACATCAGGTAATGCTATAACCCATGGAGCCAACAGGAAGGAAAGATTTATTGGACTTGCAGAAACAGAAATTTGTGTGTGTATCTCGGCAATTTTCACATACGTAAGAGTGCAGAATGTCATTTTTGCTTGGTAGAAGGAAGCCAAAACCCTGAATACACCAGGCGCCTTTTGTAGCAGAAACCAGATCCCAGTAGAAATCTCTTCCGGTGCCATCCAAATCTTATGTTCATCCTAGTTGTTAAATTGTTTTAGCACCATCACACTGACCCCAATGGACCCCCTTGTTGTTTCAATTGTAGTGGAGAGCAATGCGGAGGCTGTCGAAGGTCCAGCACAACTGAGCGACCCCACACATTCCAGGTGATTCTGACAGAGCGCCTGGCTTTGGAACTGAGTGCTGAGAATGAGGAGGAGATGGCAGACTGGATGCAGCACCTCTGCCAGGCAGTGTCAAAAGGGGTAAGTGAGCTCGAGCTGAGGTGAGATGCCAGTTATAAAATGCACAAAAGCTTTTCCTGAGATTGAATCAGGTAGAATATTCCATCCTTCATTTATTGCACTCCACCCACTGTGGGCTTTGTTCTGTAGCACTATCTTGATGCCTTTTGTAACTGGCAGCATTATCCTAGTAGGTACAGCACTGGAGGAGGCCATTCAGCCCATTGTGCCTGTGCCGGATCTTTGAAAGAGCTATCCAATTAGTCCCATTCCCCTGCCCTTTCCCCATAGCCCTGTAAATATTTTCCCTTCAAGTATTTATCTAATTCCCATTTGAAAATTACTATTGAATCTGCTTCCACCACCCTTTCAGGCAGTGCATTCCAAATCATTACAACTCGCTGCATTTAAAAAAAAAAGTTTCCTCATGTCGCCTCTGGCTCTTTTGCCAATCACCTTAAATTAGGTATTGTATGTCTACCTTTAAATTACTCTGCTAATTGGGATTCTTCTTTCTTTCTCCCTTCCTATTTTCTCCTGAAGGCTGGGACATAGTCTACAGACACTCAGCCACATGGCCGTTCTTCATGTGAGCCCAGAAAGTGACTCGGCATATTATACTGTGAGGGCATCACAACCAACCCCGATGCTGTTCTTGTCCAACATCGAGACACTTGCATTTCAACAGGAATCACTGGATGGTGATTGGGAGCAGGATCCTAGGGGTCCTGTAAAGATCCCTGGCTGTTGCGCTGGCTGAGATCAGCTAACCCAGCACATTTTCTGAGACTTTTAAAGTTTCTGTGGTCTCCCATCAGCCTTTGCTGTGCAGTAAATAGTGGCACAAGCATAAACTGCAAAGTGTTTTGTTTTGCCTGTTCTTAAGATGGTCAACAGCTGTGGCTGCATTAGAATTGTAGAAAGGAATTAATGCACTGATTGTGAGTACTCTGAAAGGTCTATAATTGATATGAAAATTCTGTCTAGCCCAAGTTAGGAGTAGCAGGTGAATAAAATGGCAATACCACACTGCTGCTGTCAGGTAACCACTGTGCTCACTACCTGTGCAGTTGCGGACATGACTCAATCTGAAGTGCCCGGAGCAATTCCTTTAGTTCCTGTTGCCTTGCCCAGGGGATTTTCTGTAGTGGATAACTGTGCATTATCTGCCACTACTGCTTTTCCAAAGGCTCAATACTTTTCAAGTACCTGCAAATCCATCTGCTGTAGTGAGACTGGCTTCTGTATTATTAATTAACAAGTAGTTTGTGGTGTCAGGAATATCATTGTGAATGTGTGCCAACTGCCATGGCAACATCCATGATGAATTTGATCCTTGACTTGTAGAGAGGACTGACTGGTTGATTCTGGAGCCTCACATTCTGACTCTGATGCTGTTTTGTTTGCAGTTGAGTCAATGGCCACAAGACAAGGGGTTCCATAGTGTTATGCTCGCTGTTTTAGTATAATAACTGTTGTGTTGTCAGATCGTTCCCCAAGGTGTTGCACCCTCTCCGTGTATCCCATGCTGCCTTGTTGTGACGGACAGAATGGTGTTTACATGTCATGAGGACTCTCAGACCAGCTTCTTCCGATCATTGGGCAGCACTAAGCTAACGAGTGTCAGCAGTGTGTCCACCAGCCCCAGCAGGGAGTACTGTATGATGGTGAGTGACAGTGTAACATCCAATACTTACTAACTTCATTGTTAGACTTTTTGTTTTTGCAAATTTTGTTCCTGAAGGTGCTCACTGTTATTGGGGTGCAGGTCCATGGACATCCTCTGGTATCCCTAGTGTACATCATGGTGGGAGGGACAGACCTCCTATTCCAGTGTACTGTGGAGTTTTGGGGGTGGGGGGGGGCGCTAATCCTTTACAACTCAGTGAAAACTGTATCCAGAATTCTAGAGGTTTTGAGACTGTGTTGCTCCAGTTCAGTGCTGTGTCTGCATGTTGTTGAAGCTGTAAAGCCCATGTTGGTTACAGTGCATAGAATAAAGAGTCAGATCCTGATAATTACAGACTTGTATATTTCCCTTCCTAGTGCTCCAGATCAAACACTAATAAATTTTGCCCTGTAATTTCAACCTCTTTCAAGGTCTCCCTGAGCCATGAGTGCTGGTATGCAACCTGCCCCTGGCCAGTGCCTGTCTGGAACCAGCCATTGGGAGTGCAGTCCAAGGTTGATCACCCTCCCTCCCAGATGTGAAGTGTCTGGTCTCCACTTTGCTGTGGTTATGATCAGAACTCACCACGTAAGAAATTACAGGCAACCCTGCACCCTACTGCCCCATGGAACAGTGCATTGGGGCTTGAAGGCACCATGCCACTATGCTCTCTGTTATTTGTTTTTAATACCTGTTATATCAAGGAACCCCTGCCAGTGTAATTGGTTCAACTAAATGATCCAGTTCTTGTGCTGAATTAGTAAAAATGACTTTAAAGGAATTACACACGAACAGTTTTACTATGTAGAGAGAAGGAATATACAGGCGAGCAATGAACTGCGTTGCTGGTCTTTACAGGCCAACTGACAGCTCAGCCAGTCCGCAACCAGAATAGACCCCAGCAGTAAGCAACAACACAGTAAAAACTGCTAGTTGTTTGCCACCACAGACAGGAGCCTAGGAATAGGAGTAGGACATTCAGCCCCTTGAGCCTGTTCCGCCATTCTTTTAGATCATGGCTGATCTGTATCTTAATTCCATTGACCTGCTTAATGGAGGAGTGTAAGCCAAAAGGGGGCTGTAATATAAACGGGGTATAAAATCCAGTTCATTAAGAGTATTCTGTAACTGTTCAGACACACACTGCCCCCACCCTGTTCATAGGTTTGAATGGTGCCCCTGCCACTGGATCGATATTTACTCCCTCCATCACCAACGCACTGTGTCTGCAGCAACTCACCAAGGTTACTTCGACAGCACCTCTCTACCCCAGAGAAGGCCAAGAGCAGCATTGTCATAGGAGTACTATCATCAAGTTCCCTTCAAGTCACACATCATCCTGACTTAGACATACATCGCGATTCCTTAATCAAAATTCTGGAATTCCCTTTGGAACGTTGTCAGAGCAGCATCATCACAGGGACTACAGCGGTCCAAGGAGAAGGCTCACCACCTCGGGGAAACTAGGGATGGGCATTAAATGCAGCCTTGTTGGTATCAGCCTATGGTTCAATAATATATTTTAAAAAGGCTAGTTCATCACAATTTGCTTGTATTGCTACCTTGCACATTATTCTCGTTTATTCCATTGTTTCTCAAATTGTGTTCCAGGAGCTGTCTGATGATCAGAAGTCTCCTCCCTGGTTCCTGTATTTCAGCTGTGCTGAGGAGATGCAACGTTTTCTTGCTGCGTTGAATGGCGCCTGGAGAAAGACCTACCAAGTGAGTTGGAAGTGTGCATAGGGTAAATAACCTGACTGCATCTTTTGTTAGCAGTACTGAGCAGTGTAAATGGCAACATTCCATGTGGCACCACACTTTCCTTTATCAGTGAGGTGATCTCTCCTTATCCTTCTGTGGTCATGAACTTCAAACTATCTGCCTGAAGCTCCCCCGATGACAGCAGGTTAATGCCCTATGTGATGCAGTACTGAGCCATACAGACAAGGAAAGTCTCCAGTTCAATCCTGCTGCATTGAGTTGTTAGCTGATTTCAGCCAGGATAGCAGTAGGGGTGCTATAGTTGGCCTCCAACACCTCCTGGGTTTGGGGTGGTGAAAATCAGCCTGGGTTCCTGCTCATGATTGCTATCCAATAACTACTGCTGTAAAGTACACATGTATGGACTTTGGATGAGGACAGAGTTGGACCTGATGTGATCCCTCCATAAATAAATAGCTTGTCGACACTCACTTGTTAAGGCTCATGCACGAATAATGACCACTTGAATGGGGTACTAGAGGAATGCCCATGCCCATGGAGCGGTACTGCTGTATGAGAAAACATCTTCGAGAGAACGAGGGCAGAAATTGTGGGTGGGGGAGGGGAGAATCTTCTCTGGAAAGCAGGTTTTTGTTCATTGTTGGTTGCTGCAGTCTGACTTACGCTGACTCTCCTGTTCAGGTGGATCTGCCTCAGAAACTGATTCTGGACCCCAGCATTCAGAAGAAATGCGATGATGCAGTCCTACTTATTCGGACCATGTGGCAGCGAAGCGACAGTCTATCTCGAGGACGTGCCGAGCGTGATCCGTGGTGTTGAATGCCTTGGAACCCTAGACAATATGGCGTGAGAATGCTGTAGCCATTGCTTATTCGCTTGCTCTGTCTCTCTGGATGTTGCGTGTGGCTCAACGCACAATGTTACTGGGGGTATACAGAGGAACACTGGCACACAGGAGTGTAAAGGAACTGGCACCAATCCAAATGTACGTAAAATGAACTCCAGAAGACCACTCACGAAAGTCTTTGCAAATGCCTCAACAAAGTCAATAATTGGGGGGTGGGAGGAGAAACTGAATATCTGCCCATTCAGCTAGGTAACAGGTGTGATCCTTTTTCCCTCCACCTCCCCGATTGCGAAACATCTGCATTCTCGCACAACTGTTTCAAGCTGCTCCACTACAATGTATTCAATGAATACCCCATCTCAGAGCTTGTTTTCTTAGTCTTGGTGTGGCACTTTTGTGACTAACTGCATGAGTGTCTCCTGTAATAAGAATTTTTATGAAGAGACTACTGGACGAAAACCAATTTCTTTCCCCTTGGGAGAAGTAAAAGGACTAGAGTGTACAAAGACCGAGGAAGCCTGGGAACCACTTCTCTTTGACTGCCTTTTGTTGCTGGGAGACACATTTGTGCTTCTAATACGGAGCAATGTGACCATGTTGATTGTCATTACATCCCAGGCTCTGAACGCCAACCATGAACTCTAGTGGTCAAATGTCTAGCTGAAGGTTTTAGTGAGTTTTTTTTCTTTGCTTGTCCCTCCAGGAGAAGCAGTTGTGACCCTGGTGTCAGTAACTAAAAGAACTGGGTATCAGCATCTGATATATAACCACCTGCATGGAGCACAGAGCCTTTCTAGAACTTTAGAAAATCCAATTTATATCAGTGCTTTTATTAACAATAGTTATACTATTTAGATCTGACTGCACATCAGCCACTTTTCAATGACACTTGATGTTTAATCTGTAAATAAGTTTAGACTGTGTGCAGTCCTGAGGTCAGTGTCTACAGTAGCCCAGTTTGTGATCTCTTTCCTGGTAAATGGAGAATCTTGCACAAGATAGTTTTTATGATGGGGATTCTATGGACAGTGAGTCCTGTCTTCCAGTCTGGTGAAGCAACCATTGTGCACGCTCCTTTAAGACCACAGAGTGTAACTCTCACTGATAACTGTTTAAATGCAAATCTACAATGGCATATTGTACACACCGTTACAGATTTGTTACTGGGTAACATCAACATCAGACTGAAAGCCTTTTACTTCTCAGTCAATTGAATGGGGCTGGATTTTCCCAGTATATATCTGAAAAATTGTATTCAAGAAATCACAGGAAGGTAAGGGCTGTTAATCTGTAACTCTAGGTAGATGCTGCAGTTTGTTAGTGAACTGGAGTCAGGAGGACTGTTGTGAATTCAGAGTTCTCTCCAGCAACATCTTGTGTATTTTCTTACAGTTCAGTCAACTAAAGTTGCAATTCTAACCTGGAAGCAGCTCCACTGCTGAGATTGTAGTCGGTGTAATAGTGTGCAAATGACACAACTGCCTGCACTACTGTTTACATGAACCGGTCATGCTCCTTGCTGGATAGTCACCTTTACAGCGTGTCTGGGAGGCTCCCTGATGGCCTTTTGGGTAAAGGCGCCAACTGGTGTAACACTAAGCCATACAGACCAGAAGGCCCAGGTTCAGTTCCAGCTCTGTGCTGACCTAGCAAATCTCAGTGTTGTTCTCAAACAGCCAGTTATTATCTATGTAGTATAACCGTATAAAGCTCTAATTCTTTTACGGCCACTAGATGTCTCTAGCATATGCTCAGCATACGCTACAGTATAGTTTTTGCCCCACCTACCTAGTGGCACTATCGCAATGTTGCATTAACTTTTTATAGTCTACCTCTTTTGCTCATTTAGGGCTTCCTAGTTCCTGTGAACCTTGCAGTGAATGTGGACATGGCCTCCTTATTCTTGAGAAATTAAATAATATTGTGCAATCTGTAAAGACTGTTTGGGAAGTTAATAAGAGTTTTGCAGTTGTATGGAAACCCATCTCTGTGTGGCAGCACATTAATCGTGTGCAGTCTTCTGCCTGAGCTCTATACCAGCTCTGTAGTTCGGGATTATATTTCACTCCCCTGATGACAACAGTTGACAAATACACTGCATGGTGTGTTACTAAACTCACATGATTGACCACCTAATGAGTTACTAGAGGGCAGCCAATGCCTATTCAATCATACTCAGCTAGAGTTGGCGCCCATGGAACCGGTACTGTAGCAAGAACCTGCACCCATGAAACTAATACCCTCGCAAGAATCAGCATCCTTGGAACCTATACGCCTGCGCCCATGGGAATCTGTACCCCATCGAGTGTCTACGCCCAAGGGAATCTGTACCCCAGCAGTTAATCACCAAATACCATAGAGCAACAGCAAATGGGTGATAGGTACAACAAACCCAATATAACTAGAGTAAAGGCAAACAAACTATAGGATTGATAACTGGATGTGTTCCACAGAGGTTAGTCACCGTTAATATAGCTTTGAATACACCAACATTGGAAGTGTGGAACAGCTGAATACTGTTGAGTTGCATGTTAATACTGGATTGTAAATCTTCCAGAAGGGTGCAATTACAAAAATAATACAGCATCTCAGACAGTTTATAAAATTAAACAGACATGCTATTCGATGCCTCTGTTTTAATGAACTGTGTAGTGCTCCATCTCTTTGTAAATCCTAATGTTACACTGCAGAAACTGAGCAGGGATGGGTTGAGGCAGGACCTGATTCAATGACTGATATCTTATATAAATGTTGAATCTGAATCTGACTGTTGGAAGCATTTGACATCAGAGTAGCTAAAATGCTCACTCTAAACTCTTGTAGTTGAGGGTATATTTCTCAAACGGATGGGAACTTGTATCTGTTGCTATCATTCACTTTCAGCTCGCTGTTCATTTTAACTTCATTTCGTACTTATCTAAGTGAGGGATGTTGGTGATGGGAAATGGATCGCAGTATTAAAGCAGGCAGTGTCAGTGGTGCCTAGTTTTTTTTGCATATGCTTGGTGATTTGGATCTGATTCAGGTACAGGACTTTGATTCCTTCAGAGGACTCTTATTGACTGCTGTGAACCTCGACATCCCAAATGTAAAGTTTAGGTTTAGATTTTATTCTGGCTGTAAGATACTGTTGAAAGCTGACTGTCAGTCTTCACCTACCCCACCCAGTGGTTCAGCAAATTTAACCATTGAGTAGCTGAGCCACACAGATCAGGAGAGTCCCAGATTCAATCCCTGGTCCATGCTGAGTTGGCTGATCTCTGCTCCGATGGCAGTAGGGGTGCTAGAGTTTGCCTTGGTGTCATTTGGATTAGGGAAAAATCAGCTGTGGTTCCCACTCCTGACTAGTGCTGGAAAACACGTGTCAATCTTGGGTGAGGACAGAATCCGAATGGCTATAGTCAAGTAATCTACTGATTTTACTGTCATGACTAACATGTATAATGGTGCCAACAGCAACTGTTGCAGATGTAACTACCCAGGAATGGATCAATACTGCCCATGGAACTGTACCCAACAATAAGTATGCCAGCGTCCATGGAACTGTATCCTGCAATCAGTCCATGCTGGCACCCATGGGACTGTACCCAACAATGTCTCAACAATGGAGCCCATAGAACTGTAAGCAACAAGAAGTTGACGCCTTCATTATATCAGCTTGGCTCAGTGGTAGCATTCTCACCTGAGTTAGACCATGGTGGGTTCAAGTCCCACTCCAGGGCTTGAGAACATAATCTACAATGACACCCCTGTGCAGTACTGAAGGAGTGGTACATTGTCAGAGATGCTGTCTTTCAGATGAGATGTTGAATCAAGGCCCCATCTGTCTATACAGGTGGATGACCTTTTTCAAAGAGAAAGGGGAGTTCTGATGTCCTGAACAACACTTATTCTTTACCAACACCACCAAAACCAATTGATTGGTCATTATCTCATTGATGTTTATGGGACCATGCTGTGTGCAAATTGGCTGCTGTGTTTGCCTACGTAACATCAGTGACTACACTTCAAAAAGTACTTCATTGGCCTTGAATTTCTTTGGGACATCCTAAGGATATAATGGCAAGTTGTTTCCCCATTTAGGAGGGATGGGGAAATATTGGCAGAAAAAATGGAGGAGGGAACTACATAAATTGTTGGAGTGGAGACTCCTGGATAAGAAACTTGTACAATAGGGTAGGAGGCTAGCATTCTAACACACTCATTACTGATCTTTTTGGTGCACCACTGCACCACATACCTCAATGGAGTCTACAATTATTTTATAGAAGTAAAAATAAGAAAGAGGACAAATGCTAGAAGTGATATTGGATCCAAAGATAGCAGGTCTGGGGTTGGTTTACATATCCATGGGGCTCAGGTCAGGTTGGGATCCATGTGGGCAAGGCTGATTGTGTGGCAAGGTTGAGATCTTCTACAGTGAGGCTGGTTCAGGCTGAGTCACATGGTCACGAAGGTTGCAGTTTTTACTCTCTACGTACATATACAACCAACCACTACATGTGCAATGTAAAGTGTTTGAGAATTTGTAATGTCCTTTCCAGTCTTTTACTTTACAAGACTCTTCATTCTTGTACGAAATTCATGTAATGCAGGCTGGCCGAGTCCTTCACTGTAAAGCTTTGCACTGTAGCACTGGGAGTGTCCATGTGCAGCCTTGGTTGTAATTTGTGGTGCGTGTATGATAAACACTGGTACTAACTTGGCCCATGCTCATTTGTTACTGAATGCAGTCGTTGAGTGAAATGTGCAATCCAATAGTCACCTAATAATCTTTTTAATGAGATTTAATTTTATTTGCATTGTAAGATTTTCTTGTGACTCAGATCTGGAGGTCAGAGTTTAGCTGATTCTAGAAGTAGAAAACTCCACCGTATATGTCAAACCAATGTGGACTGTATAGTTCTGTTTAAAACAAAATTGAATTATCCGTGCAATATAGAGTAAGGGTTTTTTCTTTAAAGACATTGGAAAGATGATGGTAACCTAGTAATTTTAAAATGTTTCCAAGTGCTTTAAAAAGGGAGTAGTTGGTTTCCTGTTGTAGGAAGTGATGGTCACCGTGTTCCAAGTATTTCTGATTGTGATCACATTGGGTTATTAATTACTGTGATCCATTAGGAGGATAGTTACCATTATTCTTGGTAATTCTAGCTCTTTGCTCATTAGCTGTGCACCTATCCTTTGGTGTGAGAATCTTTTACTCTAGAGTTTGGATCAGGGACAGTTCAGAATCTCGCAGAGTTGAAGTCAGTGTAGCTAGCGTTTAAAATATTTTGCCATTGCCCTTAACAAATTCTCTAGTTGTCTGTCTTGAGGTGTATTGAAGTTGAACCTTTTTTACCTCCTGGGTAATAGGTTCTTCAGTATGCAATCTAAAGAAAGGTACTTTGTGATACCTTCAAGTGAGTGCTATGTTATCTTGTTCTGTTTACAGAAAAAAAACAATTTGTTATGTTATATAAAAGTTACTCATTGTATTTAATCAAACAAACCATTTAACTCTGCCTTCGATCCAATCCATTATCTATATTTGTAATAATAATAAAATCCCTCTTAAAACCAGAGGTCAAGTGATCCTGGATTTTGCTGTAACTTTCAATATTTAGAGATTCTTATTGATTTAGCTGTAGGATTGTGAGGGGATATAGTTAATAAATTCCCCCAAGGTCTGAGCCCCAAAACAGTTTTTTTTTTAAAAATCCAAAAATTGCATAATTCCAAGTAATCAAAACTAAATTCAATCACCATAACAGTGGCCCTGGTCATGATGAATTAGCCATTTTCTCATTGATATTGATTGAAACTATTGTGGAGTAGGTCACTCTCTCTGACTGGTACAGATATATCAAAATTGCCTCCCCCCCCCCCCCCCCCCCCCAAAAAAAAAATTGTATAAACAATATAAATGTGTATTTTGTCAATTGGGTGCAAGTATTGGCTGCCAGCACTGGCCAATCAAGGCTCACTTGACTCATCTTTCCTGCTGTTAATCCACAGATTTTTACTTTTCCACTTTGTTTCTCTGTTGCTGTAGTACCCTGATATACTTCACTACATACCAGTATTAGTACTGGTATGTAGTGAAGTTAAACAGAAATAGACTGGATGAGACCAGTGTCCATTGATACATTAATAATATTGAATGTTACGACTCAGTTGAGGCATAAATAATGCTACGATTTTTGAGGAATTTCACTACTTGTACATTGTACTCTAACCTAATAGTGTGTATATTAATGTTGTTGCAGCCTTTAGGAACCCCAGTACTGATGATGCTTACAAATGCATGTTTTGTGTTTACACAATGTAAATGCTATGTTTATTGTATATAATAACAGTGTAAATAGAATGGAATTAATAAAAATGTATTCGTCTCCCCTCTCGTCTCTGTAAACATCTGCAAAGTTAATGAATTGCTTGCCATAGACATAGTGCAGGACACCAGCAATATTGAGAAGATGGGGTAATTGAAGAAGTAGTGATTAGGTTACACCAAGTTTGAGTTTTTAAAATGCCTGTAACAGTAGAAGACAGAAGGTTCACTAGAATAATACCAGAAATTATAGTTATGAAGAAAGGCTTGAAAAGTTGGGATGTTTTTCTCTAGGGATCCAGAGGATATAATAGAAACTATAAAAAATTCTGAAAGATTTTCAGGGGGTAAATAGTGTAAGATTGTTTCCTGGTTAGTGAATTAGGTAACAAGAGAACTTAGATTCAGTTTGACCATAAGAAAGGAGGAAGTTAGAAATGTTTTCACACAGAATTATTAGAATATGGAATTTAATTAAATTAATATAACCTCTGTTCCAGTAGAGAGAAATTAAGCCCCCCCTCCAACTATATCCATTCATTCTTGGTATTGTTCTAGTGAATCTTTGCTATAATATTTAAAAGGAAATTGATAAGTATTTGACATGGCTGAATATAAAAGGATATGGGGTAAGGGCAAGGAAATGAGATTAGAATATACAGTTCTAGTTGATTGCAACTTGTCTTGCTCCCTGGCAATGGAATGCAATGCTTCATATTTCCAAGTCTCTAAGAGCCCTGAGTGCATCTGTTTTAATGGAGCAGATGTGCTAGGACGATGTTGGACACTGGGGATTAATGTTTAACCAGCACACAAGGTCTTTATTCTCTTGTATACTCCACTTAGACCTACACCCTTTCAAAACTGTGATTTCTCTGATATGTTTTATTCATGTTTAAAGATTAAGAACTAAAGATAGATATCTATTTTCTTAAATCTATAATGGATGTTGGGATGTGAGGTGTTTTGTGTGAAAATTTGGACATTGACAGATGTTATATCTTGAAATATGTGAGATATCTGGAATATAGCGTCCATGTGATCTACTTACAAAAGGCATTCCTACTACTATAATACTGAGGTGTATGTGGGGTAGGAAGTTCCTAGACCTGTGTTGAGTTGCTGATCTCAAAGGGCAGCAGCTGGGTCTCTACAATTTGTCTGTGTCCCTGGGTTAGGAAGGGTTAAACTTAGCCAGAGTTCCTTCTCACTCTGATAATTCCAGTGATGCCAGGATTTGGCTGGCCGCAGCCAAACTCATGAAGATGTACCTGTGGACCTCTGCAATCTCGGCGTCCTACTTCACTCAAACTGAGCTTCCAACTGCATATCCTCTCTACCACAAAGGCCACCCACTTCCGGCTGCATAATGGTGCCTATCCCTGCCTCTGCCTCAGCCTGTTGTCTGCTGAAACCCTCATCTATACTTCTGTCACCTCCTAGATTCATTTATTGTAATTGTCTCCTACCTAGCCTCCCATCTTCCTCTACCCTAACCTGCACCAAGTCCAATTTACCCATCAGCCCTGTGCTTGCTGCCCTACATTGGCTCCTAGTCCACTTGTGCTTCATCATCCTGTTCACTTAGCTCCGGATCTCATTACAGCCTTGGTCCAAACATGAACACAAGTGCTGAATTCCAGAGGTGAGGTGAGAGTGACTGCCCTTGACATTAAGGCAGCATTTGACTGAGTGTGGCATTAAGAAGCCCTCGTAAAATTGAAGTCAATGGGAATTGGGGAACATGCTCCAGAGGCTAGAGTCATACCTAGCGCAAAGGAAGATGGTAGTGGTTGTTGGCGGCCAATCATCTCAGCCCCAGGACATCGCTGCAGGAGTTCCCCAGGGCAGTGTCCTAGGCCCAACCATTGTCAGCTGCTTCATCAATGACCTTCCCTCCATCATAAGGTCTGAAGTGGGGATGTTTGCTGATGATTGCACAGTGTTCAGTTCCATTCACAACCCCTCAGCTAATGAAGCAGTCTGTGGCTGCATGCAGCAAGACTTGGACAACATCCAACCATAGGCTGATAAGTGGCAAGTAACATTCGTGCCAGGCAATGACCATCTCCAACAAGGGAGAGTCTAACCACCTCCCCATGACATTCAATGGCAATACCATCGCTGAATTCCCCCACCATCAATGTCCTGGGGGTCACTATTGACTAGAAACTTAACTGGACCAGCCACATAAATGCTGTGGCTACAAGAACAAGTCAGAGACTGGGTATTCTGCAGCAAGTGACTCACCACCTGACTCCCCAAAGCCTTTCCACCATCTAGAAGGCAGAAGTGTGATGGAATGCTCTCCAGTTGCCTGGATGAGTACAGCTCCAACAACACTTGAGAAGTTTTACATCATCTAGGAAAAAGCAGCCTGCTTGGTTAGCACCCTATCCACCGCCTTAAACAGTCACTCCCTCTATCACCAGCGCACTGTGGCTGCAGTGTGTATCATCTACAAGATGCACTGCAGCAACTCGCCAAGGCTTCTTCGACAGCACCTTCCAAACCTACCACCTCGGATGTCAAGCGCAGCAAGCACATGGGAACGGCACCACCTGCACATTCCCCTCCAAGTCACACACCATCCTGACTTGAAAATATATCGTTGCTGGGTCAAAAGCCTGGAACTCCTGCCTAACAGCACAGTGGGAGTACCTTCACCACATGGACAGCAGCGGTTCAAGTAGGTAGCTCACCACCACCTTCTCCAGGGCAATTAGGGATGGCCAATAAATGCTGACCTTGCCAGTGACACCCACATCCCATGAATGAATAAAAAAAATCCCTTCATAGCCTCCCTGCTCTATCCCTGTAATCTCATCCAGTCCGACAGCCTGCTGAGTTCCTACAACTCTGGCCTTCTACATATCCCACATACCCTTCACTCCATCATTGGCGGGTGTGCTTTCAGCCGTTTAGGGCTGAAGCCCTGGAAGTCCCTCCATAAATCTCTCTGCCTCTCCACTTTTCTATTCTCTAAGACTTGTTAACACTTAAATCTTGAACAAGCCCTTAATATTCCTTCTTTAGCTCCATGTCAATTTATGTCTGATTACCGTCCTGTGAAGCGTTTGCACATTTTACTATGTTAAAGGCGCTGTACAAATGCAAATCTTACTATATGAATGCAAGTTGTTGTTGGACGAATGATGACTCCGCCTTCCTACGAATTGCGCTCTTTGTGGGCGTGACTTGTACAGAGGCGCGGTGCAGCCTCGGCTTCCCACTGGTTTACCTGTGGTGGGGGTGTGAATGCAATGGGGGTGGTGATTGAAATGCTCCAGAGTTTGCAGCTCCCGGGAAGCGCCTCTGGTACTCGGAGCAGCGCCTCCATTCCCGTCCCGGGGACCGACCGGGCAATGCAACGGCGGAGGCAGGCGTTGGATTTCGCGCTGGGCGGCGCGGCGGCGGCCGGTGCCTGCGTGTTCACCAACCCGTTGGAGGTGGTGAAGACTCGGATGCAGCTGCAGGGCGAGCTCCGCGCCCGGGGATCGTACACCAGACTCTATCGCAACGCCTTCCATGCCCTGGCACTGATCGGCCGGGAGGACGGGCTGCTCGGGCTGCAGAAGGGACTGGTGGCCGCTATCCTGTACCAGGCGCTGATGAACGGGGTCCGGCTTGGTGCCTACTCACAGCTGGAGGCGCTGGGGTTCACCCGGGACCAGAGCGGCAGGGTCAGTACCACCTGCAGCATCGCGGCCGGGGCAGCTGCCGGAGCAATGGGCGCTGTGGTGGGCAGCCCGGCCTATCTGGTGAGTGTCTGTCTCCTGGTGTTAAATGCAATGGTTGGAGTTGCTGTCGTGTGATGGTTGGGGTTGTTTTCCCTGTAATTTTGCTGTTGGCTATTTCTGGATAAACTTGCAGAGTTGTCAACATTCAGCAAAGTTTGGCAATGATATCAACACCAGGGGCCATTAGTTTAAGGTGACTGAATAAGTCGAATTCTATTTTTATTACATGGACTTCCAACATTTTTATACCAATGTTATATGGGTCACATTGGAGGTTCCATCCATCCCATGAAAACCAAGAACCAGGTCTCGACCGTTACCTGACCGGGTGAGAGGGATTGGAAACCTAGATAAACATCGAAAATTCTATTTATTTTTTCCCACAGTGAGATGTAACAAAAATAAGCCGCATTTTAAACCAGCCTTGGCGAGAGTGAAATTAGATTGCGATTGTTAGGGTTTAGTGTAATTGATATTCACTTCGTGTGGAGATGTCGCCCGGCAGCTGCTATTGGCAAAGAAACTGAGCAGAAATTAAACAAAACTGCACAGTCGGTGTAAACAGAATCCATATCAGAGCCTGTGGCGATCTTCAGACTGTAACCCTGCCTCAGTGTTTAAAGGCCTGTTACAAAATGCTTGAGCTTTGCTCTTTATGTTCTTGGTGACCCTTAATTACAGTTTATGGCCTGGTAAGTGATAATTTTGCACATTAACTGTAGTCAGTTGATATGATCTGAGCTGAAACACATTTAACCTCCCCCCACTCCACAACGTCCAACCTTGCAACTTTTGACTTCCATGAAAGAACTTTTGAAATGACAGATAGGCTCAATGTAAATTGTGCCCACTGCTCTGGTGTTTAATCTGTAATGACTTTATAAATGTAACAGGGAGGGTACATAAGCACTTGCAAAACAAAACAGTTTCATGTCCCGTTTTAGTGTCTCTGAAAGTAAAATATCAATAGGATCCTAAACCGCCACAACCTTGTTACAGAAACTTTGACTGACCCAGCAAAGTCCCGCTCCATCACCTCATCCTTGCCATCCTCCAATATATTGATTTCAAAACCCTTATCCTCCTTTACAAATCCCTCCATACCATCAGTGCAAACATCCTCTGCAGTCTCCTCCAGCCCAGTGTCCTCCACTCTGATCCAGAACCATTGGCTATCAGATGCCAGGCACTCTGGAGCTCTCTCCCTAAGCCTCCCTCCTCCTTGACGCATCTCTCTCCACCTTCAAAAGTCTCAAAACCTAACTCTTCAACCACACCTGCTGAGTTCCCTATTCTCATTCCGTGTCTGTTTTGCTAAATATCTTGGGGCATTTTGCTCGTTGTTCCTGGGTTAGCTAGGGCAATTAGTGACAATTCAATCAGTGAGTTTTAGATCTACACTTGACTCCTATGATCATACATCAAGTACCGATGAACAGTAATGAGATTCAGTCATCTGAAGGACGCAGGTGTGATCATGGACCCTGAGGGGATAGTAGAGAGGATACACTGCCCTGGATAGTTAGTTAATAATCTGCTTTTCAGTGTATTGTGCAGTCCTAGTAAGATTATTTCAATGATTGTTTCTACTAGACTGTCCTAATACACTTTCTTACCCAGGTAAATGCCCAATGCCCTTAGTGTAGGACATTGGGTTTGCACCAATGTGGCCACTCTTTCAGCTACAAGCTCCTGCCCTATGGAAGTCCCTCGCTGAATTTCTCTGCCTTGCCACTTCCTAGCAACCCTTCTCTTTTTCTCTCCTGTCCATTTTTTTCTCCATCCTACAATATGTTCTAAGACATCTCTGTATTGAGAGCTGCTGGAATGTAAGTTGCTGAGTACGAGAGATGAAGTAAACCAAAAGGTAGTGGTTAGATGACACAAAGCTTGGATTTTAAAAGTCTGAAGATTGTAGGAGAAAGGGAAGACTCAGGAAGGTGCTGTATCATTAATTACCACCTTTTATTTTCATTAGTTTAGCTCATTTTGTTCAATTACGTAGAACTCAGCAGCCCCAGTAGCAGTGATCAGTGCAAGGGATCCTCGTATCTGCTACCAGTGCGAGGATCCCAGTAATAGTAGTTAGTGCAAGGGCCCCAGTAGCAGCGATTGGTGTGAGCTGAAGTCATGTGTGGGGCCCCAGTAGAAGCTGTCAGTGCGAGGGGACAGGATAGCAAGGATCGGTGCAAGGGACCATGATAGCAAGGGTCGGTGCGAGGGGCCCCAGTGGGAGCTGTTGCTGTGAGGAGCCCCAGTAGCAGGGGTCAGTGTGCGGTTTTTGTTGTTGGTTCAGTTTATGGCTCTTGGGGGAAATTTGTTGTGGCCACTCATGTGTAGGTACATGGTTCATGATTTTGCTAGAAATACTAACCAGTGGAAATCTTCATGAAAGCATTTATAACATCATTACAGTGGCCCCAGCAGATCTTCACCCTCCACCCCCCAATTGCTGTACACACAAGGTGCCTCCATTTAACATTGTCACAGAGAACTGTCTCTGACACAGTTGAACTGATCCTCCCACACACATTTACTGATGGGACTGAACCACAGGTTTATCTGGTGTCCAAGAACTTACAGCATATATCCTTTGTAAATGCTGTGTTACTATGGCGACATTTTGTTCGGTGACCTTTACATGGACAAAGAGAATGAAATTGATTTTACTTGTGTTATTTACAATATGTACCAATAAGCCTGAAGTTAACAGACTTGTATTTATATTGCACCATATCACATCTCTCGAAGCGCTTTACAATCAATGAATTACTTTTGACGTGCAGTCACAGTTATTATGTAGGTAACACAGCAGCCATCTTATGCATAGTAAGAGCCTACAGACAATGAGATAATTAACCAGTTAATCTGTTTTGGGGGGTGTTAGATGTGGAGGAATGATAGCCAGGACATTGGTACATCTCCTTGCTCTTCTGAGTTATGGAGTCATCCTGCAAATTTAGCAGGTTCACACTTCTCCTGATCACTGTTGACTGACCAGCCAGCCTGGCTGATTGACTGAATCTGTCACTGGGGCCTAGGATTCTTCCTATTCAGTTCCTAGTAATCCTGCAATCCAATGATGTAACAGGTATCTGATAGACAAGTAGTGGAAACATACCAGTGCTCGGTACTAGAAGGCTATGCAGTTTGATCCAGTTTTCCCACACACAGTTGGGGCTCTCTAAACCTTGTCGTTTGCATTTATATGTCTTTTATATGGCTTTTGTCAATCTGTTCCTAAGCACTCAGGGCTTATGTAAATAGGGTGTCTTCTAACAAGGGTAAATGGTGCATTCCATATGAACCAAACAGAAGCTCTGCCTGTGTGGGTTTCTCAGTCATTTGGTTTTGAGACTCAAATATGGGGATGGGGCTAAGCATCTGACAGAAACTCGGCTGACTTTTTAAAAAAAAAGTTGGATCCTCATTTCTGCATAATTTTAAATAAACATGGCTGCAGAATTCATCCCGCACTAACTCACCTACCCCCAAGAGTAAATGTCAGGGTTAAAAATGTCTGATAACAAAGTCAATCAGTAATGTTATCAGAATATTTGTTATTTTCTCCAATATCTTGCTGCCTGGTTCTATGTTGGCACCTGATCGAGGGGGGCAGGGCATTCCTCGTTATGTCACATGGTCAGGTAACAGAGAAGAATTTTCTATGTGGTAAATATAGCTCCAAGCTGTTAACCCTTAGCCTGTTCTCCATACATTCTACTGTTGATTCAAATAGGTTTTTCAGAGCTTCAGCCAACAAAAGGATAAAAATTATGTAGATTCAGGTTAAATACACTGAGCTCTCTCAATGGCTCACTTAGTAAATGCACCAGCTGGTGTAGTACTCAGTCATACAGACTAGGGAAGTTCCAGGGTGTACTGAGATAGACAGTCTGCCTTGAAAAGTAGTAGGGGCCATTACAATTGGGTTCAGTGCCCTGGGTTGAGGAATAGAAAATCACCCAGGGGTTCCTGCTCCTGATAGCTGTCCAGTTACTCCTGTTGGAATGTGCATGTGTGTCAATGCCAGGACTCAAGGACAGGATCAGGTCAGCTGTGATACCCTCTGCTAGTTGGCTAGCATGATGGCAATCACTATCTGAGTTTACACATGAGGTGCTGGAGGGAGGCTGGCACTCATAGACCTGTATCCCAGCAAGAATCAGTGCCTTCAGGAGAGGAGGGGGAAATACTCGGTAAAATATGACACCGATTTTTAATAATGTTTTAGCACAGACTGTTAATCTGCTGCTAAAGTGCTGCAATGTGTACCTTGATACATCCTTTATGGCCGTGAGGTTTAGTTGCTGTACCTTCTTGGGTTAATACGAGGCTAATTGTTCTTAGGCAAATCCGTAGAAGTCACATTGGCTTTTTTAAATACTTAAAGTGTGGCTCCTGGAGTCAATTTGATGGTGTTTCTGTGCGTGGAGCAGTTTTTCTGTGAATTGGGAGTGACAGGCTTTCTTTCTTGGAGATATTTTTACCAGATGCACATGACTTTTTAATATCTAGGTATATAGTAGATCTGCCATGACTTTGTTCATGCTAAATTGGTCGATGTGCTCTTTTTTTATGACATATATGGTGTAATACCATATAATGCACAATGTATTATTCTTCAATGGTGCAGCAGTGTCTCTTTAATGCCACAATGTCTAATTGCTGTTGAGTAAAATTTAGCTCAGGTCACTCAGAGTTAATACATTGTTGTTTGGTCAAGGAATTTTGCTGAATGTAATACGTTTGACAATTTCAGGCTGCATCTCAGAAGTACTCGGCATTTTAAGATTGTTTTGTATCTAACAAGTGTAATGTCAAGAGTAAGATGTTACTCATATTGAGTCAAAGGTTATGCTGTTGCAAGGGGATACTGGGGTATGGAAGTGGGGTGGAGGAGAAGGGTTGCTCATCACAAATTAGAGAATTTGAAATGAATTTTGTGGGAAATCTGCCCAGAGTCAATGAAGCAAGTGTTTTTTGATTGGTTCTTGGAAAGGTTTTAATTGATATTTTCCTTACTCACTGCAGCTAGATAATTAATAGATCTACAGCTGCATAATTAAATCTTGGTGAACAATGTTTTCAAATTCTCAGTATGAACAACAAAGGCAGGTATTATTATCATCTTCCTCTGTCTCTGAATGTCTCTCGGCTCATTTCGAAAAACAAACTTTCAAACACTGTTATCGCCTGAGGAAAGACATGCTTTGAGTTGTTGCAGTGAGAGAATGAGCGATCCTCCAAACTATATATGCTCAGACTGTAATATTCTGGGAATTGCGGACACAGCTGTAGTTGTTTCAGATTTCAGCTGAGAGAATATCAACTCCAACCCTGGGCTTTTGAGAGAGGCTGAGGCCTCTGAGTCAAATGTTCACGAAGGTACACAATGACACAGAAAAGCTTTTATTGGTAAGCTTAATCATGTTATTCTGAGATATGCAATTTTTAAATTTTCTTTAAACAGAGTTGGAAGGACCTGCATGGGGCAGCTTGCGTTGTGTCAGAAACCTGATGTTCTAAAGAAAGAAAGAACAAACTTGCATTTATATAGCGCCTTTCACGACCTTGGGACGTTCCAAAGTGCTTTACAGCCAATGAAGTACCTTTTGAAGTGTAGTCACTGTTGTAATATTGGAAACTCAGCAGCCAATTTGTACACAGCAAAGTCCCACAAACAGCAATGTGATAATGACCAGATAATCTGTTGTAGTGATGTTAGTTGAGGAATAAATATTGGCCAGGATACCGGGAGAACTCCCCTGCTCTTCTTCGAAATAGTGCCATGGAATCTTTTACCTCCACCGAAGAGGGGCCTCAGTTTAACTTTTCATCCAAAAGAAGGCACCACTGACAGTGCAGCACTCCCTCAGTACTGCACTGGAGTGTCGGACTGGATTATGTGCTCAAGTTTCTGGAGTGGGACTTGAACCCACAACCTTATAACTCAGAGGTAAGAGTGCTACCCACTGAGACACAGCTGACACACTAGGCTCAAACATGAAGATCAGTCACTTGGGTGAGATACCAGAGGGTGGTCCACGCCTGTGAAACAAGAAGTCAGCACTTCAAAGACAGGAAGGAAGAAAAATTGCTTTGGGGGAGTGGGGGGGGCGGAATGTTGAAGGAGCCCCTGTCCTCACAGCTTTCTACTTGAGTTACTCCAATGCCGTGGTTTATAGGAGAAGCCCATGGGCATCTTGGAACAACTCCATTAACATCCATGGGATTCAGTGCCTCAGTCTGACCTTGGGCTGAATGCCAGCAGCAGAGCTAAGCTTTTAGTTGATGTTTTAAGGCTCAGTATCAGGTTGTTTTGCTCTTGTTTATTTTGTGGTTTGTGATGCTGACAGACCTGGTGTGCACGATGACTGTTAATTATCTGAAACTTTGGTGAAATTGCTCTCAAAATGGTTTTGCTCAACAGTCTGAGGGAAGCAGTTTCAGTGCAGAGTAATTTTAAAGTAACATCTACATGTGCCCTGTAAACCTCTCCCTTTTGTTCTGTCCACTGGTCACGGATGAACTAGACAGGGAGGGTGCAGTGACCCTGTTTTCATCCTGTAAGAAGAGGGAGCTGGCAATTGTTGCCGTGACCCCTGTGTGTAAGTTCTTACCATCTTATTTAACAGAAACTTCCACACAGCTGAGAATAAAATAGTCCTAGGGACATGTGGACAGCAGAATCTGTTCCAGTGAATTTGAACATTTATGTAGCAGAGGAAAACAACAGCTGATGATGAACTGTGTCTGGCTCGCTCAGTGTTGCTTTGTTTGGTATGTGCGGCTCATTCTGTAGCTTGTGGGGGCGGTCTTTCAGCGTCATCTTTAGCTATTTCAACACTATTCATGCGGTACGCATGTTGCCTTCCTATGTGTAGCATTTTACACTTGTCTGCATTAAATTTCTTCTGTCACTGTTCCGCCCACTTACATATTTTGTCCAACTCATTCTGTAATTTCAGAGCCGCCTCTTCCGATTCCACCTCCCCTCCTAGTTTGGTATCATCTGCAGATTTGACTACCTTGCATTGAGTTTCTGAATCCAGGTGTTTTAAGTAAATTAGAAACAGTTGTGGTCTGAGTGCTGAGGTACCCCACAATGCACTCCCCCCAACCCCCCTCCCTTCCAACATAACTCCTCTAACAAGTACTCATTGTTTCCTATTCTTCAGCCAGTTTCTTAACCATTCCAGGGTTGACCCTGAATCTCCACAGCTTTGAGTTTAATTAATAGTTTCTCACATGGAACTTTATCAAAAGCTTTTCAGAATTCGAGGTACGTCATGTCATAGGACTTACCGAAGTCCACTTGGGTTGTCGCTTCCTCAAAGTGGTTGAGGAGGTTGGTCAGAATGGATCTTCCCCATCTGAATCCATTCTGACTAGGTTATTGTTGTACAGATGATCCTCAAGTTTACCCCTGATAATTCATTCCATTATTTTACATTGAATGAAAGTAAGACCAATGGGATTGCAGTTGACTGTATCTGTTTTGTCACCATTTTTGAATATAGACACCCCAGTAGCCTGTTCCCAATCTACTGGTATCTCCCCGGTGTCCGCTGACTTCCTATTAATGATTGTCAGTGCATCACAAATCTCCTCCTTTGTCTTTCTCAGTACTTTAGCATAAATGCTGTCTATCCTGGGGATTTATTTATTTTGAGCTAATTTAGCCAGCCCAGGAATTCAACTAATTTATAGTGAAGTCATTGATTATATTTGGAATATCTTTGTTTGGAGAGGGCATGTTGCTTATGTCTTCCCTTGTGGATACTTGGAGGAAGTAGTCATTCATTCGCTCACCACCTGCGGCAGGGAAAAACCTACTTGACTTCGTCCTCACCAATCTACTTGTCGCAGATGCATCTGTCCATGACAATATTGGTAGGAGTGACCACTGCACAGTCCTTCTGGAGACGAAATCCCGTCTTCACACTGAGGACACCATCCAACGTGTTGTGTGGCACTACCACCGTGCTAAATGGGATAGATTCAGAACAGATCTAGCAGCTCAAAACTGGGCATCCAAGAGGCACTGTGGGCCATCAGCAGCAGCAGAATTGTATACCACCACAATCTGTAACCTTGTGGCCCGGCATATTCCTCATTCTACCATTACTAAGCCAGGGGATCAACCCCGGTTCAATGAGGAGTATAGAAGAGCATGCCAGGAGCAGCACCAGGCGTACCTAAAAATTAGGTGCCAATCTGGTGAAGCTACAACACAGGACTACGTGCATGCTAAACAGCGGAAGCAACATGCTATGGACAGAGCTAAGCGATTCCACAACCAACGGATCAGATCAAAGCTCTGCAGTCCTGCCACATCCAGTCGTGAATGGTGGTGGACAGTTAAACAACTAACGGGAAGAGGCGGCTCCGTGAACATCCCCATCTTCAATGATGGCAGAGCCCAGCAAGTGAGTGCAAAAGACAAGTGGATGGTACATCTCGGCCTCCTCCTGATATCCCCACCATCACAGAAGCCAGTCTTCAGCCAATTCAATTCACTCCACATGATATCAAGAAATGGCTGAGTGCACTGGATACAGCAAAGGCTATGGGCCTCGACAACATCCCGGCTGTAGTGCTGAAGACTTGTGCTCCAGAACTAGCTGCGCCTCTAGCCAACCTGTTCCAGTACAGCTGCATCTACCTGACAATGTGGAAAATTGCCCAGGTATGTCCTGTCCACAAAAAGCAGGACAAATCGAATCCGGCCAATTACTGCCCCGTCAGTCTACTCTCAATCATCAGCAAAGTGATGGAAGGTGTCATCGACAGTGCTATCAAGCGGCACTTACTCACCAATAACCTGCTCACCGATGCTCAGTTTGGGTTCCGCCAGAACTACTCAGCTCCAGACCTCATTACAGCCTTGGTCCAAACAAGGACAAAAGAGCTGAATTCCAGAGGTGAGGTGCGAGTGACTGCCCTTGACATCAAGGCAGCATTTGACCGAGTGTGGCACCTAGGAGCCCTAGTAAAATTGAAGTCAGTGGGAATTGGGGGAAAACTCTCCAGTGGCTGGAGTCATACCTAGCACAAAGGAAGATGCAGGAGTTCCTCAGGGCAATGTCCTAGGCCCAACCATCTTCAGCTACTTCATCAGTGACCTTCCCTCCATCATAAGGTCAGAAATGGGGATGTTCGCTGATGATTGCACAGTGTTCATTTCCATTCACAACCCCTCAGATAATGAAGCAGTCCGAGCCCGCATGCAGCAAGACCTGGACAACATCCAGGCTTGGGCTGATAAGTGGCAAGTAACAATCCTGCCAGACAAGTGCCAGGCAATGACCATCTCCAAAAACAGAGAGTCCAACCACCTCTCCTTGACATTCAACAGCATTACCATCGCCGAATCCCCCACCATCAACATCCTGGGGGTCACCATTGACCAGAAACTTAATTGGACCAGCCACATAAATAATGTGGCTACAAGAGCAGGTCAGAGGCTGGGTATTCTGCGGCGAGTGACTCACCTCCTGACTCCCCAAAGCCTTTCCACCATTGACAAGGCACAAATCAGGAGTGTGATGGCATACTCTCCACTTGCCTGGATGAGTGCAGAACCAACAACACTCAAGAAGCTCGACACCATCCAGGACAAACCAGCCCGCTTGATTGGCACCCCATCCACCACCCTAAACATTCACTCTCTTCACCGGCGCACCATGGCTGCAGTGTGTACCATCTACAGGATGTACTGCAGCAACTCGCCAAGGCTTCTTCGACAGCACCTCCTAAATCTGCAACCTCTCCCACCTAGAAGGACAAGGGCAGCAAGCACTTGGGAACAACACCACCTCATGTTCCCCTCCAAGTCACACACCATCCCGACTTGGAAATATATCGCCATTCCTTCATTGTTGCTGGGTCAAAATCCTGGAATTCCCTTCCTAACAGCACTGTGGGAGAACCTTCACCACACGGACTGCAGCGGTTCAAGAATGCAACTCACCACCACCTTCTCAAGGGCAATTAGGGATGGGCAATAAATGCCAGCCTCGCCAGCGACGCCCACATCCCATGAACGAATATAAAAAAAAAATGTACTATTTTGTCCTCACCCTCCGTTTCAAGCAAATTTGCATCTTTTATGACTTTCAACTCTTCTCTGACTGCCTTCTTACTTTTGCGGTGCTGAAGTAATGTTTTACTGTTATTCTTAGCCTCAGCTGCTATGAATTTTTCCAAGTCCCTACGTGCCTCTCTGTTCACATTTTTGATGCATTTCAGCATTTCCTTGTATTCATTCCATTGAGTCCTTTCTCCTTGCAGGATTCTTAACGGCCATTTTTTTCTATTTATCTCACTTTTAATTTGTTTGTCAATCCATTAGGGTCACGTTTGCTTAGTCTGAACTTGTTGGTTTTGGGAATGTATTTATCCTGCATGTTCAGCATTATAACCTTAAAGGTGTTCCACTTATCTTCTACTGAACTGTTACTAAACAACTTTCACCTTTTTTTTTAGTTGTTCTCTCATTTCATCGAATTTAGCTCTTTTAAAGTTATGTAGTTGGCTCCTGGTTTTAGGTATTTCTGACCCACCACCCTCCTGATTATGTTAAACTTTATCATTCTGCGATCCCCATTGTGTGCTATGATTTCCATTTCCTGGATTGTTAATAAATACCAGATCAAGATCCCTGTCTTACCAGTAGGGTGACCGTGAAAGATGGAAGCAATCAGAGAGCAGAATTTACAGGGCTGTAGGGAAAGAGCAGGGGAATGAGACTAATTGGATAGCTCTTTCAAAGAGTCGGCACAGGCACAATGGGCCGAATGGCCTCCTCCTGTGCTGTATCTTCTATGATACTACAATAAGGTGGGGGCTTTAAACTGGCCTTTGCTGGTCAGAGAAGGTCGGATTTCATAGGTGTGAAAAGTGTTCTCAGAGACAGAGGGAGATGCTCCAGCCTGGACCAGCTTTGGTTTCACTTTTTTTTTATTAACACTGAAAGCTCACTGAGACTGGGTTCTGTTGTGTCTGATGATCTAATTGGTAATGAATTCTATTTTAATTTTCTGAATGTTAGTTGTGAAACAATTAATGGAATGCAATGAAATGCTCACCGAGATCACTAGTGACAATGCAGCAGTCAAAAAATCCTATGGTGGGGTGACAGTGTTAGCCATTCACCAGCCACTTTAAACTCAGTTTTAATAAATTCCAAACTTAGAAATGTTAGGGAATATCAATATTTCAGCAACTATTTTAACTTTATCGAGAGCTTGTTTATTGACTTTCTAACGTCAGTTAGTTTGTGAATCCTCTTCTGCATAGTCTATAAACCACTTGTGACTGTTTGTGTTTTGCTTACTCACAGGTAAAGACTCACCTACAGGCCCAGTCCGTGGCTGTCATCGCCGTGGGACACCAGCATAACCATCAGGTACAAACTGTTTGGGGAAAAAAGGCTTACATTTATACAGCATCTTATCAGATCTCTCAAAAACGTCTTCACACACCATGAATTACTTTGAAGTGTATTAGTCACTGTTGTTATGTAGGCAAACATGACAGCAACTGCGCACACAGTGAGATCCCACAAACAGCAATGAGATGAATGACCAGTTAATCTCTTTTTGGTCTTGTTGGGTGAGGGAGGAATATTGGCCAGGACAGTGCGTGAACTATGTACACCTACACCACAACAGTGACTACACTTCAAAATTACTTAATTGGCTGTAAAGCGCTTTAGGACGTCTTGAGGTCACAAAAGGCACTATATAAATGCAAGTTCTTTCTTTTTCTTTTGCCGTACTTTAAATAGTGACATGAGATCGCCTGAACCACTGGAACAGGCAGACAGGATCTCAGTTTAAAATCCCATTTGCAGCAAGCCCCTCGGTACTGCAGAGGAGTGTCAGCCTTAGATTGTACGCTTAAATTTTAAGAATGGGGCTTAAACCCCTGGAATGCATCTTGAACCCACAACCTTCTGACTTAGAGTTGCAAGTGCTACCAACTGAGCCAACAGAAAATATCAGTTAAATGATGCCTGTTCTTTGTGCTGGAAATCAGCACAGAAAATAAAACCGAGAAAGAGATGGATGGACATAGAGAGGAAGAAAGAGGATACCAGAGATATATGTTTGATCCTTTGTTTTTTTCCACTTGCCCAGGTTTTATTGGTGGTTTTGCTGTTGCTGTAAAGCACATCCATCTATCTGATCCAATGGTCAAACCAACACCAGACAAGGTCACTTGTTGGTCCAGAAAATGTAATTCTCTCTCTCTCTCTCTCTCACACTCAATCTCTGTATGTCACCTCTGCTCAATCAAACAGGGCAGAGGGATATTGGCACTTGATCTTCACTTCCACAGGTACTGGGCAATAGGTTTCAGATCTAAGATCCATACTAGTATACATATCAGGTAGGGAGAACACAACCAGGCACTAACATTACACTGGTTATGAGTTGGCTGGTGCAAAGAGCATGATTTTCTGGCTTTCCTCAGTGATGGTCTTGTTCTGAGACTCTTCCGCCCCTCCCCCCCCACATCACTCACAAATAAAAAGGCAGCCACTGGTGAACAGAGGAGAGAATCCATCTGAACACGTGAGCTGAACGATGTTTCTCTTCATGGTTCTGATACTGAAGGGGCAATTTTAACCTAACTAGCTGTGCGGGAAACTGATGGGATCGGGTGGATTTACACCCTGCCCAATATTACCCTTTATTGACTTCATTGGAGATTAAAATCAGGTGGGGAGTAAAACCAGCATTGCACCCGATCCCGTCAGTTTCCCGGCGGGCAGGTTAAATTAAAATTGCTCCCAGAATTTCAAGAAAATCTGAGAATTGCACTGACCCTTCTCCCCCCCCCCCCCCCCCCCACACCTTCTCAAACCCCGGTGTCCCCTCCCCCTTGCTTTGGTCTTTCTGCAGCCCATTGCTTCCTAGAGGAGCTACAAACACAACTGTCATCCTCTTAGGGTTCACTCTTGGTGAGGTGCAGCTGTGTTTATAAATCTAGCGAAATATATTTGAATGTCAAGGGACAGCTCCCTGCAATTGTCCAGTGAGGTACTGAGCTGCACGAATCAGGAAGGTACCAGATTCCATCCCTGGTCTGTGCTGAATTAGGGAATCTCTGCTTGAGCAGCAGTGGGAGTGCAACAATGGGACTCTGTGACCCCAGCTTCGGGAGGGCAAAATCAGCGTGATTCCTGCCCCAGTCACTCGAACAGGGTACTGGAGAGCAGCCAGGGACCAGCAAGACTCAGTGCCTTCATGGGAGGAGGGGGACAATGTACATGGGATGCAGTTTAAATCGTATAAAGTGGGGGCCTGTTGACAGAGATCTTTCAGCATTGAGTGAACAAATGCTCTTCTCTGAAGGCACTGACCCCGGTCAGTAAGTGTTAGCCGGCTATCCTACCACAGGAGGCACAATATAGACAGGCCCAATCCTACCCTCACACGACATCCACAATGCACTTTTCAGCAGGCGTCACTGAATAGGTAATCAGATTCTAGAAGCCTGAAGGATTGTTTTTAAATTCTCCTCCTAGTCCAGGGGCACCCCCAACTGCAAGGACAGCAAAGGTCGGCATTGCCCAGACATTGTGGCCCAGCTGATCGCTGTCTGAAGGAAAGGAGAGAATCTAAGGAGATTGGACTGATGCCGACAGGACAGATTTGGACAGAATCTGGCACCGTCCAGATCTCTGAGCAGTGAAAGTCTCTTGTGTTAATGCAGTAATTGGTGCTAAGTGAGATTAATGCGCTGACTCAGTTCTCCTGCTGTCATTGATAGCTTGTTGTTCTGTTCGAGTGGCTGGTGTTTCTCTGCAGTAAAGGTCAATAATGATGTTGCAATCCTGATACTGTCAGTTATTAACTGCAGCTGAACCTCCCAGTGTCTCCATAACTGTAAAGGTTTTAGTGATAGAGGGAGGGGTAACCAGAGCTGGGCTGACCCCAGGAGACCACAGTTTACATTTTCCATTCTGAAGTTCAATCCTGTCGCTTTTTCTAACATTTTTATCACACCTTCAGTTTGTTTTCCTTGCCAGTCTTTCTCTGACATTTTGAAATCCTTTCACAGTCTCGTTCCTTCTTATCTCAGTGACATGCCCCAACAACCTTCACTCCTGCGATTCCAAATCACTGCTCCTCCCCTTCACCCTCCCTCCTCTGACTGAATTACTGCTCCTCTGACTCTGGGATCACTGACCCCCTCACCCTCTGCTCCACTATCAGAGTCCAGTCAGAGTGCTCCAGCTCTTTGGAACTCTCTCCTTAAAATATTGTGCCTTGTTACCTCTCCCCTGTTCTTCAAAACATCTCTTTAATAGCACTGTCATTCCCCCTTCTCCATAATCTTTCCTGTCCCCCGCTTGGCATCCTCCAATTCCCCTACATGAGAGTGCTATATAAATACAAGTTGTTGGTAATGTACAGTCCAGTCCGTGAAACTCTCCCTGTGTGATGGGCATTTCCATTTGCTTAGGTGCGGATTGATTTGTTAGAGCATGACATTATTGTATCTTCTACCCCAGGGAGTCACAACCGCCTTCTTGACGATCTACAGGCAACAAGGGATTCTGGGTCTGTGGCGAGGGGTCAGCGGTGCTGTTCCTAGGGTGATGGTTGGTTCTGCAGCGCAGCTTGCTACATTTGCCTCTGCTAAGCAACTGGTCAAGGACCAACAGGTGAGTGGCATGTCAAGGCGGGGAGGGTTACAAATCACTGAGAGGGACAATGATTAACAATTTCAGTCCTTAACTCAGATGATGTACGATCTGGTTACAATTGCAGTTTTGTTGATTTGATAGCAAGATGACAAGGTCATGGTGCAGCCATTCATCAAACCTCAGGAGAGTCCCTGACGCAACAGACCTCTCAGGAGCTGTTGAAGGCAGAGAGCTCAGAGATCCAGAGGACTTTGCTTGTTCGACATTTGATGTTCCAGGCTTTCCCCCCCAATGGTTTAATGAGTTTATCCAGAAAGTCCCAGGTTCGGCTCCCGGCCTTAGCTGGGTTAACTGGTTTCAGATGAGGTGGCTGCAGAGGCTCTCAGGTTTCAGTGACCTGGGCTAGGGAGGGAAAAACCAGCCAAGGATCCTGCTGCTGACCCCTGTTGCAAAGTGTGCGTGTGTGGACATTAGCCCTATTATAGAATATATTTAAAGCCATAGACGTTCATCCAGATTATACCAGAGATGATAAACCATACTTATGAGAAGATATTGCGACTATTTCCACTTGAGCAGAGAAAGCTAAGAAGAGATTTAATAGAAGTTTTTAGGATTATGAGGACTGAATCAGACTATTTGTGACCTTGGCGTCCTGTTCAACCCTGAGTTGAATTGCCGACCCCACAATCTCGCCATCACAAAGACAGCCTACTTCCACCTCCATAACAGTGCTTGCCTTCACCCCACCTCAGGTCATCTGCTGCTGAAGCCCTCATAGATGTCTTCATTACTTCCAAACTCGATTACCCTAATGCTTTCCTGGCCGGCCTCATATCCTCCACCCTTCATAAACTTCAACTCATCCAAAACTCTGTTGCTCGTATCCTATCCCACAACAAATCCCTAACCCTAACCCCACTCCGGATGAAACAACAGCAGCTGAAGCCAGGACCAATAGGAGTTAAAGAAAGAAAGAAAGAAAGAACTTGCATTTATATAATGCCTTTCATGACCTCAGGACGTCCCAAAGTGCTTTACAGCCAATGAAGTACTTTGTGAAGTGTAGTCACTGTTGGAATGTAGAAAATGTGGCAGCCAATTTGCGCACAGCAAGGTCCCACAAACAGCAATGTGATAATGACCAGATCATCTGTTTTATTGATATTGGTTGAGGGATAAATATTGGCCAGGACACTGGGGAGAACTCCCCTGCTCTTCTTCAAAACAGTGCAGTAGGATCATTTACGTCCACCTAAGAGGGCTGACAGGGCCTCAGTTTAATGTCTCATCCGAAAGACGGCACCTCTGACAGTGCAGCACTCTCTCAGTACTGCACAGAAGTGTCAGGCTGGATTATGTCCTCAAGTCTCTGGAGTGGGACTCGAATCTACAACCTTCTGACTCAGAGGTGGCCATGCTACCACTGAGCCACGACTAACACAGTGTTGGGGTTAGATGTGGGACTGGCAGGAGTCAGAGCCAGTATCAATAGGATCCTTTGGCTGAATGGGGAGATGGCTGCCACTGCAAGCAGGAGTGGAGCAGCATTTGGAAGAAGTGTGTACAACCTTAGATTTGCTACTTAAATTCCTGGTGATGATCATATTTTAGAATTATTCTAATTGGACAATCAACAACAACTTGCATTTATTTAATACCTATAACAGGAAAACATCCCAAAATGCTTCACTGAAGCATAATCAGACAAAAATCATTGCTGAGCCAAAGAAGGAAATACTTGGAGGGATGACTAAAAGCTTGTTCAAAGAGGTTCGTTTTAAGGAGGGTCTTAAAGGAAGAGGGGGAGATGGAGTGGCAGTGAGGTTTAGAGAAGGAATTCCAATGCTTAGTGTAAAAAGTCAGATAGCCAGGTGGTGAAGGATAGAATACTAGAGTGTAGTCTTCAGATGTTTCCAAGCCTTTATTCACAGATCGTCCTTACACATGGATTTTAGCAAGGCTTTTGACAAGGTCCCACATGGCAGACTGGTCAGAAAAGTAAAAGCCCATGGGATCCAAGGGAAAGTGGCTAGTTGGATCCAAAATTGACTCAGAGGCAGGAAGCAAACGGTAATGGTCGACGGGTGTTTTTGTGACAGGAAGGCTGTTTCCAGTGGGGTTCCACAGAGTTCAGTACTGGGTCCCTTGCTTTCTATGGTATAAATGATTTAGACCTAAATGTAAGGGGCATGATTAAGAACTTTGCAGATGATACAAAAATTGGCCATGTGGTTGATAGTGAAGAAGCAAGCTGTAGACTGCAGAAAGATATCAAAGGACTGGCCAGGTGGGCAGAAAAGTGGCAAATGGAATTCAATCCAGAGAAGTTTGAGGTAATGCATTTGGGGAGGGCAAACAAGGCAAGGGAATACACAATAAATGGGAGGATACTGAGAAGTGTAGAGGAAAAGAGGGACCTTGGAGTGCATGTCCACAGATCCCTGAAGGTAGCAGGACAGGTAGATAAGGTGGTTAAAAAGGCATACGGGATACTTTCCTTTTATTAGCTGAGGCATAGAATATAAGAGCAGGGAGGTTATGCTAGAACTGTATAAAACACTAGTTAGGCCACAGCTTGAGTACAGCATACAGTTCTGGTCACCACATTACAGGAAAGTTGTGATTGCACTAGAGAGGGTACCGAGGAGATTTACGAGGATGTTACCAGGACTGGAGAATTTTAGCTACGAGGAAAAATTGGATAGACTGGGGTTGTTTTCATTGGAACAGAGGAGGCTGAGGGGTGATTTAACTGAGGTGTATAAAATTATGAGGGGCCTAGATAGAGTGGATAGGAAGGACCTATTTCCTTTAGCAATGTTGGGTGGGGTGGGGGCATAGATTTAAAGTAATTGGTAGAAGGATTACAGGGAAGCTGAGAAGAATTTTTTTTCACCCAGAATGTGGTAGAGGTCTGGAACTCACTGCCTGAAAGGATGGTAGAGGCAGAAACCCTCAACTCATTTTTAAAAAGTACTTGGATTTGCACTTGAAGTGCCGTAACCTACGGGGCTACAGACCAAGTGCTGGAAAGTGGGATTAAGCTGGGTAGCTCTTTTTCAGCCGGCACGGACACAATGGGCCAAATGGCGGCCTCCTTTGCTGTAACTTTCTATGATTCACATTGTACCCTCCTATAAATGGATATGAAAGAGACCCCCCAATTGATACCCACCACCTGAATATAATTAACCCTAATTGATATAAATCACCTGGATACAATTAACACATAGGGCCTAGACAGCTGAAGGCATGGCTGCTAATGGTAGGGTCAAGGGTCCAGTGACCAGTAGGGCTGGAGAAGGTTACAGAGATAATTTAAACCTAGAACCATGTGGAGAGTGTTAGTTAGGTTCTGACTCTTCAGACCTGTTCCAAACCATCACCATTTGAGAATTGAATGAAGTAAAAGAGAATGTGCTTTAATTTGTGTCTTTTGTGCATTTTTTTTAATACAATCAGTGGTTCAGCAATGACAGCTGGCTGGTCGGTTTGGCGGGAGGGATGATGAGCAGCGTTGCTGTGGTGATCACCATGACTCCTTTTGATGTCATCAGTACGAGACTGTACAACCAACCAGTAGATGAGGTTGGCAAGGTAGGTCCACTCCCCGCAATCAAACCACTCAGGTAAAAGTTATGTAGCCTGTGTAATTAATAATTCTTCCCAACCTCCCTCAGTGTCAAATTCAACTAGTTTTTAAAATATACGGTTGATTTTTCTCCTGAGTGCCAAACAACCTCTCACCCTGTGCTGGATGGAGATATTGGGGTCAATTTTGATTGCCCTTCACCTGGCATTAACGGCCTCAAAATGGGGTGGGTAGACTTACCGTCCGTTAACACTGGTGATGCAGCTGTCTCCATTGTAAAAGAGGCCTATTGCTGGGTGTCCAAAGCACCTGCCTGTTTCAGATGATAGGCCTCTTTTAAAATGGAAATCTGAGTCCTATTACACAAATAGGACCCCGGTTGCCTTTTTAGGTAGGAACCGGTCGGAGCCTGCGCAGTGCATGCAACGGAAGAGAAGAAGTTCAGTCTTGGATTATTTTTGTGGGCTCACAAAAATAATCTGGGCCGCTCCCACCCTGGGACACCGCCAAAGGACAAAACCTACCCTATTTTGTTTAAGTAATGCCGGTCAGTGAGCACTAATGGATGTTTTGCTAAAGTGAGTGTAGTGTCCCTTTTAAAAAGGACCTGTCTGATTTTAACACTTTTATTCCTTGTAGGGGAAACTTTACAAAGGATTTTGGGATTGTTTGCTGAAGATCTCGTGTAAGGAGGGCTTGCTGGGTCTGTACAAGGGAATTGGACCTAGCTACTTCCGCTTGGGCCCACACACGGTTTTCAGTCTGCTATTCTGGGACGAACTCAAGAAACTAGCCTACCCTGACTACCAAGAGAAAATCTGAGTCCCTGCACTCAGATACTGTGTTTATCTACTGGGGTGAAACCTCCAGTGGAAATCGATGGGTAGGCTGGCCTCCATCAACTTTGGGCCAAAGGAGTTGGAAAACTTGCCTGTTGGGTCTCTGGTGGTGAATAAGAAGAGGGTGTTAGCATCCCACAGGTTATTAGAAAAGTCTGTTAGTCCTCAAACTACTTTGGAACAGCCTTGAGTACAGCTTCACTCCATTCTACTGATTTTCCTCTCCCTTCAACTGCCTCAGTGACAATTTTGTGGAGTGATTGCTACAGACAGTTATGAAACTCAGCGATGGCCCCCTACACTATTTGCATCCTGTGGTAATGAGGAAGCTACAACAACAGCAATGGTGGGCCAATTGAAAGGACGTTATCACGTGGATAGACTAGTCCATACACTGGTCTGGGAGCAACATCAGAAAGAAATGAGGGATTAAGTCGTAAAGCGTCAGCTTGTGTTTATCTGCCGTTCTGTGCCCTGCCGTTCAGGTCCACATTGAGGCTTCACTCTGGCCATCTTGTCTCCCTCCTGCCTGCTGCTGGGTCCAGGTCCCTCTGTCTCTAACTGTGCAGCCTCAAATTACACATTTTACAATTCCACTGTAAATATAATGCAAGAGTTGCTGACCTCCTCATTCCTTGTATAGCAGTGAATACAAAGCCCACCCTTCAGCTTTTCACTACCTCCTGCTCACTGGTTAGCTGTCTGGCTTTTTAAAAAATTTTGAAATGTGTTTGTATTCATCAATTTGAGGGACATTAATGCTGGGGAATGGAACGCTTTCCATTGCACCTAGTGTCAGCATCAAGCACTCCTAGGTCAGTTCCTTCTACACCACCCCATCAAGCATTGCCAGGTCATTGAGAGCACACAGATTAGGCGCTGAGTAAAGCACTCTCTAAAATATCACCAGCACAGGTTAAATGTAGAATAAAACTCCTCTACACATCCCAACAATTTGTCTCCGTTCCAAATTCAGAAGAGCACTAGTGTGATATTTTCACATTTCTTACACTTACCTCATGTGGCCTCTCTAAATGGGATTGCTGAATTAGGGGTGGTTTTGTTCTGTGGGCCCAAACTCACCAAGAACTGGATTGAGACTGCCCTAATCTCATGTAGGACCCATATAACTAGCAGAGGGGCTTTCATCCTGCCAGTTTGGAACTCGATGTGAACAAGAACAATATTATTTGTGGGGTGAACAGCGCCCTCAATGCGTGTTGCACAGGTGGGACTTAGAACAGAAATTATAAATCGAGTTTTGTACAGTGATTATTTTCACATTCAACACTTACTATAATTAAATAGAATTCAGATTGAGGAGAAAAGTACAAAGACGTTTAAGTAATTTATGAATGAGTGAGGAAAAATACATAACCTATAAGGCTCTCAACATCTGGTGAGCTCTGCACAGACCTGGGAATGGAAGTGGTGGTAACTCCTGCTTTTTGGTATCTTTTGAGATTTTTTTAAATGCTGCTGCTAATCCTTTTTTAAGTGCTGGAGGTGCAGAGTACAGTAGCCATCCCATCTCAGGCCTGTGAGCTGCTCATCTAATGTTACTCAGGATGCCAGTTGGATAGTACTGCCCACCTTTTCTGATGGTTGGGACACCGTGATTGGGCCTGGGCAGATTGTAACACTGTTAAACCTCTGCTCCATAAAGGTAAATGCAGGGCACTCATCTTCAGAACCTCCACGTCATTACCTTTTACCTTTAACTAGCTTCATATAGGGACAAGTTTGGAGCTTCCTCCAACTAGGTCTTAATCAACTGTAACCAAGAGGGTCAGTCAATGGTAACACCTGTGAAAAGATGCTGGCTGTATTGTGAAATAGCTGGTTAACCCAGAGCAACTGATAAATTAAAACTGTGACAGCCAGTAATCCAGGTATCGGGAACGTCGTAGGAACACTTTGAGGAACATAGGAACAGGAGTAGGCCATTCAGCCTCTCAAGCCTGTTCCACCATTCAATTAGATCATGGTTGATCTCTACCTCATCTCCATTTACCTGCTGTTGCTCCATATCCCTTAATACCCTTGCCTCACAAAAATCTATCAATTTCAGTTTTGAAATTTTCAATTTACCCCCAGCCTCAACAGCTTTTGGGGAGAGAAAGTTCCTGATTTCTATTACCCTTTGTGTGAAGAAATGCTTCCTAACATCACCCCTGAACAGCCTAGCTCTAAGTTTAAGGTTATGTCCCCTTGTTTGGGACTGCCCCATCTATCCTATCAAATCCTTTAATCATCTTAAACACCTCAATTAGATCACCCTTTAATCTTCTATACTCAAGGGAATACAAGACTAGTCTATGCAACCTGTCCTTGTAATTTAACCCTTTTAGCACCAAACCAGTCGCTGACAGTTGTTGCTTGTCAATAATTGAAGAGTCCATGCTCAGGATGGATGTAATATGATTCTCCTATTCAGACATGGTACCACTAGCGTATGTCATCCACATCTGATTGTCCTTCCTCACTGGTTGGTTGTATTAATGGGTCAGACACCTTGCCCAGTTTCTTACTAGTTATACAGGCCAGAAGGTTCAATTCCCAGTCTGTGCTAAATCAGCTGATTCACTTAGGGGTAGCAGTTGGACGCTACAGTTAACCTCGTGCCCCTGGGTAAGGGAGGGGGAAATATCAGCCAAGTTTCCTGCTTCTGATTATATTGGTGTGTGAACATTGGGCGAGGACAGAATTAAGCTCAGTTGGGATGCTACCCACGATTGAACAGCCTACAAATATCAACTATCTAGTCTCATGCATCAAGAATGGTCACTGGGATGAGGTACTGGAGTGCGACTGGTGCCTGTGGAACCCTCATCACAGCAAGTTGGCATCTTCGGGGAGGAGGGGGAAAAATTAGCAGAACGGGGATGAAAATCAGACTGCTGTTCAGTGGTTAAATGACGTAATGGCTGTGTTCACAGAACGGGATCTGCATCCTGTCTGTGTTGGGTTCCTCATGCACTGACTCAAATATACCATGAGAAAGTACCATGTATAACAATGGCTTTGCACACTTATCCATTAACAATCTTTTAGTTAAAGCATCAGTTGCTTGCTGAAGTCAAGAGACTGAATAACATCACAGCTGCAATGTTACAGAATAGGCTTCTGACTCACAGTAATGAAGGTGATCATTGAGTTTGACTAAAACTATACCGAAACAAACCAATGGAATAGAATCTCCAATACAATGCTCCTGAGTCTGCTGTTCCAAACCGAGCATTGATTGTGCCTGAATGGGAAAGAGATAGTTCTTTTGAATTGTACACTAGCATCTAGATCATTTGATTTCTCAATGAATGTACCTTTCATTGTGATCTCTCTCTTAACACTGAGCTTTATTGTATCTGGACAGGCTGGAACTGCCCAACACAGTGTCTTGAGGATCACTTTAACCCTGCCTACACTGGATCCACTGGATCACTGTGTCCCTGTGGATCACTGCCTACACTGGGGTTCACTCCAAACCTGCCTACCCTGTGGATCACTCTAACCCTGTGGATCACAATGTCCCTGTGGATCATTCTAACCCTGTGTGCCTTTCATTGTGTTTCTGTAACACTGCAAAAAAAATATTAAATAAAACAAGAGTTTTGAACAGAGTTGAATTTTAAAATCACTGTAACAGGAAATTTTAAATTGAGCCAAATTGATGAGGTTTGCAATGAATCAAGGAACTCGTCCAACCAAACTTAGGGCCATGTTTGTAATTAATAGTATTATACGATGTACATTAACAAAACTGAAAGATAGATACATCGGTGGGGAGTGTGATGTTTTAACTCAGGGCCCCATTGAACTATTATAGAATCATAGAATCATAGAAGTTACAACATGGAAACAGGCCCTTCGGCCCAACATGTCCATGTCGCCCAGTTTATACCACTAAGCTAGTCCCAATTGCCTGCACTTGGCCCATATCCCTCGATACCCATCTTCCCCATGTAACTGTCCAAATGCTTTTTAAAAGACAAAATTGTACCCGCCTCTACTACTGCCTCTGGCAGCTCGTTCCAGACACTCACCACCCTTTGAGTGAAAAAATTGCCCCTCTGGATCCTTTTGTATCTCTCCCCTCTCACCTTAAATCTGTGCCCCCTCGTTATAGACTCCCCTACCTTTGGGAAAAGATTTTGACTATCGACCTTATCTATGCCCCTCATTATTTTATAGACTTCTATAAGATCACCCCGAAACCTCCTACTCTCCAGGGAATAAAGTCCCAGTCTGTCTAACCTCTCCCTGTAAGTCAAACCATCAAGTCCCGGTAGCATCCTAGTAAATCTTTTCTGCACTCTTTCTAGTTTAATAATATCCTTTCTATAATAGGGTGACCAGAACTGTACACAGTACTCCAAGTGTGGCCTCACCAATGCCCTGTACAACTTCAACAAGACATCCCAACTCCTGCATTCAATGTTCTGACCAATGAAACCAAGCATGCTGAATGCCTTCTTCACCACCCTATCCACCTGTGACTCCACTTTCAAGGAGCTATGAATCTGTACTCCTAGATCTCTTTGTTCGATAACTCTCCCCAACGCCCTACCATTAACGGAGTAGGTCCTGGCCCGATTCGATCTACCAAAATGCATCACCTCACATTTATCTAAATTAAACTCCATCTGCCATTCATTCTGGAACAAAATTAGGTGGGGGTATTTTTAATAATATTTACGGCAGTTTTACGTTACAGGAGTGCAGTTGTTGGCAAACCCATGTTTCCCTCTCGGACATTTTTTACCACATCTTCCCTGCTGCCGACCTTGGCGAATCTGGCAGGTTCACTTCAGGTTGCTGCTGTCTATACCAGAAACCACACAGTAGGAGCCAGCGGCACTAGCACAGCACATTCAGAATATAAGAGCAGCTTATGAATCTGCTGTCGGGTTAAGGGTGCCTGTCCCAGCAAAATAAATCCAGGGAGCTGTTCCTGCTCATTTGCACTCTTCGGGGAGTGGGGGGTGGAATTTTAACTTAATCTGCCAATTGGGAAACTTGACAGGATCTGGTGCAAAGCTGGTTTTACACCCCGCCGGATTTTACTCTCCATTGAAGTCATAATATCATAGTAGGTACAGTATAGGAGGAGGCCATTCAGCCTATTGTGCCTGTGCTGGTTCTTTGAAAGAGCTATCCAATTAGTCCCATTCCCCTGCCCTTTCCCCATAGCCCTGTAAATTTTTTCCCTTCAAGTATTTATCCAATTCCCTTTTGAAAGTTACTATTGAATCTGCTTCCAGCACCCTTTCAGGCAGTGCATTCCAGATCATTACAACTCACTGCGTTAAAAAAAAATCTTTCCTCATGTCACCTTTGGCTCTTTTGCCGATCACCTTAAATCTGTGTCCTCTGATTACCGATCCTTCTGCCACTGGAAAAAGTTTCTCCTTATTTACTCTGTCAAAACCGTTCATGACTTTGAAAACCTATCAAATCTCCTCTTTAACTTCTCTGTTCTAAGAACAACCACCTCAGCTTCTCTAGTCTCTCCACATAACTGAAGTCCCTCATCCCTGACACCATTCTACAAAATCTGTACCCTCTCTAATACCTTGACATCCTTCCTAAAGTGAGGTGCCCAGAATTTAACACAATATTCCAGCTGTGGCCTAACCAGTGTTTTACAAAGGTTTAGCATAACTTACTTGCTTTTATACTCCAGGCCTCTATTAATAAAGCCCAGGATCCCATATGCTTTTTTAACAGCCTTCTCAACTTGTCCTGCCACCTTCAAAGATTTGTATATGTGCACCCCAAGGTCTCTCTGTTCTTCTACCCCTTTTAAAATTGTACCATTTAGTTTATATTGCCTCTCCTCATTCTTCCTACCAAAATGCATCACTTCACACAAGTCAACGGAGAGTAATATTGGGCAGGGCTGGCGATCCACCCGATCCCGTGGGTGAGTTAGGTTAAAATTACTCTCTATTACATAGCAGAGCCCAGCACCGCGTTAGAAATCAGTTCCCACAATCAAATGTAAAAGGGGGGAGCAGAACTTGGACATCAGTTCAACAAAATGAGAACCAAAAAAAAGTGAAGGTGTAAAAGTGCTGATGACAAAAGCATCTGGATAAATTAAACAGGTGGACTAAGGGAACGGTAGATGGGTTTTTAATGTGGACATAAATGAAAAGCTGAAAAAAAATTGGAGCAGGAAACACAAAGCCTGCTACTTAGACTCATGTAAGCACTGGATAACAAGGTCTTTAATCTCTTCCAAACAAAACTTAAACACAGTTATGTATATAGAACAGAGTGCATTTACTAATAACCAGTAACAATTATACAACTCAGCAACTGCAACAGCGTTTTATTTTCCATCTCCCTCCCTTCACAAACCTTCTGGGCTTTGCCCAATATGCCCAATTCCCCCTCCCTTCACCAGGGGTGGGAAGAGTCTTAATTCCACGTTCCCACAGCCTGCTCCCTCAAGATTGTTACAAGCATCTCCCCGTAAAAAGGGAATAATATTTAAGGGAGGGCTGGCAAACTGGATTTTAACAAAGCAAAATAAAAAGATCAAATGAAAACAGTAGAACTGAGCAAATCAAAAACAAACACAGCATGCAGTGCCCACTGATCATGGAAGGCGTCTGGTCAGCCGGTAACAACACGAAAAGATGTCCATTAACAAAAATGGAAAAGGATCTGAGTGTGATTGCTGACTGTCCATTGAAAAGATCTAGTCAATGGGAATCTGTTATCAACGAGGCCAATCAAATAATAGGATGGATCTTGCGGGTGTTGGACATAAGTTAAAACAAGTTATGATGTGGCTTGTTAGTGAAGCAACATTTACAACAGTGTGCACAAATTTACACCTCTTACCATCAAAATAAATCTGTGTTGGAGAGGATGCAGAGAGGAAAGGCAAGGTTGCAAATTATAAACTTATTTTCATTGGAGAATATAAGATTGAGAGGCGACATGATACAGGTTTTAAAATGCAGAGAGTAATGGATAATTGTAGATGTCAGCTGGTTAATGTGGATTATAGACAGAACTATAGAACAGGATACAAAACCAGCATCAGCTACAGTCTCTCTCTCTATCCCTCTCAAACACACACACACAAAGTAGATTTTAGATAACAAAGAAACAGCAGTTAGTCCTGTAGAACTAACTTCTTTAAAAAGAGCTGCATAAATATTTGCTGAGTGTCAGAAACCCTAACGGGACTGTACCTGGTTTCCTTCATGTGACGCATGCACTGAGATCAGGAAGACAGACGTTATGTGCTAATGTAGTTACTGGTCCTAATGATAGACCTTTACAAGTACACTGAAACAAACACACCTTACACTTCTGGTAGACGGAAATGATATAAACAATGCAGTGACTAAATAGGCTAACTATCTAATTAGGTTCATTTACAATTAACTGATACAAAATATAGAAACGCAGCAAAGTACAGTACCAGGAAAAACCCACTGGCTGCTCCCAAAAACTAGTACCCCTCCACTGCCCATTCCCTCAGATATCAACCCAATCTGTCTGCCTCCTTGGGCAGTCCAATCCACACATTCACTACCCTTTAAACTATCCTTGTGCCTACCCTCTTCTAAGCTTAAGCCTGTGTCCCCTGGTTCTAGAATTTGTGACAATCCTGAACAATGTGTCCATTTCCTTACGGATGTTGAATACTATCTCTCTTGAGCCTTCTTCAGAGTAAACATTCCCAGGTTCTCCATCTTCTCCCCGTAACTCAGGTGCCTTAAGCCAGATATCAGTTTTATTGCCCTTTTCTGCACTGCCTCCAAGGCCTAGATATCCTTGCTGTAGTACAGCAACTAGAATTGTACGCAGTATTCCAGGGGTGGCCGCACCAGTAACTTGTACAGACTCATGATCACCTCCTGGGATTTGTGCTCAAGCCCTTTGGCTATATCTCCTGAGGTCCAATTAGCTATGCTTACTCCTGTTGTTTTGCTGGTTTCAGTGAGCTATCAACCAATCCCCTCAGTTCCTCTCCTGTATTGTGTTCTGTACCCTATAGCCATTTAGTTTATATTCCCACTGTTTATTTTCCTTCACTAGTCCAATTACTTTGCATTTTTCCATATTAAATATAATTTGACAATCACCAGCTCATCTTCTTAACCAATTCAGATCCCTATCTATTTTTTCTGTTTCCTTTGTTTGAAACCACCCACCCCAATTTGGTATCAACTGCAACTTAAACAGTGTATGTAAACTCTTTTGGATGAGACGTTAAACCGAGGTCCCAAATGCCCTTTCAAGTGGACGTAAAAGATCCCATGGCACTATTTTGAGGAAGAGCAGGGGAGTTCTCCCCGATGTCCTGGCCAATATTTATCCCTCAACCAACATCACAAAAAATAGATTACGACGACGACAACAACAACTTGCATTTATATAGCACCTTTAACATAGTAAAATGTCCCAGTGCACATCACAGGAGCTTTTATCAAACAAAATTTGACACCGAGCCACATAAGGAGATACTAGGACAGGTGACCAAAAGCTTGGTCAATAAGATAGGTTTTAATGAGCATCTTAAAGGAGGAGAGAGAGGTAGAGAGGTTTAGGGAGGGAATTCCAGAGCTTAGGGCCTAGGCTGCTAAAGGCAAGGCCGCCAATGGTGGAGCAATTAAAACCGGGGATGCACAAGAAGTAAGAATTGGAGAAGAACGGAGATCTCGGAGGGCTGAAGGAGGTTAGATAGGGAGGGGCGAGGCCATGGAGGGATTTGAAAACAAGGATGAGAATTTTAAAATCGAGGCGTTCCCGGACTGGGAGCCAATGTAGGTCAGCGAGCACAGGGATGATGGGTGAACAGGACTTGGTGCGAGTTCGGATACGGGCAGCAGAGTTTTGAATGAGCTCAAGTTTATGGAGGGTGGAAGATGGGAGGCCAGCCAGGAGAGCATTGGAATAGTCAGGTCTAGAGTAACAAAGGCATGGAAAAGGGTTTCAGCAGCAGATGAGCTGAGGCGGGGCGGAGATGGGCGATGTTACAGAGGTAGATTAGGCAGTCTTGGTGATGGAGCAGATATGTGATTATCTGGTCATTATCTCATTGCGGTTTGTGGGACCTTGTTGTGCACAATTACCCTCCAACTATCGCCACTCAATCACCACAAAAACCCATTATCCCCACCCATTATGGCTGCTGCATTTCCTACATTACAACAGTAACTACCCTTCAAAAAGAACTTCATTGGCTGTAAAGTGCTTTAGGATGTCCTGAGGTCGGGAAAGGTGCTATGTAAATGTAAGTCTTTCTTCTTTCAGAATGGGCCCAGCACCTGATCCCTGTGGCACCCTGTTAGTGACCCCTTGGCAAGCTGATAAAACTCAGTTTACAACCACACTTTGCTTTTTTTTAAACTTATCTTTCTCATGAGGCATGACAGGTGTCGGCAGTTCACCCTGAAGACATGGATGAGGCCTGATGCCCAATTTCAGGACAGATGAGGCCATGAGGCCCAATTTCAGGACAGCCTCAGGCCTCTCTGTTGGGGCACTCTGCTCGCACAGCGCCGAGTATAATCTCTATTCATATGAACGCACAGCAGGAGAGCTTTTTTCCCTCCTGTCCTGAAGGCATGCCTTTTGCCAGGGTATGGTCCCATGGGTGCTGGGTGCCCCACTGTACCTTGCCCAAGTGATCATGTGGGAGCATAAACAATGATTGTCGGCAGGCTGTCCAAGCATTTGCCTGTACCCAGGCCAGAGCATCGATATTGGTTGAGAAGTTAAAGGTTGAATGAGTGAGGGTTGCCAGAGTGAGTGGATTCAGGGATGGTGGAATTATGGATTGGGAAGAGTTGAATAATGGGTGGGGATAATGGGTTTTTGTGGTGATTGAGTGGCGATAGTTGGAGGGTAATTGTGGGTGGCTTAATAGTATTAGTGGGAATTTGTGGACAATTGGATGGTATTAGAGGGTTTGGGTTGTGGTAATGGTGGCTGGGTCTTTGGGCAATATTAGCAGGGCTTGGAGGTATTAACGAGTTTGGAAGATATTGGCGAGGGTTGGGGATACTTGCAGGCTTGCGTGGCGTTTACAGTGTTTGTGGGTTTGGGGTTTTTTTTTTGCAGGTTTTTTGTGGGTTTGGCGGTGGCATTTGCGGATGTTTGGGGAGTGGTTTGCGGAGTTTAATCTAAGGCTCCGACATCTCTCTGGAACCACCGCCGGGCGGTGCTAAATCAGCCACTCAGGGCAAGACTGACTCCGGTTGGACTTTGATCCTGAAGCCGAGATCGACAGAGCGAGACTGAGCCGGGAAATGTGGGGCTTTTCCCGATGGTGGAGCCCAAGCTTTGGGTGGATTTCCCTGAGTTCGAATCCCATAGACAGCCTGTTGCAGGGTGAGGAGCCCGGAGGGCGGGGGAGCCCGGGTCGGAGGGCGGGGGAACCCGGTCTACAAATTGGGCGAGTTTTAAACATTTCTCCCTTTTCGCTCCTCAGGTGTGATCGCGGCTTGTGCTATCTCCATTCTCAACCATTTGCTGCGGATCCACCTCCACATCCAGTGTTTGAAGTAAGTTTTTTTTTAAATCCCCTGAACTCAGGTCTATATTTTAGTAGTTTTTTTTCCTGGGGAACTCGCTCTGGGTTTTAATCCGATCCCTGGCGGTTGTGTCCAGCCCCTATTGTTGTGGTGGTTTCACCGGGAGGCACACAGACAGTTGTGCATGTCAGGTATCTGTGTAATACTAAAATAATATTTAAGCAAATGTCTCAATGCAATTCAAATAATCTTTAATTTTGCTGTGTTAATATAGCTGTTAAAACACTGCACCCCCTGGCTGTAACACTCCTTGATACACTCAACACCCATTACTATAATCCTTCGCAATATACCTCAACCATTAGTACAACTTTCCCTGATAACCTCTCAATGTTACACTCTCTGACATGCGAGCGAGTTATGTCAAAGAGTGTAACAGTGAGATGATCAGAGTGTTACAGTTAGGTGTGTAGGGGTAACACTCTCTGATACATCTCACTGTAACACTCAACTCTGACATACCCCACACTGATCACTTGGGGAAACCTTATGGTTTCTCTGGATGGATGAATTAAAATGAGCTGACTAGCCTTTCTTGTCCATAATTTTTTTGTGGCACTCTGAGATTGGATACTGTACAGATCTCAGTGTAACGTTCTTTAATGTACCCACACCCTCAATATAACCATCTATAGCCTTCTGATATACCACACACCCTCACTGTAACACCCTCTGACATTGACAGTATGAAGTATATAACAGTCTCTGATATACCCCACACTCTTCCCTGCCATAATGCACATTGTCAGTAGCTCCCATTATATTGAACATTTTCTGTGTTTCACTCCCCAAATATGGTACAGTACTATGGATCAGCCCAGTGTACAAAACTTAGAATAATGGACAATCTGTTTTTCTCCCGAGTGCTCATTCTTCTCACTCGTCGTGTGGCACTCTCTCCCACAGAAAGCAGTAGATGCTAGCTCAATTAATAATTTTAAATCTGAAATTGATAGATTTTTGCTAGCCAAAGGTATTAAGAGATATGGAGCCAAGCTGGGTAAATGAAGTTAGGATACAGAACAGTCATGATCTCATTGAATGGCAGAACAGCTCATGGGGCTGCATTGCCTACTCCTGTTCCTATCTTAATTTGTGATAAGGAGATGCAGTAATTCCCCTTTCTGTTTGGTAAGAAGAGGAACAAACTATTTCTAGTGTACTCAAACAAAGAGAGATAGTTTCACATTTCCAAACCCATACAGTAACTACTTCCACAGACCATTTGAAATGGTCACGGGCTAAACGGCACTATTTGAGTATTTGCAGTTTTAAAGCGGAAGCTGCTATGGGGTATCTCTTACTGTAGAATTGCAGTGAAAATGGAAGAAATTGAAATTATTTTACTCAGCATGGGTGATGGGTATGAGTTGAATACAATGCTCTCCTGGCCAACCTCCCTTCTTCCACCCTCCATAAACTTGATCTCATCCAAAACTCTGCTGCCCGTATCCTAGCGCGCAACAAGTCCTGTTCACCCATCGCCCTTGTGCTCTCTGACCTCCATTGGCTCCCGGTACACCAACACCTCAAATTTAATATTCTCATCCTTGTTTTCAAATCCCTTCATGGCCTCGCTGCTCCCTATCTCTGTAACCTCCTTCTGCCCTGTAACCCTCTGAGAACTCTGCGTTCCTCCAATTATGATGTGGAGATGCCGGTGATGGACTGGGGTGGACAAATGTAAGGACTTGCACAACACCAGGTTATAGTCCAACAGTTTTATTTTAAATCACAAGCTTTCGGAGCTTTCCTCCTTAGTCAGGTGACGAGTCCTTACAATTGTTCCTCCAATTATGGCTTCTTGTGCATCCCTGACATCCTTTGCCCTATCATTGGCGGCCGTGCCTTCAGCTGCCTAGGCCCTGAGCTCTGGAATTCCCTCCCCAAACCTCTCCGCCCCTCTCTCCTCCTTTTTAAGGCGCTCCTTAAAACTTAACTCTTTGATCAAGCTCTGTCCTAATGTCTCCTTGTGTGGCTTGATGTCAATTTTTGTCTGATTATGCTTCTGTAAAGCGACTTGGGACATTTTACTACATTAAAGGTGCTATATAAATGCAAGTAGTTGTTGAATAAATACTTGTTAATCAGTCACATATTGATGTAATTGTTAACTTTGAACAGGGTGGTATCTTTGCAGCTGAGAGAATGGCTTCAGTTTTGGAAACAAAGAAGTCTGTGAGCTCTTCACATCTAGACCGTGGCACACTGTCCATCCTTGCCCTTTTCAGTTTTTCCACAGCCTTTGACCGTGTTGGCCACTCTCCTCCACGGCACTCCTAACTGTAGCACAGTCACTACATCTCCTCAAAAGTTTCTCTTCCGATCCCACATAGTCATTCTTTGGTTATGTCCTGGGCTCCATCTACATGCCACCTTTCAGTGACATCATCAGCATACACAAGATCATCTTCCATATGTACACGCAGCTTTATCTCTTCTCCGCTATCATTGGCTCCAGAGCTGCAGCTATACTGCTTGACTGCCAGCCTGATATTAAGTCCTGGATGAGTTGTAGCTTTCTACAGATCAATGTTCAACAGCCTGTTTGTCTCTCACCAGCACCTAGGTATTTTTGGCATTCACTCCATCAATCTCCCTGGCTGCTATAGGTGAGGACCCTGAGTTGAACTTTCTACCCCCACATCCAGTCTGTCACCAAGACCACCTTCTTCCACCTCCAGAACATGGCCCAGTTACACGCTTCCTTGCCTCCACTGCTGCTGAAGCCCTCATCTTCCCTTTATCACCTCAAGGATCGATTTCTCTAAATCTGTCCTCGCAGACTGTCCTGACCAAAGCCCTGTCTGCATGATCTAGTAGTTCAGGTAGATGTTCAAGATCCTATACACTATTCAAAGAAGAGCGGGGAATTATCCCCGTTTCCTGGCTAACATTCCTCACCCAAAACCACAAAAAACAGATTAATTGGTCATTCGTCTCATTGATGTTTGTGGAATCTTGCTGCGTGCAAAATGGCTGCCATGTTTGCCCAGATAAAATAATTAATTGTAAGTAAAGTGCTTTGAGTTATTTCTGAGAGATAATCCATTAACGGGCTGTTTTTCACTCGAGATAGTCATGTCCTGCAGCAGTTGTACATTGTCCATTGTTTATACAATGGCACAAAGCATTAAATAGCAATAAGCAGCATTGGCATTTGACCCCTCCTATCCTGCTGAATTTCTAGAATCGTCCGCATCAGTACATGCGGGGGGTGGGGGGAGTGTTGGGATTCAGACCAGGCCCCTCCTGATAGGAAAGGATGATCGGAGAGAGTCGCCCCAGAACCATTCTCCGATCTTCCCCAGCAACTGGTTCAGCATGTTATTAGGGGCGCACACAAACCAGGATCTCTCCAAGCTGCTGTAGTCTGAGGACTTGTAGTCTTCAGAACAAGGAGGCATAACCTTAAAGTTAGAACTAGGCCTTACAGGGGTGATGTCAGGAAGCACTTCTTCACACAAAGGGTAGGGGAAATCTGGAACTCTCTTTTTTTCCCCCCGCCCCCAAAAAAAAAGAAGTTGTTGAGGCTAGGGGTCAACTGAAAATTTCAAAACTGAGATTGATAGACTTTTGTTAGGCAAGAGTATTAAGGGATACAGAACCAATGTGGGTAAATGGAGTTAAGATACAAATCAGCCATGATCTAACTGAATGGTGGAACAGGCTCGAGGGGCTGATTAGCCTACTCCTGCTCTTATGACATTAGAAAATTGGGAGAAAAACAAATGATCTGAGTCAATGATGAGGAAAGCCCATCGCCTTATTGTTTCAGCGATCCTGTCCGACTTGAGGTCGAAGCTGCCAAATTGCGCTCACAACGACCTATTGTGGATTCTCTGCACCTATGCATCCTGACCATCCTATTCTCTGTTGTGGGATCGAGAGTGTCCTCTCTGGTGGTGCTGGAATTCTCACTTCGAACAATTTCCACGTTGCTTTCCAACAACCATGTAAGTTTCAACGGTCCTTATTACTTTCGACAGAATAGTGCAAGGTGTCAGCGAATAAGATCCATCCAGATTGACAGCAATTGATGGACACATTAGCTGAGCAGACACAATGATATTGGTACAAATGTGGTAGATTCCTATACTGGAATGGAAGATAAGAGCGTGTGGTGAATGCTGGGCTAGGAGGATGTTGGCTGTTGCTCTGACTCATCTGCCTCAGTTGGGTGACTCTTCCTAGTCCTAAGGCCTCTTACCAGAGGATCTCACAGGAGGTCTGAGGTGTTTTATCTTAAGACGAGCAGCTGGCATTGCCCAGCCCACCAGACTAAAATTCCCTCTCTTGCTGGCGTAATTTCACTTCAATAGGCACAGCTTTCACCTGTACGAAGCCCACACTTGTTAGGATTCCTTTACAAGTTTTTTCCCCACTTACAATTTTTCTTCCCCCTCGCCCCACCCCAGGACCTGAAAGCGCTGACTTTTGCTGAGGTATAGTTCCACAGGCATCAATTGCCATCCCATACCTCAGTCAAGTGGCTATTCATCATGTGAGCCCAGACAGTGAGTGTCGGTGAGCTTTTCCCTCATGCGGGGGGGGGGCATCACAGCTGAGCTGTTCCTGTCCCCACCTGAGGTGTGCCTTTTTCTGCAGGGGTCACTGGATGCCAATCAGGAGCAGGGACCCTGATTTTTCCCTTCCCTGGCCCAGAGGTGTTTGCATCAATCTTAGCCCCTTCTGTTGCCCCAGCTGTGCAGTGCAGAGCAGTCATCAAACCTGGGATCTTGCTGGTCTGTACAGCTTAGTGCATTTACCAGGTGAGCCACTGGGCTCAATTTTGAAATGGTTGGGGGGGTTCTGGTGAAGGTGCGCGTGGCAAACCCGCGTAAACAAAACTTACCGTTTCCGACGCGATCGCATGGTAATTGATGGTGATTAACGTGCTCTCTGGGCTTCGTGCCCAGCAGCCAGCCTGATTGTCATCTGGCGCTGGAATAGAGGGTGGAGGGTGGAGGGTATCGGCGGGGGGTGGGGGGAAGGGGCAGAGTGGAATATTGGGGGGACATCGGTGGGGGTGAAGAGGGGACGAACAAGTGGACATCGGGGGTGGGGGGGTGAAGAGGGGGTGATCGGAAGGAGATATCAGACATTGGAGCCGGGTGGATAGGTAGGTTGATTTTGTGTTTTAACTTCGTGCAATGGTTTTTTATTTAATTTATTTTGTTTCTTTTTGCCTGATCCGGCCCTTAGGCGTGAATCAGTAGCGGTGGGCAAGCTGCCCAGGTAAGTTTAAAAATCGTTCCAACTATCTAATATGCCACAAGTAAAGTGCCTTTGGTACCTCAATGAGGTACATTTGGCTCTTTAACTATCATCCCGCCTGCTTTAATTGCCAGCGGGACTTCCGGATTCGGGACGCCTGCGTGCACACAGGTGTGTCCGTGGGGAACTTGGAAGTCGGTGGGTTGGAACCGACTTCCGAACCCAAACAGGATTTCTCCGATTTTCGGAGCCCCCCCACCCCCAACGCACCTGTAATTTCCCAGGAAAATTGAGCCCACTTAGTGCAGTGCTGGTCATCTAGACATTCAAGACCTGGGAGATGGTACAGGTAAAAGTTGTGAGAGTAGAATCAGAGGATTGAGTTATGAGGAAAGAGACGAGAAACATGGGCTTTTAAGTCCTTGAAAGCAGGCAACTGAGGGGAACCTTCACAGAGATAAATGATGATCAGTATAGAAATGTAAATCTGGAACACTACAGGTAGCTAATTATGTAATGAGCTGTGAGTAGCTAAGGGGCTAATGAAGCACGAGCAGGTAAATGGAGACAGAGCAGTGAGCCGTTAAGGGGGTACAGAGCCACAGGCACATGTTTAATTGTAAAGCTAATTTGCTATTAATCCATCCGATTGGTGGATGTAAGGAGGGTAAGATTTAACTTTCTAACTGGTTTTCAGGGAGCCTCCAATTATCAGATCTTCCTACTGTGCCAGTTCTCTCTGGGATGTGGTATGACAGCCTGCCTGAGCTACCTGAACGAGGGGGCTCCTCACTCGACATTAAGCTTGGTGCTGAGCACAGGTCTTGCTGGCCTTATCATGCGGTATGTGTGGAAACTTGCAAAGCACGTCAGCGTGATGTATGCATTGCACAGTAAGGAGCGGTACTGTGGGATGTGCATCTTTCTCCTGACCACCTGGCACCGGATTCCTAAGCTGCTGTGCAATGCCTTGAAGATTGTGTTCATCGTGGCGGATGTGGCAGCCATCCTCCTCATCAACAGAGACTTCATCACCGCCTCTGAGGCAATAAGATTCTGGACTCCCCTGACCATCTGCTACACCCTCTTGGTGATTTACATGCAAGGTGAGAAATGACTGCGTAGTGTCGCACAGGATAGAATAATCTACTTCATCTGATATCTGTGAAGGGAAAGGCCGAGGCCAACACCCCCCCACCCTCCACAAACTGCAGTGGCTAAATGTACCACCCTGTGTGCCATATAGACCAGCAAGGTTCCAGATTCCATCCATGGTCAGTGCTGAGTTAGCTGACCTAAACCAGGGCAGCAGTGGGGACTTGAGTACCTTCAATTGGGGGGGCGGTGGGCAGTGGGGAAATCAACCAAAGTTCTGATCCTGATCACTATCCCGTGATCCTTGTTGGAAAGTGTGTGTGTGTGTGGATGATGGGTGAGGGTAGGATCACGTCAGCTGTCAAACCCCCCGTGGAAAAATGTCCTACCATTGTCCTACACATGTACTCTTAAGTGTGGTCTAACCAAGGTTCTATGTAAGTTTAACATAACTTCTCTGCTTTTGAATTCTATTTGTCTAAAAATTAACCCCACTGCTTTGTTTGCACTTTTTATGGCTTTGTTAACCTGCGTTACTACTTTTAATGACTTGTGAATCTGTACCCCTTGGTCCCTGGATTTATGAAGCACCTTGGAAAATTTTTACTTTAAAGATGCTGTATAAATGCTGTAATAGTAAGAGGGTAAAGGGAAGATCCTGCATTACTCTTATACATGGTTAGATGGTGCAAAATCTTTTCCGTTTATGTGCCAGTGAGAATAATCTCGTTATCATGTTTCAGAGGAGCAGAAGCAGAACGCAAGTGAACAGAGTACCTACCAGACGGTGGGTGTGAGGATGGGTGGGCTGTTGATTTTGACCCTGACTGTTGGGAAGTGGATGGACGTGATCCACGTGCTCTTATCACTGGTCGGAGAGATATGTTGTCTGATTAGAGCAGGAACAATGCTGGAGGTCTGCAGACAACAGGTAAGTCAACCAAGCAGTCTCCCTGCCTCCTTTTATACCAGAGGTGACTGGATCAGGCCATTCCCTAGAGTGAAATAAAACCCCTTCCAGACAGTGATGTACAGGCGCTGATTGACAGGAAGCACTGTGGCCAAAAGGCTGATTCTGTAAAGAAAGATCAGAGATCCATGTGTACACTTATCCCAGTCAGTCCCCTCACTGTACACAATTTCATGTCTATTTTTTGGTGGGTTCTGCCATTGCTTGGTTTAATAGTTTTAAAGTTGATGCTGTGTCTATATTTCGGTTTGCCTCTCCACTTGTTTTGACATTCATCTATGTTTACCAAAAATCTAAGTAAAATTAAGAAAATAGTAACATTAACTGCTCACTTACCAGCTGCGTATTCATTGCTTGCACACTCAGCTCAATATGGAGCCATGCCCCCTCCATGTTCACACTTGTCCCTATGCACACCCACGCCCTCCATGTTCACATTCATTTGTACACATGCAAACCTCCCTCCATGTTTAGACACTCAAGTGTGTTTATTTGCACTGATGCTCTTATCTGCTGTCAAATGTTTTTCTGGGTTTAGACATGAAAAACTTAGTATTTTAAAATTTCCCAACCTGTTAACAGGGAATTAAACAGAAAGAATGTCTGGGAAGTAATGTCCAGGCTCACACAATAAGAATGGCCACTTGTGTAAGTTACTGATGGGCAGCTGGTGCCTGAGGTACTGAACCCCAGCAAGAGTCGGCACTTTCGGGGAGGAGGAAAGAGATGGAGGGGGGGATGTAATGTCTTCATAAAATTTAAACAAATTATGTTTTTAGAACAGAATTCTCTTTCTGTTTTATAGGATTCCTCAGGAGTCAATCACAGGGGGAGTACAAGACAACCCCAGCTAAGTGCACAGAGGAGATCGAGAGAATCTCCTCTGGAACATCAAGAAGACAATGGCTGATGGAGAAGGGATCCAGATCCTGTACTCAGACCTACTGATTCTGCAGCTTGAACAGTCCTGAGCTTTAACTCCTTTAGACTTGTTTTTGATTTGCTATTTGTACACTGTAGAGACTTGGAGGGAGGGGTTGCAGGCACCAGACTATGAAACTACATTTCTCTCAAAACGGGGTTTGTTGGATGTAAATAGACACTTAAAGTATTACGGGAAATGTGTGTTTTGGGGTTACAATTGCCTCATTGTCATTGTAGGGAAGTAATTAATAAGAACATAAGAAATAGGAGCAGGAGTAAGCCACATGGCCCCTCGAGCCTGCTCTGCCATTCAATCAGATCATGGCTGATCTTCGACCTCAACTCCACTTTCCTGCCTGATCCCCATATCCCTTGATTCCCCTAGAGTCCAGAAATCTGTCCATCTCAGCCTTGAATATATTCAACGACTCAGCATCCGCAGCCCTCTAGGGTAGAGAATTCCAAAGATTCGCAACCCTCTGAGTGAAGAAATTCCTCCTCATCTCAATCTTAAATGGTTGACCCCTTATCCTGCGACTATGCCCCCTAGTTCTAGACTCTCCAACCATGGGAAACAGCCTCTCAGCATCTACCCTGTCAAGCTCCTCATAATCTTATATGTTTCAATTAGATCACCCCTCATTCTTCTAAACTCGAGAGAGTATAGGCCCATTTTACACAACCTCGCCTCATAGGACAACCCTCTCATCCCAGGAATTAATCTAATGAACTTTTGCTGCACCGCCTCGAAGGCAAGTATATCCTTCCTTAGATAAGGAGACCAAATCTTACACACTACTCCAGGTGAGGTCTCACCAAAGCCCTGTACAATTGTAGTAAGACTTCCTTACTTTTGTACTCCAACCCCCTTGCAATAAAGGCCAACATTCCATTTGGTTTCCTAATTGCTTGCTGTACCTGCATGCTAACTTTTTGTGTTTCTTGTACGAGGACGTCCTTGTCTCTCTCAACACCAGCATTTAATAGTTTCTTACCATTTAAAAAATGTTCTGTTTTTCTACTCTTCCTACCAAAGTGAATAACCTCAAATTTCCCCACCTTATACTCTATCTGCCACCACCTTGCCCACTCACTTAACCTGTCTATATCCCTTTGCAGACTCTTTGTGTACTCCTCACAGCTTACTTTCCCACCTAGCCTTGTATCATCAGCAAACTTGGATACATTACCCTTGGTCCCTTCATCTAAGTCATAAATGTAGATTGTAAATAGCTGAGGCCCAAGCACCGATCCTTGCAGCACCCCACTAGTTACAGCCTGCCAGCCTGAAAATGACTCGTTTATCCCTACTCCCTGTTTTCTGTCCATTAACCAATCCTCTGTCCATGCTAATATGTTACCCCCAATCCCATGAGCCCTTATCTTGCGAAACAGCCTTTTATGTGGCACCTTATCGAATGCCTTTTGAAAATCCAAATGTACGACATCCACTGGTTCCCCTTTATCTACCCTGCTAGTTACATCCTCAAAAAACTCTAATAGGTTTGTCAAACGCGATTTCCCTTTCATAAAACCATGTTGACTCTGCCTAATCGTATCTGCCTAATAATAATGTGGATAATTGCGCAAGGGGCATGTCTCCCTGAAGCAGCATCTAGTAAATTGTGCATGTGTTTCTTTGGGCGGAGGGGACACTCCCACACTGACTGCAGCTTCCCAATTCTTCCACAAGGTAAGATCCCGGTTTGATTCCCTGGTCTGTGCTGCATTAGCAAATCTCAGTTGCTAGGGATACTATGATTAGCATAAGCCTGCCTGAGTTAGGGAAGGAAAAAAATTAGCGAGAGGCTCCGACCAGTGATCACTGATCAGCAGCAAAGTTGCGTGGGTGTGGACGTTGGGTGAGGGACAGGATTGGACTCGGCTTTGATGCCTCCCTGGAGTCACGTATCCTGCTGACACTTGATGTCTCGGCCTCCTTGTGAAGAGTGGCACCAGCGTGAGATACTGGGAGGTGCCTGGCATCTGTGGAACGCTTAACTCGGCAAGAGTTGGCAATTTCAGGAGTAGAAGGGAGAAAATTGGAAGGAAAATGTTTTCAGGTTTGTGTTTACAATTTGTTCTGCTCAGTTAACAGCGAGTCTTGCAGTGTGAACAATCTGACTTTTGAAACAGCAATGGAGAAAATTCACAGTCTAATGTGAACTCACTGGATGCAGGACCTGTAAGTGATTTAAAGTGGCTTTGCGTGTCTATCTGCCCATCATTTGTTGGTGACCTATCCCTGGTTCGTTTGTGTCACATTCTGTGTGTAAAATTCATTGAAAGTGTTTCAGTCAATAAATATTGTCAGGAAAATAAAAAATCTGAATCTTTAGCATAATTAGCACAGCAAACAGAGCATGTTGGTGTGAATGGAGGAGTGGATGGGGGAAGGGTGGAATATGATGCATATCCCATGAGGCCCTTTTGCCACCAGTGGGTATCAGGTCTCAGCGCTGCTCTCTGGTCTCAGCTCAGGCGACAGTAGTGGTGCTACAATTGGCCTCAGTGCCTGGACCTAGAGAGAGGAAATATCTGTCAGGGCTCCACTCCGGATCACTATCTATCGAGTCCTGCTGGAAGTATACGTGTGGAGGTCAGGTGAGGACAGAATTGAATCACAGTTGTGATGCAGGTCAGATACTCTGTGGATGCTCAGTGACCGAATTCACAAATTAAGAATGGCCGCTTGCGTGAGATCCCAGAGGTTGCCTGATGTAGTTCCCTTGGAACCTGTAACCCAGTACAGTACAAGTCAGTGCCTTCAGGAGAGCAGATTAGAAAAAAACAATTCTAAAATTTATGTCTAGAATTTGGCAGCCGTGTAGACGGTGATTTTTGTTTTATTAAGGATGCTCGGACTTTGCTGCGCTGCATCAAATGGTTCTGCAGACTGATGTTAGGCAATTGCTAACTGGATTCTTCGGAAAGTCAGGACAAAGACAGGCAGCGATTCAAGAAGGCGGCTCACCACCACCTTCTCAAGGACAATTGGGGATGGGCAATAAATGCTGGCCTTGCCAGCGATGCCCACATCCCATGAACGAATAAAAAAAGGACCTACGTCAGAACAAATGTGTTAAAGCATTGCAGATTTCTAATGACGTTCTGAGGTGTGTGGACTTTCCTGCAGGGATCACTCGTAATGAATACTTGTGTCCACTGGGTGGCGGGGCTGAGTTGGTTAGTGTTTAGATTTTGAGTCGAGTTTTATTTGTCTTTTTTCCAATTTTCTTCGCCCCTCCCCTCCTGAAGGTACTAAAGTACAGAAATGCTGGGAAAAGAAAGGACTTGAAACCAAATGAAAAAGAGACATTATTTATTCACAGACAATGGATTGTTGCTGCATTTTCTGCAGATTTGCCTGTGATGTACTGCACAGGGTAGAAAAGAACTACTAGCCAAAGTCACATCTCCACACCCAAAGAAATAAAAATAGAAAATGCTCAAGGAACGTAGCAGGTCCGCATCTGAAAGAGTCAGTTAATGTTTCTAGTGGGACCCCTCCATCAGTGAAACGTTAACTTGTCCTTTTTCTTTCAGATGCTGACAAACCTGCTGTGTATTTACAACATTTTCTGTTTTTATGTCAGATTTCCAGGGTTCATGTTTTTTCTTTTTATCTGTAACAGACCCAACAGCATTACACTCTGTATATGAACAAATGGAAATTCACCCCAAGTAAAATCTTACATAAATAAATGGTTGAGATAACTAACTGTATCAGACCTGGAGTGAGTTCTCTATCATTAAATCAAGTTACTACTCCACAGTCTAGTTACAGGGATATGCTGATGGAAAGCGGAGGTTAAATTATCCATTGACACGAATGTCCTCTCAGGACCAAGTGCAGAATACAATCACCAATTAACAAATCACATATATGTGTTTGGTGTGGGCTATCAAATGTCCATATTGTGATGAAGTACTTATGTAATGTGCTGGGCGAGCTCACCCCAGACAGGAATAATTAAATTGGTGGTAAATGGCAACTGAGGTTGATCTGATCTGAAGGGAACTGTGGAGGGCCTGGAGCTAATCTGATCCACGATGAATGTCCCAAAAAGGTCTGTGGCCAATTCCATCAGCAGAACCTTCTCCTGTAAATATAGTAGGTCAGGGACACAGTGCCCAGCAGGAGTAACACTCCACAGCAAGCTCGGATCATAGTATGTTCAGGTTTTTCCTTCTCAGCATAGCGCTGTATGAAGCCAGACTGAGAAAGAAAGAAGACAACACAGTTTGAAATGAGAAGAAAGACTTGCATTATATATTGCCTTATATGTCACAAAAACATCTTAAAGTGCACAGCAAGATCTCAAAAACAGCATTGAGATGAATGACCAGTTTACCTGTTTTTGATACTGTTGGTTCAGGGAATAGTGTTAACCAGGAGAACTCCATGGTCATTTTCAAATTGTGTTGCGGGATCTTTAACATCCACCTGTTTTTTTGGATCCTTTAGCACTAACAGCTCACACTGCTACTGGTTCTTTGTTTTGAGTGTGATTAAAATCAAATATCCCTTCCCATATTGGGTCTATTTCTCCCAACTTGGGGAGGGTTAGGTTTGGATGGTTGAGCGGAGGGGGCTTGCAGATGTGCCCAGACTCCTCAGTTCTTTCTGAGCTCCAGGCAGAGGCTATACATCACCCATTCAATGTGGCATATGCCCCTTACATACTTTATAAACTTTACCCGCCTGCTTCTTTTAGGGAAGGTGGCACTTCACTATTGGGGAGAATGTAACTCTTTGCAGTTAACTGAGTTAAGCCAGCTTGCGGTATGGGGAAGAGGCAATTCATTCTTCTATAGGCAGGACACACATGCAAATAGCTGGATGCAGGGACTGTCAGGCCAATTATGGTCTTTGTGAAATCTCAGACCATCACTCTCAACAGTTGGATGTGGGGCACAATTGGAGCACATGCACTACAACCTGGTTAACAGTCATGCCCCATTTTCTCTCTCCCCTCCACCAAGACATCCAAATTTCTCTGAAGTTTCTGTCTCTGAGCCAAACAGACTAAGAAGTTCCAAGGTCTGATTCTGGTCAGTGTTGAATTAGATGATCTCAGCTGGGTGGGATCATTTGGCAGAAGCACTGCTGGACCAGGCAGGGGAAGAATCAGAAAGGGTTCCTGCTGCTGGTCACCAGTTGGTAATCCCAGCTAGAAGTGTATGTGAAAGTTAAATATACAGTGACACTCAGAAGACTGGTATGTGAATAATGCCCACTTCTGTGAAGTGCTAGAGTGTATTTACCGAACAATTCACTACAAAACAAAGCACATCATTTTGTTCTTGTACAATCCCTTGGTTAGGCCTCAGTTACAATACTGTGTTCAGTTTTGGTCACCTCACATGGTGGGTGATATTGAGGCTTTGGAAAAAGTGCAGAGGGTCTCAACACTAATTCCCAGTTTAAAGCATGTTAGTTACCCAGACAAGCTCAAAGAGCTGGGTCAATATACTTTAGAGAAGCGTAGACTTAGAGTTCATTTGATTGAGGTGTATAAGATGATGAAGGGACTAGATTGTGTTTGTGTAGACCAATTGTTTCAACTGAATAGGTTAGGAAGGACCAGGGGTTACTCTTACAAGTTATGTAAGAGCAGAACTAGGTAAGATGTTAGGAGGTTGTCCTTTTCCCAGAGAATAGTGGACCTGTGAAACAGGTTGCCGGCTCAGTGAGAGCTGAAACTGTTTCTGGCTGGGGCAGAGATCACCTCATTCAAAAGGTAGGTGCATTGTAACATTAATCAGGGCCAGGGTGGTCTCCTGGGATAATTTTGATCACCTAAGGGATATGGGGAGGAAGTTTCCAGATGTTTTCCCCCCATAGAGGCCTGGGTTTTTATCTGATTTTTCGCCTCTCCCAGGAGATTACATGGCTCCGGGCGGGTAGGGAGTGCCTGAATTGTGATGCAAAGACATCACAACTGTGTGGGACCGGCTGAATGGATCATTAGGTCTTTTCCTGGTTGTCACTTTTGGTATGTTTGTTGGGCAAATGGCACCTGTGGAACTGAATCCCAGTGAAGGTGCCAGTGGCTTCAAGTGGGGAGGAGAGAATACTAGAGAGAGAGAAAAAGTGAGATATATGTAGTAAATCTGAGGGTGTTTGAATAAGAGATGTGGATATATCAGGGAACGTTACAGTAGGGAGTGTTACAGTGAGTGATGTCCACTCTTTTCCTCTCTGTGCTCCTTTACTTTCCTCTCTTATTTTTCTTCGCCTTCCTTTTTCCTCAGTGAGTGGCGCCTGGGAATGGTAATCTTTTGCCTACTTTTTATTTGTTTTTTTGTTTACTTGAATATGAGGGAAGGGTGTACTCGAGTCCAGAATGTTGAGAGGTCCAGCGGAGGGGGGGCTTTCTGCTTTGGAAGATAGGATAAAGTTGTTGGAGCCAAATTCATGAATCAGATCGTGATTATTTTGTGAATCTTTTATCTGCTTTGTGATAAGTTCTATTTGGGGCGCATGGATGAGGAACTTTCAAGGTTAAATGTCTGGGAGAATCTATTTTTGCTGGAGTACAATTGGGTAAAACTCTTTGACGGAATGTGATTGGGCAGAAATTTTATGCATAATATGATTGGTAAACAATTAAAGTATAAAATAACCAATTAGAAAGGAGAAAAACACAAAGACTTAAATATTTGACCAATGAGAGAAGAAAATTAACCAATGGCTTGATGGTCACAACAGACAGGAGCTGTTATAAAGATTAAGGTATCTAGTTGGTTCAGATACTGAAAGAAAAACAGAATTAGTGACCAAACAATTTGAAAATGATGGTTTGTGTCTGCTTTGATGCAGATAATTCTTGGTCGTGCAGAGTGTAGGATGTCACATTGTTGGGAGTCAGACAGAATCAAACTGAAAACTCCAACCTGGAGGCTAGCCAAACCACTAACACGCTGATTGGTGCAGCTCCTCGGAACATTCTGGATCACTGTTGCCGGGCAGTAAGCTGCAGGCCGGTTAGTGCATTTAAACTATTTTGATTGCATTGCCTTAGACTCACTGTGCCAGGCCTGCTTATTTCAATGATACTCACCCATCCTCCCTTATCTCTAATGTTCGGACACACTTTTCTCTCCACATACTGTCCCACTTTGAATTCCAGCTCTTCTAGCACTGACTCCATGCCATTCTTCTGGCAGTACATAGCCAGTTGCCCTGCCAGGACATAAATGGAAAGGATCCCACTCCAGGTCAGCTCCTTCTTCTGCCAGGGTTTCTCTGGTTGGAAATGCTCATCCAGGATCTTGAATAAATAGTCACAGGCATTGTCTGGGCAAACTTCCCTGAAAATCCGGGGCCATCGCTTGAAGAAGATGGGGTATTTCTCCAAGAGGTCATCGCCTGCATGTCTCAGGGCTGCTGCAGCCATGCTGGGAGCTGGTTTTGATGTCCTACCGGTCATGTATCTCATGTAATCCTGCGACATTACATAGGCCTCCTTCACCACATGATCATCGCTCTGTTCCGTCGTCATTTGAATCGGCCACAGTCTGCAAGATGTGTTTGGTTATTGAGCTGCTCTGTGCTGTTGTGGTGGAATTGGACTCTCAAATATCAGGAGACAGCTTATAGCATCCAAAAATAACTGGGACAGCATCAGAGTGACCAGGCTAGGAAAATACCCTGGCAAAATATCAGTGCTTATATTCAGAAATGCTGCGAGCAAAATTTCATTAGTGATAAGAAATTCAAAATAATCAAGCTACTGTACTGATTGCATTAATTATTTATTGCTGTTACCATGAGTCTGCTGCGTAAGGTTGAAGAAAACTGCATAGCAATGAACTGAGCAAAATTAAAACTCCAGAACACCAACAAAGAGGCAATCTGGAAATCTTCTTTCACCTCAAACAGCTAACCCCTATTTCCTTCCCCACCCCCCCCCACCCTTTATTCACCTCCATGACCCCTGCTTGCATGTGCATGAATGCGCATATCAAGTGAGAGGGTGGCTATGATGCCCCTATAGTTGAATATTCTGCTGTCACTCCCTGTCTAGGTTCACATGTGAGGAATGGCCACTTGGTCGAGGTATTGGGAGGTGCCCAGCCCCTGTGGAGCCGATCCCAGCTTGAGTTAGCATCTTCGGGATAGAAAGGGAGAAAAGAAGTGCAGATACAGATGGTGAAATATCATACAAAGTGAATGGTTTCAGTTCTGCTGGAAACATGGAAATGTCACTTGTGGAATGCAGGGAGACAGGGTTAGATTGTCTGATCAATATCAGGTTTCATGTATCAGATATCATCATGGTCCCACAAAGAGCAATGAGATAATTGACTAGTTAATCTGTTTTGGTTGCGGGATAAATATCAACCAGGATAACTCCCCTATGCTTCTTCAAATAGTGCCATGGAATCTTTTAGGTCCACCTAAGCAAGTGGTTTAATGTCTCATCTGAAAGACAGCGCCTAGAATGCAACATTCCCTCAGTACTGCAGTGAAGTGTCAACCTAAATTATACGCTCAAGTCCCAGGAATGGGACTTGAACCCATGAACTGCTGACTCAGAAGTGACAGCGCTACCATTGAACCAAGTTGACACCTGAAATGAACTTCCAGACAGAGAAGTGGAGGCGCAAACCCTAGAATCATTTAAGAAACAATTAGATGCTGAATGGGAGACTCTCGGGATAAATTAAGATGGGCCAAATGGCCTTCATCTCTAATTATCTTGTGAAATCTCCCTGCTGTTGCTCCGCCTGTACATGCCTGACATAGTTCAAATTAAATTCTTTTTTTAAAATTGCTTTTTTTTAATCACAAACAGGGCCAAGCTGCTGTGGTAGTGCAACAAAGACATTACATGTATAAACAAGACTCTAGCAGAGTTCCTGTCTCCTGGCACAGGTGCTAGATTTTGTTTTTTTTATTCCCCATTGAACACATTGTCACTGTAACAAAAAGACAGAAATAACATGTCATTGGCCCAGTGAGCACCAACTGGAACGGTAGAGATCAGCTCACCCAGGCGCTGGGGAATACGACTAATTCCTGATATGACAGATTTTGGACAAGCTGTTGATATAAGGACATCTCACACATCACTGCAGGGATCAGTGGATCAGTGTAGCCCAGACTACAGACCGCATTGAGGGCATACAGTCACCAGGACAAATACTGCACCACAGAGAATGGACACAACCAAGCAACCAAGACTCAGGGCAGACACAACTGAGGGTGGGCACCACTGAAAGCTGACAGCACCTAACAGATAACACCAAGGTCAGAAACAGACAAAAGCAGATACCGCTAATGTGAGCACAATCAAGCAGACAAGGCCGGGGCAGTCGCTACTGAGAATGGCACCACTGAGAGGCACAAGATTGGGACAGACAAGAACAAAAGGTGGACAGACCATGGGCAAACATCACTGATTCAGCCATGTTTCAAACCAGTCATTCTGCAGAGTATGAAGAAAGCAGGTGAGATATTTCCATTGAATGTTCCTGATCAGCACCTGTTACTGTGTAGAATTCTGTCTGAGACACAAATAGGATTACCCACTGAGGCCAGCAGTGTAGCACTGAAGAAAAACAATAATACTGTGACAAACCTGAAGATGTTTGTATCAGATCAAAAGAATCTCTCGATAGTTTTATCAGAATTTACAGCTAGGCCAGTACAGGAACAAATTAAAAAATACCTTCTGTAACTGCTTTCTGGGAGAGATTTTGTGAGGGAAAGGATACACAACCTGTCAGGGTTTGATATTGAAATGAGGCAGAGGCGAGGGGTTGGCCTACAGAGCCGACAGGGTTCACCAGAGCCTATTTCAGGGGTAAGCATCCTTTGTTGGGGGGGGGGGGGGGGGGTTTAAAAAAGTAATGTTTAAAATTCCTCTCAATCATTCTGAAAGTGATTGATTCTTACAAATTTAGGCAGCTGATTATATATTTAACTTTTCCAGATGAACCAGTCGACAAACTCTCACTCTTCTGTTGGCATAAGTTTGGGGCACTCCAATTTCAGTTCCTAGGCTAGGGCACAAAACTACTCCTAATTCAATGCTAAATTGGAAATCTCACCAAGAGAAAGAAAGAACTTGCATTTATATAGCACCTTTCACGACCTGAGGACATCCCAAAGTACTTTACAGCCAATTAAGTACTTTTGAAGTGTAGCCACTGTTGTAATGTATGAAAATGCGTTGGCCAATTTGCACACAGCAAGGTCACAGCAATGATATAAATGACAAGATCATCTGTTTTTGGTGTTGGTTAAGGGACAAATGTTGGCTCCCCTGCTCTTTGTCAAATAGTGCCCTGGATCTTCTATATCCACCTGATAGGGCAGACTTGTCCTCAGTTTAACATCTCATCCGAAAGACAGTACAGCACTCCCTCAGTACTGCACTGAAGTGTCAGCCAAGATTATGTGCTCAAGTCTCTGGAGTGGGGCTTGAACCCATGACCACCTGACTCAAAGGTGAGAATGTTACCACTGAGCCAAGGCTGAGAGCCCAAAGGAAGGCTGGTGTGGGAAATGGGACAATGCCACACTGATGCTCTCTTCTGAGGTTGGGGATGGGATACATTGTTGGGGTAGTGTAGAATGACCATCTCTCTGAATCTAACCCTCTGCTGTACCTGACTTGGGAGTATTTGATGGGGCAATGTAGATGGAGCTTTGCCTCAGTATCTAACCTGTGCTTTAGCTGACATTGCAGTGTTTAATGGGCCAGTGTAGAGGAACCGTTACTCTGCATGCTGCACCTGACTTGAGTGCCTATTGGGACACTTTGAGTGTCTGAAATGGAAAGTGTTTCATTTCCCTGGACTAACATCTCCCAATTTAATGAGAAAAAAGTTATTTTTTTTTAAAAAGGCATGAAAAATCTTTTCCTGTCTGGCACGGTACTTTGGATCCCAGTTTGTTTATTTACCCCTTAGGAGTCTTGACTCTGAGGAAACTCTCTGAAAACCTGGCCTCAACAGCAGGACTTCTCTTAAAACAAAGAGCTGACAAGGACTTCCAGCACTCAAAGAGTTAAGTGAATTGTCCTTCCTCATCCCCAGCAGGTGGTCAATTAAAAGGAAAGGGAATTCTGGGGTGTGGAAGGGTGTATTTTCTGTTCAAAGTGTTTAGTCCAGATTTTTCCACCTTTAATTAAAATTAACTGTACATGTTTGAGCTGAGACAGGAATAATTCTCAGCTAATAACCAAATAAATGCTTCAATCGGAGGAATTTAATGCAAAACCGACAGTAGAACAGGCTATTTCTTGTAAGAGACACGTCATCTGCCAACCAACTTCCAAAGAAATCAAGCTTATCTTAGAATCACTATATAATGCATTTATGACAGCAGTGTGTGACTGGGTGGATAATGAAGTCTGTGTGGAGTGGGCAGGTTAGGGAGCAGCTTCCTGTTTGCTGTACTAATGCCCCAGGAATTCATTTTCCTTTTATGGTAAAGTGAAGCAGAGGTAGGCGGACAGACTTCCCTGAGTGAGGCAATGAGATGATTAGGAGCAGTTCAGGCTCGCTGCGGTTCAGTCTCCAGGCTCTGAAGAAGGTGTGTTAGTGGAACAAAACTTGCAGGACTGAGGACCTCACACAGTAAAACTACTGCTTTGGTAAGTGCTCCAAGGAGCTGTGAATGGAATGGGTTTCTAGGTGGCAACCTGTAGCCAGTAGGGTATCAGTTATATACCAGGTTACTTTCAGTCAGACTCGGGCATCTTACGTGACTGTAGGCAGCTCTATACAAACGTGTCTGTTTTACTTTCGTTCCTGCAATATTCTCCTCTCCTTTCCTGAATGTGCTGACACTTGCTTGTATAGCTTCACAGGCCCCGGCTACCCTCTGGTACCTCACTCATATGGTTATTCTTCATGTATGAGCCCAAATAGTGAGTGTCGCTAGGCTCTTTGACCAAACCTCTACACAGATGATAGCCACACACATGCACATTGCAGCAGAGGTCTCTAGACAGTGGTCAAGAGCAGTAATCCTGGTTGATTTATTTTCCCTACCTACCTCTGGGGCACCAGCCCAATTGCAGCCTCCCACTACCACTTCAGCTGAGATCAGCTAACCCTGCGCATACCCGGATTTGAGCCTGAGACCTACCTGATCTGTATGGCTCAATACCATACCGGGCAGGGCATTATACTGAGCGATTAGTAGATGTTTGACATCTGTGGTTACCTAACATCGTAACAGTTTAAGGCAGGTCCATATAGCCCACATATCCACAGTATTCCCTTGGTCCATTTCTACTAACCCTCAATCCTGTTTGTTGACAAGAATTAAGAACCTTGAGGTCAGAAATGTTGGATATGTGTCTATGGGTTTGTATCCTGAATCGAGGGCTGCGGTTACCACTATGATCTTCAAATTGATCACATCTTGTAGAAAGAGCAGGGCAGTCCGGGTCCTCACTGTCACAACTATGGTGTTTTATTATAGCACCAGCCATGTGACACTGTTATACCCTTAAACCAAAAGGTATCTGAACAGGTGCCACAAAGGCTTGGTCCAGTTTATGATGCTGCAAGAATCTAGTTTACAATCCCACAAGAGCCTTGGCCCATTCACTTTAAATTTGCAAGTTGAGTCTTGCTAGAAGTGAAAGTTTCCTTTACACAGTTGTGTTCCACCACTTCATTTATAAGTAACAGTTGAGACCGATATAAAAGGACACACCCTCCCCAGCGGCCTCGTTGTTTTCAAGCTCGTATACAGCAGCAACTTCCGCTAAAACACTTCTACTGATTTGGATTTATAATTCTATAAAAACATGAATGACACATTGAGGGGGAAGATTGGATCTGGTCGCTTTGTGCAGGGACATAGTAAATGCGTTCACAAGGATTTCCTCTGGTTGGTATTTGCAGCAAAATCATAAACGCAAATGTGCCACCATGAGGTTAGTTACAGACAGTCACTGTGTTTGAAGGTCCCCTCTTTGAACTCCTGAGTGGAATTATTGTTTGCAATTTGCTCCAGGGTGTGTCGTTCTTTCTCTTTCTGCAATTGCCAAGAAGACAAGTTATCTCAAAAACAAAATACTGCGGATGCTAGAAATCTGAAATAAAAACAGAAAATTCTGGAAATACTCAGCAGGTCAGGCAGCATCTGTGGAGAGAGAAACAGAGTTAACATTTTGGTTGATGACCTTTTGTCAGAACAGACAAGTTATCCTACTTGTTACATTAGTGTGGCTTATCAAAGATCAAAGATTGGCAATCCACTCCCAGGCTTCTGCTGACAGCACTCTGAAAGCAACCAGCTGAAGGTGTGCAAGTGTGAGCTGGGGAAAAGCCTGCCTCTTATTTGCCCTTCCCTGTGGGTATGGCCTAGGTCCTCTCAGGGCCTCCTGACAGCTGTCTGGTTGAGATTGGGAATTGGGTGAATTGAGGAAATGGAAATGGCATGCCACAGTGATCATTCCATGCACAATAGACTATCACAGGAGTTTGTTCTTAAAGAAAACATCTGGGCTTGTTTTCCCATTTTCCTGAGCTCCTTTCTTGACTTCTAGAACCATCAGCCATCCTCACCCAGTCACAGTGTAAGTTGACACCATTTATTTTTAACATCTCTCTAATACCTAGGACGCTGCAGAAAGATGGATGCACCCTAGGCCAAGCTGCTAATAATGTAATATTACACTGTGCTGTTTGTGTTATTAGATATCATATATGAAGAATGTCTCAAATAAAGAAGGTCTCCTCAATTTACATTCGACTCGCTACTCCTGGGACGATCAACACCCCAAAGACGTACAGCTCTCTTGAAGGCTCAAGGGCGGACATTCGTGTACAGCAAAAATTAGTGCCATCAGCACCCAAGTCCGGGAGCTACCCAAACAGATATGGAAACAGTGGGATGAAAGGAATGGTAGGGACTATCCCATTGGCCTACAATTCTGCTAATGAAGGTAAGGACAGCGCTGTATCTGTCTATCTCAGTTCCTGTCAGCTTCTCAACAGTGACAGACTCAAATGCTATAAATTACTGCAGGGCTCTCTGGGTGTATAGCTGGGAGCAGTGATGCCATAACAACTGGCCTTCTTATTGTGATTGTTTGGGATGCAGTATGGTGGAGGTGCAGGTGAAAATAAGCAGAGAAGAGGCAGTACATTAAAGAGATTTGATTATAAGGTTGCCCCAGTGACCTAGAGGACAAATGCATTGGCTACTGTGTCACTGCACCGTACAGACAAGGAAAGTCACCATTCAATTCCTTGTCAATGCTGTATTAGCTGATCTCAGCCAAGTGATCACCCTTAGTACCCTTGGGCTAGGCAAAGGAAAAATCAACCAGGGTTCATGCTCCTTTGTGATCATTATCCAGTGACTCCTGCTGGAAAATGCATATATGTGGCACATCAGGTGAAGACAGGAATGGGCTTGGCTATGATAGCTGGATGGTCATATATCCTGCCACTGCTCACTGTCAGTTCACATAGAAAATAGAAAATAGGAGCAAGAGTAGGCATTCGGCCCTTCGGGCCTGCTCCGCCATTCAAAATGATCATGGCTGATCATCTAACTCGGTACCCTGTTCCTGCTTTTTCCCCATATCCCTTGATCCCTTAGCATTAAGAAACATATCTATCTCCTTGAATACATCTAATGACTTGGCCTCCACTGCCTTCTGTGGTAGAGAATTCCACAGATTCACCACCCTCTGAGTGAAGAAATTTCTCCTCATCTTGGTTCTAAATGGCATACCCCGTATCCTGAGACTGTGACCCCTGGTTCTGGACTCCCCAGCCATCGGGAACATCCTCCCTGCATCTAGTCTGTCTAGTCCTGTTAGAATTTTATATGTTTCGATGAGATCACCTCTCATTCTTCTAAACTCTAGTGAATATAGGCCTAGTCGACCCAATCTCTCCTCGTACGTCAGTCCTGCCATCCCAGGAATCAGTCTGGAAAACCTTTGTTGCACTCCCTCCACGGCAAGGACATCCTTCCTCAGATAAGGAGACCAAAACTGCACACAATATTCCAGATGTGGTCTCACCAAGGCCCTGTACAACTGCAGTAAGACATCCCTGTTCCTGTACTCAAATCCTCTTGCAATGAACGCCAACATACCATTCGCCTTCCTAACTGCTTGCTGCACCTGAATGCTCGCTTTCAGCGACTGGTGTACAAGGACACCCAGGTCTCGTTGCACCTCTCCTTTTCCCAATCTATCACCATTCAGATAATAATCTGTCTTTCTGTTTTTACAACCAAAGTGGATAACCTCACATTTATCCACATTATACTGCATCTGCCATGTTCTTGCCCACTCACCCAACTTGTCTAAATCACATTGGAGCCTCTTTGCATCCTCCTCACAGCTCACATTCCACCCCAGCTTTGTGTCCTCTGCAAACTTGGAAATGTTATATTTAGTTCCCTCATCCAAATCATTGATATATATTGCAAATAGCTAGAGCCCAAGCACTGATCCCTGTGGTACCCCACTAGTCACTGCCTGCCACCCAGAAAAAGACCCGTTTATTCCTACTCTCTGTTTCCTGTCTGTCAACCAACTCTCAACCCATGCCAGTATATTCCCCCCAATCCCATGTGCTTTAATTTTGCACACTAACCTCTTGTGTGGGAACTTATCAAAAGCCTTCTGAAAATCCAAGTACACCACATCCACTGGTTCGCCCCTCTCTATACTAGTTACCTCCAGTAGATTTGTTAAGCATGATTTCCCTTTCATAAACCCATGCTGACTTTGTCCAATCCTGTTAATGCCCTCCAAGTGTTCTGTTATCACATCCTTTATAATAGACTCTAGCATTTTCCCCATTACTGATGTTAGGCTAACTGGTCTGTAATTCCCTGTTTTTTCTCCCTCCTTTTTTAAATAGTGGGGTTACATTTGCCACCCTCCAATCTGTAAGAATTGTTCCAGAGTCTATAGAATTTTGGAAGATGACCACCAATGCATCCACTATTTCCAGGGCCACTTCCTTTAGTACTCTGGGATGTAGATTATCAGGCAAATCTGGGGATTTGTCAGCCTTTGGCCCCATTAATTTCCCTAGCTCTACTTTTTTACTAATACTGATTTCCTTCAGTTCCTCCCTCTTACTAGACCCTTGGTTCCCTAACTTTAGCAGAATTCTAAACTGCTCCCAATCCTCAGGGTTGCTGCTTTTTCTGGCAATTTTATATGTTTCCTCTTTGGATCTAATACTATCCCTAATTTCTTTTGTAAGCCACGGTTGAGCCACCTTTCCTGTTTTATTTTTGCGCCAGACAAGAATGAATAATTGTTGTAATTCCTGCACATGTTATTTAAATATTAGCCATTGCCTATTCACTGTCATCCCTTTTAGTAAAGTTCCCCAATCTATCCTAGCCAACTCACACCTCATACTTTCGTAATTTCCTTTATTTAGATTCAGGATCCTAGTTTCGGATTCGACTACTTCACTCTCCGTCTTAGTGAGAGAATTCTATCATGTTATGGTCGCTCTTCCCTAAGGGATCCCGCACAACAAGATTGTTAATGAATCCTTTCTCGTTGCATAATACCCAGTCTAGGATCGCCTGTTCTCTAGTTGGTTCCCCACCGTATTGGTCTAGAAATCCATCACGTACACACTCCAGGAATTCCTCCCCCATAGTATTATTGCTAATTTGGTTTGACCAATCTATATGTAAATTAAAGTCACCTATGATTATAGTTGTACCCTTCTTGCATGCGTCTCTAATTTCCTGTTTAATGCCCTCCCCTACATCTCCACTACTGTTTGGGGACCTATAGACAACCCCCACCAATGTTTTCTGCCCCTTGATGTTTCTTAGCTCCCACCCATATAGATTCCACATCGTGATTTTCCGAGCCAATATCCTTCCTCACTATTGCATTGATTTCCTCCTTTACTAGCAATGCTACCCCATCTTCTTTCCCTTTTTGCCTGTCCTTCCTAAATATTGAATACCCCTGGATGTTCAGTTCCCATCCTTGGTCACCCTGCAGCCATGTCTCCGTAATCGCAACTATATCATACCCGTTAATATCTATCTGCGCTGTTAATTCATCTACCTTATTGCGAATGCTCTGCGCATTAAGACACAATGCCTTTAGACTTGTCTTTTTAAGATTGCTAGTCATCTTAGTATTATTTTGCACTATGGCCCTATTTGTTTTTCACCCTTGTTTTTTCTGGCTTCCATTATTGCTTCTTCCCTTTCTGTCTTTTGTTTCTATCCTTGTTTCCCCCTCCTCTGTCTCCCTGCTCAGGTTCCCATCCCCCTGCCATTCTAGTTTAAACCTTCCCCAAGAGCACTAGCAAACACCCCCGCAAGGACATTGGTCCCAGTCCTGCTTGGGTGTAACCCGTCCCGCTTGTACAGGTCCCACCTTCCCCAGAACCGGTCCCAATGTCCCAGGAATCTAAATCCCTCCCTCCTACACCATCCCTGCAGCCACGCATTCATCTGGTCTATTCTCCTGTTCCTATACTCACTAGCACGTGGCACTGGTAGTAATCCTGAGATCACTACCTTTGAGGTCCTGCTTTTTAAATTCTAACTCCTTAAATTCACCTTGCAGGACTTCATCCCTTTTTTTTACCTATGTTGTTGGTACCGATATGGACCACGACTACTGGCTGTTCACCCTCCCCCTCCAGAATGCCCTGCAGCCGCTCCGTGACATCCTTGACCCTAGCACCAGGCAGGCAACATATCATCCTGGAGTCACATTTGCGGCCGCAGAAACGCCTATCTGTTCCCCTTACAATTGAATCCCCTATCACTATAGCCCTGCCACTCACATGAAGAAAGGGTGCTTTGGTGAAGAATCAGAGGGTGAGCCAGCACCTATGCAGGTACCTGAGCAAGCCTCCAGGAGAGGAGGACAGAAAATGGAAAAAGAACTGAAGTCTGGTTTTTCGAAATAGTTCAAAGCCGTGTTTACTGAGTGAAGTCAAATATCAAACTTAAAATCTCAGTAATTACTTAAAAACAATTTTTGACATTTTTAAATGTTTTCATTTTTCACAACCGAACACACATGCTTTGTCCAATCAGGACAGTGGCTGTGAAACATTTTTATCAGCTAGCCCATTGTGGGGGCACTACTTATACAGCAACGCAGAGAAGTGTCAGTGTGTCACAGTAGCTGTACAGTCTACTCCCTTGGGATGAATGTGTTCTGGGAATGTGCAACTTGCTTCTTCACAGCCTATATCGTGCTTTTTTTTTGCAGATTTTCCCCCACCTCCTCCTGCTCCAGAGAACGCAGGAGATGCTTTTCATTCCAGCGAGCTGCCACTTCCTCCTCCTCCTCCACCTCTGCATCTCTTTAAGGGACCAGTCCCATCCTTAATTGATTCCAACCAAATCCGGCTGCAGAGATCATATGTTGGAGCGGGCCCAAAACAGCAGGTAGGCAGTGCAAGGAAGCTTCATTTTTCCTCTTCATCCCTCCTATCTTGAAAGTGTTGACTCTCAAAGGGATATGGATACTTGGAGTCCTACAAGCCTTTGATGTGTGAACCCAGACAGTGAGTGCGCAATGCTATTTAACAGTAGCGGAATCTCAGCCACGCACAATTTTGATTTCCAATCTTAGGAGATGAGAGAAAAACTTTAAAAAAAATTCAAATAAATTCTCTTTAGAATCATACAGCACAGAAGGAGGCCATTTGTCCCATTGTGCCAGCTCTTTGAAAGATCCAATTAGTCCCATTGCCCTGCTTTTTCCCCATAGCCCTACAAATTTTTCCTTTTCAAGAATATATCCAATTCCCTTTTGAAAGTTACTACTGAATCTGCTTCCACCACCCTTTCAGGCAGTGTATTCCAGATCATAACATAACAGTTAGAGGCATGTCCTCTATTCAATACCCACTTGTCCCATATCCCACACCACCTGTGCCATATCCCATGCCCATACCCCCTGTCCCCCATGCCCATACCCCCTGTCCCCCATGCCCATACCCCCTGTCCCCTATGCCCGTACCACCTGTCCCCTATCCCATACCCCCTGTCCCCTATCCTCCAGCCCCTCACTGTTAACCTTCTCGTGTCTCCCAAATCAATCATTTGGATTTGTGCTAACTGTTCTTTGATGCATTCCTTCTTTGTACCAGGAATCCTCTGCATCCTCTGAATCTGAGAGACATTGCAGTCCATCTGTGGGATCCAAACTGGAAGACTCCCTGACCCGAACGGTGAACAACAAGCTAAATGGCTTGCCAGATTTGGGGCCAGGTAGGTGGCTGTTACTGAATATGATAATGAATGCATTCACCCACTCCCTGTTTTTCGAATATTACTGGGAGCGCTGCACACTGAGTCCAGTGTGCGGACACCCCACTGATTTACATGTTACTTTTGTTGTATCATTTGTCACCTAGTGTCACGCATTTTGTTTGAATACTCAAAGTTTTGCAGCCAACACCTCAAATTCAATTACTAATTAGATGCCTGGATTAGGTAAAAATTGTAAGGAATGTCCTGGGAACATAAGAAATAGGAACAGGACTAGGCCATCCGGCCCCTCGAGCCTGCTCCGCCATTCAACAAGATCATGGCTAATCTTCTACCTCAACGCCATTTTCCTGCACTATCCCCATATCCCTTGATGCCTTTAATATCTAGAAATCTATTGATCTCTGTTTTGAATGTACTCAATGACTGAGCCTCCACAGCCCTCTGGGGTAGAGAATTCTGAAGATTCACCACCCTCTGAGTGAGGAAATTTCTCCTCATCTCAGTCCTAAATGGCCTAACCCGTATTCTGAGACTGTGACCCTTGGTTCTACACTCCCCAGCCAGGGGAAATATCCTCTCTGCATCTACCCTGTCGAGCCCTATAAGAATTTTGTATGTTTCAATGAGATCACTTCTCATTCTTCTAAACTCTAGAGAATACAGGCCTAGTCTACACAATCTCTCCTCACATGACAATCCTGCCATCCCAGGAATCAGTCTGGTGAACCTTCGTTGCACTCTCTCTATGGCAAGTAGATCCTTCCTTAGGTAAGGAGACCAAAATTGTACACAATACTCCAGGTGCGGTCTGACCAAGGCCCTATATAATTGCAGTAAGACATCTTTATTCTTGTACTCAAATCCTCTTGTGATAAAGGCCAACATACCATTTGCCTTCCTAATTGCTTGCTGTACCTGCATGTTAGCTTTCAGTGACTCATGTACAAGGACATCCAGGTCCCTTTGAACATCAACATTTCCCAATCTCTCACCATTTAAAAAATACTCTAAATTTCTGTTTTTCCTACCAAAGTGGATAACTTCACATTTTTCCACATTATATTCCATCTGCCATGTTTTGCCCACTCACTTAGCCTGAATATATATCCCCTTGAAGCCTCTTTGCATCCTCCTCAACTCACATTCCCACCTAGTTTTGTGTCATCAGCAAATTTGGAAATATTACATTTGGTCCACTCATCAAAATCATTGATATAGATTGTGAATCTATATCGAGCCCAAGCACCGATCTCTGCAGTACCCCACTAGTCACAGTCTGTCAACCTGAAAAAGACCTGTTTATTCCCACTCTCTGTTTTCTGTCTGTTAACCAATTCTCAATCCATGCCAGTATATTACCCCTAATTCCATGTGCTCTAACTTTGTTCACCAACCTCCTGTGTGGGACCTTATCGAAAGCCTTCTGAAAATCCAAATGCTCCACATCCACTGGTTCCCCCTTATCTATTCTACTAGTTACATCCTCAAAGAACTCCAATAAGTTTGTCAAACATGATTTCCCTTTCATAAATCCATGTTGACTCTGCCAAATCCTATTATTTTCTAAGTGTCCTGTTATCACATCCTTTATAATAGAAGTGTGAAGCAAAGGGAATTTTGAAACACCAGTGCAGTGAATTTCTAAGTATCACTTTGAATGGGGAGACTGGATGATGCAGTGGGTTAAACCAGTGTTGTCCAATACATGAGCCACTAGCCACATGCAGCTATTTGGGAATCCAGATGTGGCTAATTGCATTACTGATTAGTAGACATTGTCGATGGGTATATGATCTCAATACTCGTATTCGCATGGTATATGCATGTTTACTTTAACCATTTTGTGCGTTTGTTGGTAAAATGGTAAGACAAAAAGCAGAGTGTGCGAGTGTTTTCTAATCGTTGTGAGTGCTTTACTTCCTTGGTTACTGAATAGTGGTAGATGTTTGTTAAGTAAATATACACATGAAGTACGTTTAACTGAATTGTGTGAGTGTATGTAAGGCGTTTTCTACTAAAATTAGTACATAGAATCATAGAAGTTTACAACATGGAAACAGACCCTTCGGCCTAACATGTCCATGTCGCCCAGTTTATACCACTACGCTAGTCCCAGTTGCCTGCACTTGGCCCATATCCCTCTATACCCATCTTACCCATGTAACTGTCCAAATGCTTTTTAAAAGACAAAATTGTACCCGTCTCTACTACTGCCGCTGGCAGCTCGCTCCAGACACTCACCACCCTTTGAGTGAAAAAATTGCCCCTCTGGACCCTTTTGTATCTCTCCCCGCTCACCTTAAATCTATGCCCCCTCGTTATAGACTCCCCTACCTTTGGTAAAAGATTTTGACTATCTACCTTATCTATGCCCCTCATTATTTTATAGACTTCTATAAGATCACCCCGAAACCTCCTACTCTCCAGGGAAAAAAGTCTCAGTCTATCCAACCTCCCCCTATAAGTCAAACCATCAAGTCCCGGTAGCATCCTAGTAAATCTTTTCTGCACTCTTTCTAGTTTAATAATATCCTTTCTATAATAGGGTGACCAGAACTGTACACAGTATTCCAAGTGTGGCCTAACTAATGTCTTGTACAACTTCAACAAGACATCCCAACTCCTGTATTCAATGTTCTGACCAATGAAACCAAGCATGCTGAATGCCTTCTTCACCACCCTATCCACCTGTGACTCCACTTTCAAGGAGCTATGAACCTGTACTCCTAGATCTCTTTGTTCTATAACTCTCCCCAACGCCCTACCATTAACGGAGTAGGTCCTGGCCCGATTCGATCTACCAAAATGCATCACCTCACGTTTATCTAAATTAAACTCCATCTGCCATTCATCGGCCCACTGGCCCAATTTATCAAGATCCCGTTGCAATCCTAGATAACCTTCTGCACTGTCCACAATGCCACCAATCTTGGTGTCATCTGCAAACTTACTAACCATGCCTCCTAAATTCTCATCCAAATCATTAATATAAATAACAAATAACAGCGGACCCAGCACCGATCCCTGAGGCACACCGCTGGTCACAGGCCTCCAGTTTGAAAAACAACCGTCTACAACCACCCTCTGTCTTCTGCCGTCAATCCAATTTTGTATCCTATGTGGCTAAAACAGTGTCAGCGTAGCCACACTTGTGGCTAGTCAGCAATTACTAATAGACAATGCTGGGTTAGACATTGATCTTTCACCTCTGGGTTTAAAACCAGCTTAGACTGATAGGATGAAAGTCTTTGATGTGCCTTTAAGGATACTACATGAAATTCACTGGAGCACTCTTGATCCAGGTTTTAGAGAGTGTACACCCACATTAAACTGCCCCTAATGCAGCACTCATTGGGTGGGAAATGGAAAAATGTCATAGTGGTGCTGGGGAGGGGTGCTCTTTAGGGGCAGCAGTAGAAGCACATTGTTGGAGCACTGTAGAGGGAGTTCCATGTTGCATTTAACTCATGCTTTACCAGATCTGGGAGTGCTCGATATGGACACTGGGTGCCTGAAATGGAAAGTTTTCCATTTCCCAGCACTAACATCCCTCCTTAATGATCACAAAAAACATTCATTTAAACATTTTCCCTGCAGTGGAGGGTTCGGTTTCTGAAGAGTGCTACCATTGATTTTTGCAGTGATTGGTTGATTTCTTAAAACTATTGCAGAACAATGCAGCAACGTTGCATACATATTTTTTCTTCTCAACCAGAAGAACTATGCAGCAAACAACCCTCATTTGGAATTGCAGGCTTCAAAAGGGTGCCCAAAGTTTGTGGTGAAAACCACTGCTCTTTGGCTAGTGGCACAATATGTTGGTAACAAATACAACAACAACAATTTGCATTAATATTCCACCTTTAATGTTGAAAAACATCCTAGAGCACTTCAGAAAGGTGTAAGGAAAAAATTGACGCCAAGCCAAAATATTATTTGGGATAACCAAAAGCTTGGTCAAAGAGGTAGGTTTTAAGAAGGGCCTTAAAATAGTAGAGGGAGGTAGAAAGGTAGAGGGAGGAATTCCAGAGCATGGGAACTGGGTAATTGAAGGCAATAGTAAAACTACAGAATTGTATACAACTTGGATTTACAACTGTGGTTTCCCATACACTGAGTGCTATATCTCAGCTGGATCAATGGGGCATATCCCACCAAGTCTCTTTGTCCTGGCTAGGCTGGGATGCAGTAGCCTCTGTGAGTCCTGGCCTGGATACAATGTGCGAGTCCTGGTTTGGGTGGTATGTGTTAGTCTCTGTGAATCCTGGCCTGGCGCCGATATGCTAGTCTGAATCCTAGTCAGGCTGGGATGCACTAGTCTCTGAGTCCTGGCCTGGGTGGAGTGTGTTGATCTCTATGATTCCTGGTCTAGCTGGGATACGCTAGTCTCTATGAGTTAAGTTCATGGGTTTTTTGCTCTCCTAGATATCTGTGCATTTTGCAACCAGCTGATTCTGCCAACGATCCCCGCTGTTGAAGCCATGAACAAAATATTCCACGAGGATTGCTTGAAGTGTAGAAAATGTCTGTGCAGACTGGTGGGAAAAACTTATTACAATCTAGATGACAACCCTCATTGTGACTCCTGCTACCAGGTACCACAGCTATTTCTCTCACGGCAGAATAGCTTATTTTCTTTTTATAAAGTTCCCGCTTTTCTCCCTTCCTTTCATGAAGGTACTGATTCTTGTTGTGATACAGTTATCTCCCTTAAGGTAGTGTTGGAATGCTATTTGACTGTGGCGGCATCAGCGCCGAGCCGGATTCCCTCCTTAACCAATGTCTGCACACTTGACGACTTTCCATCAGTGGTCACTGGATAGTGATCAGGAGCAGGAACCCTGTCAGTTTTTTCCCCTCCCTTAACCCGGAGGAAGCCCACATCAGGAAGCTATGAGAATCTTTAATTAGTCAATAGTAAGGTTTTTGCTTTGCTTCTTTTCCACTCCCCAGACAAACTATTGCTAAAGGAACATTTTGAACACTTTGGTCCACACTGGGATGTAGATAAGAGAAATAACGGTGGGCTATGAGAAGAGTAGCCAATCTCTCAGTGTAACACTGTGCCATTCTTCCATATTAGATATCCTCGAGAAGATGGACTGGAGGTGGCACATCCTAGTTTTTCACCCTATCTTCAGCATCACCCCCAGGCTCCCCGGCAGTCAAATCCTTCCTCCCTCCCACCTGTGGGAAATAGAAACGTTATTTTTTCTTACAAATATCCTCTGTAAATAGCCTTAGCAAGGTGAAGGAATCAGATTAGTTGCAGTGTGGGGCACACGGCCGATGAAGAGGCCAAGCTGGGATGTGCATTATTAAGATGCGGTGAGTGTTCTTCTCGTGATAAAGTCCTTCCTTCTGCACCCATCTCACCCAGTGTGATCCTCCTAGAAAGGAAAAAAAATAATTTAATATAGACTCAGCAAAATTGCCTGATTTGATACATTGCGCACGATACGGTACATCAAACTCCTTCCTCCATCTCGCAGTGTGTAGGCCGCAGGGAAGGTGTTCACTGTGTTTTTTGTGCCTCTTTAAATTGCAGGACACCTTGGAGAAATGCGGGAAATGCAGAAAAACAATAATGAATCAGATCACAAGAGCCATGGACAAGGCTTTTCATCCTGAGTGCTTTACATGTGTCGTCTGTCACCGCCTCATTGGAAGTGAGCGTTTTGGAGTGAACCAGGCCAATGAGATTCACTGCCTCGAAGACTTCCAGAGGTATGATTCCAGCTTTCCTGTGCAGTGCAGTGCTGAAATGATCATGTTTCAGCACAGGCTGGCTTGTGTGCTGATTCTCAGCTCCGAATTAGACACGGACTTCCCCATGCGTTACCTGGGGTACTGCAAAATAATTTAAAATCTCTTGTACACTCCATGGCTTGTGAGATGGCTCATAAGCTTGTGAGTGAATAAATGCACCATGTGGTATGTTGCTGATCTCGATTCCTGCTCTGAGCTGAGTTCGCTGACCTCAGCCAGGATAGCAGTTCAGATGCTATAGTTGGCCTCAGCACCCCTGGGCTAGGAAGGAAAAAGTCAGTGTTCTCTGCTGGTAAGTGTATGGCCATGGATTTCAAATGAGGGCTGGATCAGGTGCATCTGTGATGCTTCCATTCAGCTCATATTAGTTAATTCATCCAAAGCACCCTACAGTTAGCCCATTACTGCATCTACTTGTTTCTTAATTCAGGGTTTCTGCCTCCACCACTGCCCAGAAGTCCAATCCAAGTGTTGATCACACTCTGTGTGAAGAAGAGCTTCCTGATATCAGTCTTAAAGTCAAAGGGAAAACTGGAGAAGGAATCTCTTGTGCTTGCCATTTCCGCCAAACAAGCTTGCACAGTCTTGTTGAAGGCGTTCGTGAAAGCTCAGAGTAGTAAATATTGAAAAATCTCCATGTGTAATAATTGTAGTGTCGCCTTTGGCATTCAAGGTGTCTCAAAATGTTGCCAGTTTTCATCAGGAATCTTGCACAAGACTGCAACACCATTCTCCATCAGCATGTGGCACTGTTGTATTTTAGAACTGCTTTGCTGTCCAATCACAAATTGGGTTCCCCAAAGTGTAAATCAGGCTCCATATTATTTTAAAAAAACATTTGCCATTTTATGACCAAAACTTGCCCAATTATTGAATGACTCTTACTGCATGTCATTCAATAATTGCCTAAAAACCACAAAAATAATAGGAAAACATTAGTGCCAGGTGCGCCATGTTGCTTTTCAATATCCAGCAAACATACGACACTATAAAGTGATCTCCACCAGGAGTCATATAGTATGCTGGAGACTTTATCATACATTTGGCCTGGGGATTGCAGGTAGTTGTCATAGTTCTGCATTCATGTTGGATCCAGTTCTCACATGAATAATTCAATTTTCCCTAAGTCCCTCAGGCCTGGCAACTAAAATGGGAAAGTTATTAAAAGTGATTTCTCTTACCGATGGCTCAGAGGATAAATCAACTGTCATATGTGGAGCTGAGCTATGCAGCCTACAAGGTCTCGGGTGGAAGTGTGGTGCTGCAGTTGGACTCAGCCTTCTGGCTAAGGAGGGGAAAAATTAACCAAGGTAGCAGTTCCTGATCACTGACCCCCACTGGAAAGTTTGTGTTTGTTGACGTTGAGTGAAGACAGCATCAGGTTTGGCTCTCAAGAGTAAAATAATCTGCGCACTATCTAGGTTATGAAGAATGGATATTTGTGCAAGATCCCAGAGGGCTGCTGGTGCCCATGGAAGTGTATCCCAATAAAAGTCAGCACCTTCGGGAGAGGATGGGAGAAAATCAGTGGAATGAAATAAATTGACTCCTTTAAACCTCGCTGCTTTTTTCTGTAAATAATGATTATTTTTAATAGCTGTGCAGTTTCTGATGTTTGTTTCTGTGTCTCCACAGGAGATATGCCCCGCAGTGCTGCGTCTGTAAAAAGCCAATTATACCGGAAGCTGCAATGGAGGAGTGCCTCAACATTGAACTGTTTGGGCACCACTTTCACGTCAACTGCTACCGATGTGAGGTGAGATCCTGTAAACAGACAAAGAGATTCTGGGTCAGCGCTTCATTACTTCACTGCAGTGAAAGCGATGGTTTCCTGTCATGTTAAATATTCAGAATTTCTAGAACTGGTTAAGTTGGTTAAGTCAATGACTAGCTGAGCCGTACAAACCATGAAGGTCCCAGGTTTGATTTCCTCTCTGTGCTGAGTTAGCTAATCTCAGCTGGAGCGGTGATAGGGGGGCACTATAATTGGTCTCAGGACCCTTGGGTTAGGAAGGTAAAAATCAGACAGGGTTCCCACTCTGATTACTATCCAGTGACTCTTGCCACAAAGTGCATCTATTTGGACTGGATGAAGACAGGATTAAGCTCAGCTGTGATGACCCCACAATGCTGAATAGCCTGCTGACACTCTATAGGCTCACACACAGTGGTGCAACCACTGACAAAATGATCCTTGCAACATTGTCTTCTGTCTCTTCAGATTTACCAGCCATAGCCAGCCTTAGTTTTGAGTGGGTCACAATCTCTGGTTATCTGCATTAATGTCTTTGTTCTGGTCCATCATGCATTTGTATTTGTCTGTGCTACATTTGGAGAGGAGGCTGCTTCAGTACAATTTAATCTCCATACCCATAATGGGGCTGTGCAATCTTGGTATCAACATCACAGAGTAAAACTGCCTCAACCCCAATCTAGAAATAAACGTGCGCAGTCTGGGTACTGGATTTCAGGGACAGGGGTTAGTGTAGCAAACAGGAAGGGCTCAAGAAATACATCTTCAATCCAGGAAGCAGACATCCTGATAGAAGAGAGGACGTAAAAATAAAAGATGGTCTGGGAATTCATTAATTTATTCCTAAAATCTCAATTGACATCTTCTGTTTCCGAAGCAGCCTGAGATATCTTACAGAGTGACACCTCATCATTAAAAGTGTCATCACTACAGAGGAGATGGAAAGATCTGGGTAGGAGGGAAAAGTTAATATTGTCAGGTGCCATCATTCAGGCAACACCATGCCCAGGAAGAAGTGAATTGATCCTTGTGTAATCCCTAGGTAGCATCAGTTTTACTATTGAGCGAGGAAAAGCTGCATGCCAAAACTCGCCAGTTGTAGAATTCTGGAATGCTAGAAATAATACAATTAATGGCAGAAGTCCACACATTACTCCATTCTGCCTTCCGATGTGTGGAGACGGAAGTGTTTACCTGATGGTCTCCATGTAGACAGTTTCCAATGACAATCATGATATGGGACGGAGGAGCTGGGCTTGAGCAGAGTCTAGGTGTTTCTTTATTTGAGGGGGGGAATCAAAGTACATAGCAGGAACATAGGAACAGGAGTAGGCCATTCAGCCCCTTGTGCCTGCTCCGCCATTTGATAAGATCATGGCTGATCTGTGATCTAACTCCATATACCCGCCTTTGGCCCATATCCCTTAATACCTTTGGTTGCCACAAAGCTATCTATCTCAGATTTAAATTTAGCAATTGAGGTAGTATCTATTGCCCTTTGAGGAAGAGAGTTCCAAACTTCTACCACCCTTTGCGTGTCGAAATGTTTTCTAATCTCGCTTCTGAAAAATCTGGCTCTAATTTTTAGACTGTGCCCCCTATTCCTAAAATCCCCAAACAGCGGAAATAGTTTCTCTCTATCCACCCTATCTGTTCCCCTTAATATCTTATAAACTGCGATCAGATCACCCCTTAACCTTCGAAACTCAAGAGAATACAACCCCAATTTGTGTAATCTCTCCTTGTAACTTAACCCTTGAAGTCCGGGTATCATTCTAGTAAACCTACGCTGCACTCCCTCCAAGACCAATATGTCCTTCCGAAGGTTTGGTGCCCAGAACTGCTCACAGTACTCCAGGTGCGGTCTAACCAGGGTTTTGTATAGCTGCAGCATAACTTCTGCCCCCTTGTACTCTAGTCCTCTAGATATAAAGGCCAACATTCCATTAGCCTTATTGATTATTTTCTGCACCTGTTCATGACACTTCAATGATCTATGTACCTGTACCCCTAAGACCCTTTGGTCATCCACTGTTTTTAACTTTTTACCATTTAGAAAGTACCCTGTTCTATCCTTTTTTGATCCAAAGTGGATGACCTCACATTTGTCTACATTGAATTCCATTTGCCACAGTTTTGCCCATTCACCTACTCTATCAATATCGCTTTGTAATTTTATGTTTTCATCTACACTGCTTACAATGCCACCAATCTTTGTGTCATCGGCAAACTTCGATATGAGACTTTCTATGCCTTCATCTAAGTCGTTAATAAATATTGTGAATAATTGAGGCCCCAAGACAGATCCCTGCGGGACTCCACTAGTCACATCCTGCCACTGTGAGTACCTACCCATTATCCCTACTCTCTGTCGCCTTTCGTTCAGCCAACTTCCTAACCAAGTCCGTACTTTTCCCTCGATTTCATCTTATCTTCTATCTTAGCTAACAGTCTCTTATGTGGGACCTTATCAAATGCCTTCTGGAAGTCCATATAAATAACATCCATTGACATTCCCCTGTCCACTACTTTAGTCACCTCTTCAAAAAATTCAATCAGGTTTGTCAGGCACGACCTACCTTTCACAAATCCATGCTGGCTCTCTCTGATTAACTGAAAATTCTCGAGGTGTTCAGTCACCCTAACCTTAATTATAGACTCCAGCATTTTCCCCACAACAGATGTTAGGCTAACTGGTCTATAACTCCCTGGTTTCCCTCTCTCTCCTTTCTTAAAAAGCGGAGTGACATGTGCAATTTTCCAATCTAGAGGGACAGTTCCTGAATCTAGAGAACTTTGAAAGATTATAGTTAGGGCATCTGCAATGTGCTCACCTACTTCCTTTAAAACCCTGGGATGGAAACCATCTGGTCCTGGGGATTTGTCACTCTTTAGTGCTATTATTTTCTTCATTACTGTTGCTTTACTTATGTTAATTTTATCGAGTCCCTGTCCCCGATTCAATATTAGTTTTCTTGGGATTTCCGGCATGCTATCCTCTTTTTCTACTGTAAATACTGACGCAAAGTAATTGTTCAACATGTTCGCCATTTCCCCATTGTCAATGACAACATGCCCACTTTCAATTTTTAAGGGGCCAACACTGCTCCTGACCACCCTCTTTTCCCTAATGTAACAATAAAAGTTCTTCGTATTGGTTTTGATATCCCTTGCAAGTTTCTTTTCATACTCTCTTTTTGTAGCTCTTACTATCTGTTTTGTGACCCTTTGTTGATCCTTGTATCTTTCCCATTCGCCAGGATCTGTGCCACTTTTTGTCTGTCCTTTCCTTATGTCTTATACCGTCCCTTACCTCTTTAGTTGTCCATGGCTGTTTTTTTTTGGCAAGTAGAGTTCTTGCCCCTCAGGGGTATAAACCAATTCTGTATCACGTTAAATGTTTCTTTAAACATTTCCCACTGATCATCAGTCGTTTTACCCATCAACAGATTTGCCCAGTTTACTGTGGACAGTCTCTGTCTCATCCCATTGAAGTCGGCCTTACCCAAGTCTAGAATCTTAGCAGCTGATTCACTTTTTTCCCTTTCAAACACTACATTGAACTCGATCATATGATCGCTATTGGATAGATGTTCACGCACAGTTAAGCTGTTAACTAAATCTGGTTCATTACTCATTACTAAATCTAGTATGGCTTGCCCCCTTGTTGCCTCTAGGACATACTGCTGTAGAAAACTATCCCGGACACAATCAAGAAATTCACTACCTTTCTGACAGTTGCTAGTCTGCTTTTCCCAATCTATGTGAAGGTTAAAGTCCTCCATTAAGACCACTATGCCTTTCTTACACGCTTGTCTAATCTCTGCATTTATACAATCTAGCACTTCAGAGCTGCTACCAGGGGTCCTACACACAACTCCCACTATAGTCTTAGATCCTTTCCTATTTCTCAATTCAACCCATAAGGTCTCTGTTGGCTGCTTACCTCTCGTTATATCCTCTTCTATCATTGACGTGATTTCATCTCTAATCACTAAGGCTACTCCTCCCCGTCTTCCATTTTCCCTATCTCTCCTGTAGACCTTATAACCCGGTATATTTAGTTCCCAATCCTGACCATCCTACAGCCATGTCTCAGTAATAGCTATCATGTCATAAATCCCTCCAATTTGAATTTGAACCTGTAGTTCATTTAATTTATTCCTTATACTCCGTGCATTTGTATATAGAACTCTTAGTTGGGCCACATACCCTAGCCTGACCTTCAGCTTTGATGCTGGGTTAGTCGCCTTATGCCTTCTAGTTTTCACTTTATCTGTAGTGCCTAAAGTACACTTTCTTTCTGCTGCTCTACGCTTTTCCCTTTCACTTGTTCTTGAACAACTGTTTGTACTATTTGTATTGTAAATTTCCCCTGGGTCTTCCCCTCTCTTGCTGCTCTCAACTTTACTCCCTTCTGACTCCCCGCTCAGGTTCCCATCCTCCTGCCACTCCAGCTTAAACCTTCCCCAACAGCACAAGCAAACACCCCCGCAAGGACATTGGTCCCGGTCCTGCTCGGGTGTAACCCGTCCCGCTTGTACAGGTCCCACCTTCCCCAGAACCGGTCCCAATGTCCCAGGAATCTAAATCCCTCCCTTCTACACCATCCCGGCAGCCATGCATTCATCCTGTCTATTCTCCTGTTCCTATACTCACTAGCACGTGGCACTGGTAGTATTCCTGAGATCACTACCTTTGAACTCCTGCTTTTTAATTTATCTCCTAACTCCTTAAATTCACCTTGCAGGACCTTATCCCTTTTTTTTAAACCTATGTCGTTGGTACCGATATGGACCACGACTACTGGCTGTTCACCCTCCCCCTCCAGAATGTCCTGCAGCCACTCCGTGACATCCTTGACCCTTGTCCTCTCCTCCCTTGGCCTAAGTGGCATTAGCAGTGGCTTGGGAGTGGGTCCTTAGATTTCACTTTCCACTGGGGAGGGACATGTGTGACAGGTTGGCCTAAACAGATGTTAGCCTGGCTCAGTTGGTATCACTCTTGCCTCCAAGTCAGAAAGTTGTGGGTTTGAGCCATATAGTGGCTTAGGCACATAGGGGGTGATTTTTTTGGGAGGTTCTCCTGCTCATACACTGTAACTGTGGCAGAGGAGCTGTGGAAATGCCGTAAAAATGGCTCAAACCATATTACTGTTTTTCTCGGGTTTCCATGGTTCTTCTGTCAAATTTACAGGGGACAATCTGGAGAACCTTTGTGCAAAATCACCCCCATAATCTAGATTGATATCTAGGTGCAGATTGTTGCTTTGTTGGAATTGGTGTCTTTCAGATGAGAAACTAAACTGCCTGTTCAGATGGACTTTATTGATCCCATGACACTATTTGAAGAGGGTCAGATAGTTCGCTTGGCGTCCTGGCCAAAATTCCTCCCTTGACAACATCACCAGAAACAGGTCACTCAACTCACAACGTTTGAGGGACGTTGCTGGTGCAGAATGGCTATTGCATTTGCCTACAAAACAATAGTCACTGCACTTCAAAGTAATTCATTATATGTGAAGCACAAAGAGACATTTCAGTGTGAGAAAGCACTATATAAATACAAGGATTTTTTTTAAAGAAAAACTTGAAGGCAGTTGTAACTCACTTGCAGCATTTATACATTGTTAAAACTTTGCTTGCGTAATTTGTTATGACATTTGTAGTCATTGCTCAGCCTACACTGATTAATCAATTGAAATGAGTGCAGAGAAACCCTCGGACTGAAGTCTGTGTCACATGATGAGGTGCAGTTTCAGCTAAACATCTAGTGCTCAAAGTGCAAAAAATTGCAAGAGCTCAGTGAATAAATACAGCACACGTGGTACTGACTCATACAGACCAGAAAAGTCCCAGGTTCCATCCCCAGTCTGTGTTGAGTTAGGTGATATGCTGTTAGGGCTCTACAATTGGCCTCAGAGCCTCTGGGTTCAGGAGGAAAAAATCAGCCAGGTTTCTGTCCAGATTACCTTCTAGTGACTCCTGCTGGAATGTGCGCATATGTGGAGGTCAGTTGACGGCTTAGCTATGATGTGCCCCCCACAGTTGAAAATAGCTTGTCAACATATGATGTTGAAACTTACAAGTGATAAATCATGAGACACCAGAGGATTGCTAGTGCCTATGGAAGTGTATCCCAGAATGAAACTTAACTCTCAAAGGAGGAAGGGTAAAGGGGAAAAAAATCAAGGTGAAAAAATGGAGCATATTAAAGCTATAGATTGTGCTTGTTTGGAAAAATACTGCCGGCATGGTTGTGGGGGGGGGGGGTGTATATCTGCCCATAACAACCACACTGAGTACAACCCACTGTAATACCTCATACCTCAATCTGTGGTGTCAGCCTTGGCTCAGTTGATTTCACTCTTCCCTAAGTGAGAAGGACATGGTTCAAATCCAACTCCAGAGACTTGAGCAGAAAATCTAGACTGGCACTTCTGTGCAGTACTGAGGGAGTGCTGCACTGTCGGAGGTGCCAACTTTCAGATGAGAAATCTACCCTCTCAGGTGGATGTAAAAGAACCCATGGCACTATTTCAAAGAAGAGCAGGGGAGTTCTCCCGGGTCCAGGCCAATATCAATCCATCAACCAACATCACTAAAACAGATTATTTGCTCATTATCACATTGGTCTTTGTGGGATCTTGCTGTGTGCAAATTGACTGCCACGATTCCTACATTACAACAGTAACCGCACTTCAAAAGTACTTCAATGCTGTAAAGCATCTTGGGACATAATGAGGTTGTAAAATACGCTATATAAATCCAAGTCTTTCTTTCTCCTACACTTGGAATACTGTGAACTGTTCTGGAATCCATATCACACTTGGAGTACTGTAAACAGTTCTGGTCTCCATATTACAAAAAGGATATAGAAGCACTGGAGAAGGTGCAAAAAAGATTTACTAGGATGATACCAGAACTGAGAGGATAAACTTATCAGGAAAGGCTGAACAGGCTGGGGCTCTTTTCTCTGGAAAAGAGAAGGCTAAGGGGTGACATGATAGAGGTCTTTAAAATTATGAAAGGGTTTGATGGGGTAGATGTAGAAAAGATGTTTCCACTTGCTGGGGAGACCAGAACTAGGTGCCATAAATATAAGATAATCACTAATAAATCCAATAGGGAATTCAGGAGAAACTTCTTTACTCAGAGAGTGGTTAGAATGTGGAACTCACTACCACAAGGAGTAGTTGAGGTGAGTAGCATTGATGCGTGTAAGGGGAAGCTAAACACATGAGACAGAATGGAATAGAAGGATATGCTGATAGGGTTAGATGAAGTAGGGAGGAGGCTCGTGTGAAGCATAAACACCGGCATGAACCTGTTGGGCTGAATCGCCTGTTTTGGTGCTGTACATTTTACGTAATTCTATGTAATTAATCCTCAACGTGCTGCTTTGCATAATGCCAATCTCCTCCTTGGAATCTAGTTTCTCTATTAGTTTTTGACCATCAAAGCAATCTTATCAATTACAGGTATCAAAGTGCATTATGATATTAACTTATTAAACACTTATTTATTCTAGTCCATGTACAGTGCCTTTCTGCGTTGTGCATTTTACAATGTAGCTGCCTTTATAACTTATATTTACGTTTAAATATTTTAAGACCTATTAAGAAGCTCCCAAAATTGCTTAGTGGGTAAATGCATTCTTTTTTAAATTGGTTCTAGGGATATGGGTGATGCTGGCAAGGCCGCATTTATTGACCATCCTAGTTGTCCTGAGAGGTTGGTGGTGAGCCTTCTCCTTGAACCGCTGCAGTTCTTGTGATGATGATGCTCCCACAATGGTGTTAAGTAAGGAATTCCAGGATCTTGACCCAGCTATGATGAAGAAAAGGCAATATATGTCCAAGTCAGGATGGTGTGTGACTTGGAGGTGATGGTGTTCCCATGACATTGCTGCTTTTGTGTTTCTTAGTGGTGGAAGATGCAGGGGAAGGAGGTGCAGTCAAAGTTACCTTGGTGAGTTGCTGTAGTGCATTCTGTAGATCATACATACTGCACCCACAGTGAGCTGGTGGCGGATATCGAGTCCTGTGACTGGGGCACCGATCAAGGGAACTGCTCTGTCCTGGATGGTGTCAAGCTTCTTGAGTGTTGTTGCGGCTGTACCCATCCAGGCAAGCGGTGAGTATTCCATCAGACTCCTGACGAGCCATGTAGGTAGGTGGTGGAGAGGCTTTCAGGGGTCAGGACTCAACATAGACCTGGTCTTTCTAAGGCTAACTACAATAGCATACTTGATGAATGCCAGATTTCCCTTTCCTGCCTCTTCTACCACTAGGAAGCACAAGAGCAACAATGTTATTCTCCAGGAGGAAGAACCCCGGCCTATTTTCCTTTTACTAACCAGAAGGTGCTGAGGACAGTTTTGGCATTTCTACCACTAACCCCACTGAAATCAGCTAACTCATCACAGACCATGGATGCAACTGGAGACCTCTCTTGTCTATATGACTCAGCTATTCACAGGATAAACTTGATGAGCCATGAGGGCAGCTCTTCATTTTGGACTCTATCAAAAATGTCACTAGAATTTTATGCCCTCCCAAAACCTGGAGAGTTCTAAATTAAATTCGAAGGGTTAAATTTTTCTAAGGAAATATAGAGCATCTTAGAGGTGTGGGCCCTCAAGTCGCAGCAAAGGGGCCTGAAGAAAGGGAGAGGTGGTCATTACTGGGGCTTCTCCCTCCAACAATGGTCATAGCAGGATTCCTGTTGCTGCCCGAGTGTAGTGCCATCCCACTCATTGGTGGTCCCAGAGATAGGTGGCTTTTGAGGTGGTTGGCAGGCAAATAGGCAGGTTTCCCTGGCCCCATCCCTTCATCATCATTTAAATGCAGCCACGTGATATAATGTAGGAAAATTCAGCCCCAAACGTTCACAGTGACAGTGAATGGAATGCGTTTGATGTAACATGAGCTGGTTACTGTGCATTCAACGTTACCCTACTCTTGATCAGAAGAGGGCAAACAGATTTTGCAGAAAAGGTGCCTTAACGTATATATTAGAGGAAAACCTGTGTACTTGTGAACTACGAGCGATGAATACACATACGATTCCAATCTTTTAAAGAGTTCAAAATGCATTGACTCAAGCAGCACCCATGAACTAGTCTTTTGCTACTTTTACATTGCAAAACTGCAATGGATGGTAAATGTGTTTTACTACCTTTTACTATCAGCTTCAGCTGCAAATATAATCTGCTCAACCCACCTTTTTCTAGTGACAGCAGGAGATCCTCCACTTTTTGTGAATTAAGAACTGCTGTCAGATTCACCAGAGACTGGTTAGGCAGTGCTGTATCAAAATCAGCACTGATATGGAAAAGCTCCTTTTGTTAACCCATCAGGCTATGCAAGCACTTAACATCGAAACAGGAACTACTTTATTATTGCATTAGTGCCAAAGGCTAATGAATGTGATGAGCAAGTTTGATGAAACATTGGCAGGTGTGAGACATCTAGGTGTTAAGTGCAAGCTATTCTTTGTAAACAATTTTACAACACCAAGTTATAGTCCAGCAATTTTATTTTAAATTCACAAGCTTTCGGAGGCTTCCCCCTTCCTCAGGTGAACGATGTGAAAATGTGAAAATTTTCACATCGTTCACCTGAGGAAGGGGGAAGCCTCCGAAAGCTTGTGAATTTAAAATAAAATTGCTGGACTATAACTTGGTGTTGTAAAATTGTTTACAATTGTCAACCCCAGTCCATCACCGGCATCTCCACATCATAGCTATTCTTTGAGTTGATGAAGCAACAATCTGTGCACTTAGGTCAGTGACTGGCCCATCAGAAACTGTGAAAACCTTTGCACTTAAGCTAGAAGTGCTTTAAGTTCTTCAACAGCATCTCCCAAACCTGCAACCACCACCACCTAGAAGGATAAATTTCAAATAAAATCGTTGGACTATAACTTGGTGTTGTAAAATTGTTTATAATTGTCAACCCCAGTCCATCACCAGCATCTCCACATCAAACCTAGAAGGATAAGGGAGGCAGGTGCATGGGAACACCATCACCACCAAATCACACACATCCCAACTTGGATATATATCGCCATTCCGTCAACGTCGCTGGAACTCCCTACCTGTGCATAGTCGACACAGGAAATAATATTACGATATAATTTGATAAGTTTCCTTTGTCTTTTATGATTTCGATGTTTATTGTTTGTGCCCCTCTAAAAAGGGAGCACTTTAATTGATTTGGGTTATTATGGGTTATACAAAAAGGGTAGAGTAGAAATCAATTTAGAAAAAAAGAACTACTGTGGGAGTACCTTCACCACATGAAGCACAGGGGTTCAAGAAGGCGGCTCGCCACCACCTTCTCAATGGCATCTAGGGATGGCCAATAAATGCTGGCCTTGCTAGCGACGCCCATATCCCAAGAATACATTTTTAAAAAAACAATGTGTATTTAATCATGATATTTAACATTGAGTTAATGGCAAAAGGACTGGGGTTCTGAAAATCAGTGTATTTCACTGATGTTCATTTAAATATAAGGAGTCTTACAACACCAGGTTATAGTCCAACAGCTTTATTTTAAATCACAAGCTTTCGGAGCTTTCTTCCTTCGTCAGGTGAGTGCAGGGTTCCACAAATGCACCGCATATATAGTCAGAGAACAATGCCTGGTGATTACAGATAATCCTTCCAACTGCCCGTCACCACACCTCGGATGAGAGGCAACCACAGCAATCAAAGGAGTGGCTGGTGTTCAGACAGGGGAACGTTACACCCAAGACCACCGAATACACAAGTGGTCAGATTACAAAGACAGAGAGAGAGAGAGAGACCCCGAAAGGCAGAGAGAGAGAGAGAGAGAGAGAGAGAGAATGACGAGTTGTATTAAAAACAGATAACTTTTTTTTCCCCTGGTGGGGTTACATGTAGCGTGATATGAACCCAAGATCCCGGCTGAGGCCATCCTCATGGGTGTGGAACTTGACTATCAATTTCTGCTCGACGATTTTGCGTTGTCGTGTGTCTTGAAGGCCGCCTTGGAGAGCGCTTACCTGAAGATCGGAGGCTGAATGTCCTTGACTGCTGAAGTGTTCCCCGACTGGGAGGGAACCCTCCTGTCTGGCGATTGTTGTGCGGTGTCCGTTCATCCATTGTCGCAGTGTCTCGCCAATGTACCATGCTCCGGGGCATCCTTTCCTGCAACATCCCCACGCCTCAACTACTCGCCTTCAAACAGCCACCTAACCTCAAACAGACCATCGTTCGCAGCAAATTACCCAGCTCTCAGGAGAACAGCGTCCACGACACCACACAACCCTGCCACGGCACAGATACACCATCACACGAGAGGACACCACCCACCAGGTACATGGTTCATACTCCTGTGACTCGGCCAACGTTGTCTACCTCATACGTTGCAGGAAAGGATACCCTGGAGCATGGTACATTGGCGAGACCATGCAGACACTGCGACAACCTGGTGTTGTAAGACTCCTTACATTTGTCCACCCCAGTCCATCACCGGCATCTCCACTTCATTTAAATAGGCTTTGCTATACATTCACATGGAGGTCAACCCACCCATTGGACTGTCCTACCCTGCTGTCAAGTTTCACCCTCCTGTTATCGACATGTTGACACAATTTGTGTGTGAAAATAAAGCCTTTAAATCCTAACAATTACAAACAATCTGTTTACCGACACTTTCAGATAGAATTTAAATAACACAGTGCTGCCGTTTAAAGTTGAGAGTTACACCCTTGTCACAGTTGGTGAAGGTAAAGCTTTAGATAGTTCTAACACTGTATATATCCCTTTTGGATGACACTGTTGATGAATTGTTCAAGAACCAAAGTTTCAAGTTTTAAGCAGAAAGGCAGCTCCAACAGCGAAAAACATCTCCCATTCCATTTATACAATGGAACTGCTTTCACTGGAACCGGTTCCTGTATTCTAATTTTGACCCAGATACGCTGGGTGGCGGCAAAACCAGAATAACCGTACATGCTCAGTTGCTGTAAAGGTACGGCATTATGGTTCTGCTCACCAATTTCCCCTAATGTCGGAGTAAGTTCCATTTGGTCATTCCATCTACCTTTTTTTAATTGTTAAACGATACAGTTTTAACATCTTAAGTTTATTTTTTAAAATTTGTTCATGGGATGTGGGCGCCACTGGCGAGCCAGCATTTATTGCCCATCATTAATTGCCCTCGAGAAGGTGGTGGTGAGCCGCCTTCTTGAACCGCTGCAGTCCGTGTCGTGAAGGTTCTCCCACAGTGCTGTTAGGTAGGGAGTTCCAGGATTTTGACCCAGCGAATATGAAGGAACGGTGATATATTTCCAAGTCGGGATGGTGTGAGACTTGGAGGGGAACGTGCAGGTGGTGTTGTTCCCATGTGCCTGCTGCCCTTGTCCTTCTAGGTGGTAGAGGTCACGGGTTTGGGAGGTACTGTCGAAGAAGCCTTGGCGAGTTGCTGCAGTGCATTCTGTGGATGGTACACACTGCAGCCAGTGCGCCGGTGGTGAAGGGAGTGAATGTTTAGGGTGGTGGATGGGGTGCCAATCAAGCGGGCTGCTTTGTCCTGGATGGTGTTGAGCTTCTTGAGTGTTGTTGGAGCTGCACTCATCCAGGTAAATGGAGAGTATTCCATCACACTCCTGACTTGTGCCTTGTAGATGGTGGAAAGGCTTTGGGGAGTCAGGAGGTGAGTTACTCGCCGCACAATACCCTGCATCTGACCTGCTCTTGTAGCCACGGTATTTATACAGCTGGTCCAGTTAAGTTTCTGGTCAATGGTGACCCCAGGATGTTGACGGTGGGGGATTCGGTGATGGTAATGGTGTTGAATGTCAAGGGGAGCCGGTTAGACTCTCTCTTGTTGGAGGCCATTACCTGGCACTTGTCTGGCGTGAATGTTGCTTGCCACTTATCAGCCCAAGCCTGGTTGTTGTCCAGGTCTTGCTGCATGCGGGCACAGACTGCTTCATTATCTGAGGGGTTGCGAATGGAACTGAACACTCTGCAATCATCAGCGAACATCCCCATTTCTGACCTTATGATGGAGGGAATGTCATTGATGAAGCAGCTGAAGATGGTTGGGCCTAGTGCACTGCCCTGAGAAACTCCTGCAGCAATGTCCTGGGGCTGAGATGATTGGCCTCCAACAACCACTACCGTCTTCCTTTGCGCTAGGTATGACTCTAGCCACTGGAGAGTTTTCCCCTGATTCCCATTGACTTCAATTTTACTAGGGCTCCTTGGTGCCACACTCGGTGAAATGCTGTCTTGATGTCAAGGGCAGTCACTCGCACCTCACCTCTGGAATTCAGCTCTTTTGTCCTTGTTTGGACCAAGGCTGTAATGAGGTCTGGAGCTGAATGGTCCTGGCGGAGCCCAAACTGAGCATCGGTGAGCAGGTTAATGGTGACTAAGTGCCGCTGTAAACTGCACACATCACTTTCAATCATATTTCAGCAACTGTCTAACTGCAGTGTCTTGTGCCTGCGATGTATTTTTTTTTGCTCAGCTATCACCACTGAGAAATCCATACATGTGCTTTCTTTTTATCTGATGTTGAATGCACATTCTCTTCCTGTAGGGAATCGCTAGTTACTCTTAGCCCACAGAACCTAAATGCCAATTGCTAAAAGCCAAGGCTTAGGAATCTCAAAGTGTGTTAAGGGATACTACCGAAGTTTAACCAGCTAAAAACAGTTTATCAGCATGGGTTATGCTTCTTGTTGCTTATTTAGCTAAGACCATCCTACCCATTAAGTCATTGTTTTACAGGATTATCTAGATCTGAGTGGTAAGAATACCAGCCCCCCAGTGACATGCCACGATCCATTGTGAGCCAAGCATCAACAATACCGTGTACACTGCATATCTGTCTGGCTTGGGTATCGAATTACTGAATCTGCTAGAGAAATGACTTGGCTCTAGCCTTCCATCAGAAGTTGTGTTTTTCAAATTTAATAGTCTTTTTTTTTAAAAAGGTGACTGGATAGATAAAGGGAGTGCAGTAGACATAGTGTCATCAATTTTTAGAAGATGTTTGATAAGGTGTCACACAGAGGCTTCTTAGAAAAATTCAAGCGTATGGTATAAGGGGAATTGTAGCAGGAAGGAGAAAATTGGTTGACAGACAGGAAACAAAGTTAGAGTAAATGGGTGTTGCTTGGACTGGTGATAGGCTGGAAGTGGTGTACTCAGGTCAGTGCTGGGTCCACTTTTGTTTTTGGTATATATAGATTATTTGGACTTGGGCATAGGGAATGCAATCTCAAAATTTGCTTATGATGCAAAGGTAGGTGGATTTGCAGACGGTGAGGAGGACTTCAGGAAGACATTGGCAGGTTAGAGGACATTTGGCAGAAGATGCAATTTAAGGTGGATAAGTGCGAGGTAATAAATTTTGGAAGGAGAAATACTTGTATGTGGATGAACAAAGAGACCTACAGGTTCAAATACATAATTTTCTGAAAGTACAAGTGCAAGTAGAGAAAGCCATTAAAAAGGCCAACAGCATTTTGGGTTATATAAACAGGAACAGAGTAAACGAGTAAAGAAGTAACGATAAATTTGTATAAAACATTGGTTAAGCCAGTTAGAATTCTTTGTGCAGTTTTGCATGCCCCATTATAGAAAGAACTTTAAAACCACAGGGAGCGTACAGTATAGATGCAACAGGATGATGCTGGGGAATGGAAACTATATTTGAGGAGATGCTTGAGATATTATGATTATTTACACTGGAGCAGAGAAGGCTGAGGAGATATAACATGTTTTTAAAATGATGAAGGGTTTTGATAGAGAATAGGGAAAGACTATTTCCTCTGGTTGGAGAGTCAGTAGCGAGGGGTCATCACTTTAAAATTCTTACCAAGGGAGTGAGGACAGAGGTTAGGAGAAATTTCTTTACGTGGCACATTATTGGAGCATGGAATGCTCTGCCACAAGAAATGGTTGAGGCAGAAATCATTCCAACTTCTAAGAAAAAATTGGATAAATATCTGAAGCAGAGGAGGATACAGTGCTTTGGGAGAGAGTAGAGCAGTGGGATTAGTTTTAGATTGCTCTACCAACGAGCTGGCAGAGACATGATATGACCTCTTTTTGTGTTGCAAACTTCCATGGCTCTACCAGGTCTATTATTTTGACCTCAAAGCCCACCCCATTTACCTCTGCCCTAAAGAAGGATAGTCATTAGTTGGTCACTAGACAATCAAGTTTGAGCTCTTGATAGATGGACAGCAAGCTCTAGGAATTTCTCCTGAGCAGTATAAAACATGATTGCATTGCCACCATCCTCTTGACCATAGCATCTCAACAAATGATGGTTCCACCAGTTGGAAGTGCAGAACGGCAGCAGCAACTGGTTCCTTGTCTGAAACCCAATCATAATAGATACCGAGTCTTTGAAATACGGGCACATGTTTATATACCTGACCTCTTCACTACCACGAGCTGACATCCCAAGCCACATAGCTTCCTCGTCAGCTATGATGGACATCTACCTTAAGCATGGTGAAAGACCTATGCAGGATAGCTTCACTTGTGCTAACCACTTTAACGCTGTAGATGTCAAGTTCAATGATGCATACCAGACCTCACCTGGACAGTTTGCTATGATTGTATATTGTACAAAAAAACAAATAAACTGGATACACACAAGATTTCTTATTGGTGCTAGGTATTGCCATTCATGCACAGAGGCAATGTCAGCATATTTAAACCCATCATTCCAAATATAACGCTATTATAACAGCAGATGGAGGTGAAGTCTGGATACTGCATGACTGACAGCAAACTGCTATCTGGAGGAGGTAAGGTGTGAAGTGTGCATAAGCTGCAATAGATGGAGTGTTGTCTGTACTATTTTAAGTGTGAACTTTTATATAAGTGACAGACATGTCATTGTGAAATTGGGAGAGTAATGTCCTAATATTAGCATAGAGCTGCACAATGGCGGCACAAGATGATGCACCACAATATTATCAGTATACGGAAATATTTTAGTGAAGCAAGAAGATTGGAGTATTTAGGAAGGGGCAGTGCTATATTGGGAGTATTTCAGGGAGGGAGGAATGGTATTATTTTTGTGTTTTCTTTGTGCTCACCAAAGTGAGGGATGTTGGAGCTAGGAAATTAAACTGTTCCCATTTCAGACACTTAATGCTAACATCGAGTACTCCCAGGTAAGGTATAGCATTGCCATATGCAGAATAAAGCTCCTTCTAATCTACCCCAAGAATGTGCCTTACCTTCAACCTAACAGCACACCCTACTGCACCTGTGATATTTTTTTCCCATTTTCTACTCAGCCATTCTGTGGCCTCTATGAATTACATCACCAATTAGTTAGGGAGTTTTGTGCTGTAGGCCTATGTCCGCTGGTAACTGGATTGAAATTGCATGAACTCATTTCACATAGGGCCTTCACAGCCAACAGACATTCATCATATCAGTCTGGGGTGGATATGAACCCTGGTCCCAGAGGTGAAAGGCTAACCCACCCAGTTCTCCCCACAATAGATAGTGTTACTGACAATCAGAATAGTGTTGGGATGGGATTGTGATGCTGGTTGTTTGGGTTGGCATATCGTGACTGAGAACATTTTGGAATGTTTTGTATGCTCATCCTGAGTTAATTTTTTCATGTTGTCTTGCATTACAGAAATGTGGAATTCTGCTCTCTCCCAACCCAACTGATGAAGGGTGCTTCCCACTGAACAAACAGATCGTTTGCAAGACTTGCCATAGATTCCTGAGTACCAGTTCCACCATTTGAAGATTCCAGATCTGAGTACAGCTGAAATCATTCAGCCTGTGAACTCCTGCATAATTTCTCACTTATTGTAGCAAATCTCTACTGCTCCATTTATGACCATTTTCAAGGGACTGTATCAAATCCCTGCAACTCTGAAAGATAATTCGTCACAGGCTCAGTTTACTGTAGAAGCTCCCCTTTTGGCCTGTTGGTATTGAGCCATACAAACCTGAAGGTTCCAGGTTTAATTCACCTGGGACATCAGTAGGGCCTACAGAATTGGCCCCAGTATCCCTGGGCTAGGAAAGAGAAGTGTAAAAATCAACCAGGATTCCCACGGCTGAACTCTACCCTGTGATTTCTACTGAAAGTGCACATAGTGTGACATCAGGTGCGGATATTAGTGGGTTTGACAGCAATGACCTCCATTGATTAGCTTGCTGCCACTCAAGGTACTGAAGGCAACTGGTGACTATGCAACTGTACCCCAGCAGGAAGTCAAGTGCTCTCAAGGGGATGACTGAAAAAGTTAAATCTGCCAAAATACCACATACAAAAGCACTAGTGTATATTATGCTACTTCTACAGCTATGTTGATCTCCACAAATTGAAGAACCATTCCTGATTCTCATGCTTTCATTGGTACATAAATAGATCTGTACAAACTGCTGGTTGCCTGTTTTAAAATTATTTTTAAAATTAAAATTCTACTATAGCAAGAAAAACAAATTAGAGAATGTGGCAGCAGACCAGACGGTGATTCTGCTCATGCTGATTGCATTAAGGTGGGGTAATGTCATAGAAACAAAGAATGGTCTATTTAAAGCTACTTTAAACATTGGTCTTTGGTTGTTAACTCCAATAGTATCAGTATTGTGCAGTCAGTGGCCGCCTTGGAAGAAAAGAACAGCAGTGGCCAACAAAACACAATTTTATTGGGTCTTCTTGGCACCAGTTAGTGTTCAGTGGGAGCACTGTATGGTTGTGGTAATGTAATGATACAATGTCATCACACACAAAACCCCATTTTCTCTGTAGTGACATTGTGATGTTATGACATCACTATTCCATGCATGTATATTGACCAAAACACCATCTCCAGTCTGTGCATGTATACAATGGAAGACCAGCAAAATGCAACTGGTTTACAGCCTACACATTACAAATATAAATATGGGTAAGTAGAACAGTTAGCTGACTCTCAAGACCCAGGTGGTAATATAAGAGCAGCTTATGGACTGATATAGGAATTCTAATATAAGCTTTGAATTCCATTATTACTCATGCCACTACCTCTCCAGTGCTGTCCAATTCCATTTGCTTTCCATGAATCCCATCTCCTTTTATGGGAGCATGGCACATATGCTTTTGAGCTAGTTACTGTATGGACCGTACCAAGTGGTTTTTACAACAGAGGTACCAAAGTGACGGCTTCAATTTTCAGGAATATGAGGACTATTTTAACACCTGTCCAGTTTTGAATCAGTTAGTCCAGAGTTGAAGTGCTGTGAAAACTTCCAAGAGATAGACAGACTGGACACCAAAAGCCTCATTTTCAAAAGTAAGTTTTTCACTTTCATAGTGCAAATTCATCAGAAATGTTACTAACATCAGCAAAACAAAGCTCAGAACGCAAAACACAATTCCACCTCCATTATTTGATCACTGTCTGCAAATGGCACCATTAGCATAGTTCTTCAAAATGAAGCATGAACCTTTTTCAGAGTTCAAAATGGCCATTTAAATTTAGAGATGGGTCCAAACAAAATTTAACCATTACAGCAGTAATTATTAATTGCTATGCTTATCCGGGAGACTGAGGGTTACAACAAGGCTTGTTGAAGTTCATGTGACTTTTTACCCATGTTTCCGGTTAAAACGAAAGAAACCAATAATCTTCCTGTCTACTTTCATTTTTACTTTTTAAAAAACAGATGTTTTTGAGCTCATTTGTCATGATCTGCAATCTGCTTTATTAGCATATTGCACTTTTTTTTAACGGGGCTTGAAATGACACAATCTAATTTTTTTTCTCTTCAAGAACACGTGGCTTGAAATGACACAATCAGATCTTTTTTTCCCCTTTTTTTGTGTTTTAGGCCCCCCTTTTATAAGAAGGGAGGGGGTGGGGTGGGGTTAGGGTGTGTTTATGTGCAAAAAAACCCAAAAAGCCAAACCAAGTGTCAAATTAAAATTTTGTTATTCTGGTCCAGGATGCACTCCAGTCCCTGCAGTGCCCACCGGTAGCGGAAAGCCTCAAGCGTACCGGTAGACACCGCGTGCTCCATCTCCAGGGCCACCCGGACGCGGAGAATTCCGCGGAAGAAAAACAGACAGTCCGAGAAACACCCCCCCCCCCACCGGGCCACGTCTAACCTGGACCTGTGGATAGCCACCTTGGACAGGCCCAGGAGCAGGCCCACGAGGACGTCCACTGACCTGCCCGCCCCCCTCCTCACCGGGCGGCCAAAGATCAGGAGCGTGGGACTGAAGTGTAGCCAGAACTTGAGGAGCAGCCCCCTTAAATAGTCAAACAGGGGCTGCAGCCTCCCACCTCCTGTGAACAAACGAAAAACAGACTCGTCCAGGCCGCAGAAATTGCAGGCGGCCTGGGAGTCCGTGAAAAGGCGTAACCACCTATTGGTTGCGACTGCTCCGTGCAACACACTCCACCCCAGATCCTCAATGGCACACGGGCATATTGCACTTTTGATGTGTTATTTGTTGTAAGTTTCTGCTAGCATTTCTTCCTTTTAATGGTTTAATACTTTTTCTAGCAATGTCATAGATTTGAATTGCATTGTTTTGGGATGCGTAGCCAACTTTGGTAAACTTGTTGTAATAACCAGCGAGCACATTACAGTTCTGGTGGAGTGTATATTCAGCCACTAGTGGCTAGGAGAAGCAGTGTGGGAGTGATGCGCCTGCATGTGCCCTATTAAATCAGCAGGAGAGTGGTATAAGAACATAAGAAATAGGAGCAGGAGTAGGCCCTTCGAGCCTGCTCTGCCATTTAATAAGATCATGGCTGATCTGATCCTAACCTCAAATCTAAATTCATGTCCAATTTCCTGCCCGCTCCCCGTAACCCCTAATTCCCTTTACTTCTAGGAAACTGTCTATTTCTGCTTTGAATTTATTCAATGATGTAGCTTCCACAGCTTCCTGGGGCAGCAAATTTCACAGACCTACCACCCTCTGAGTTAAGAAGTTTCCCCTCATCTCAGTTTTGAAGGAGCAGCCCCATATTCTAAGATTATGCCCCCTAGTTCTAGTTTCACCCATCCTTGGGAACATCCTCACCGCATCCACCCGATCAAGCCTCTTCACAATCTTATATGTTTCAATAAGATCGCCTCTCATTCTTCTGAACTCCAATGAGTAGAGTCCCAATCTACTCAACCTCTCCTCATATGTCCGCCCCCTCATCCCTGGGATTAACCGAGTGAACCTTCTTTGTACTGCCTCGAGAGCAAGTATGTCTTTTCTTAAGTATGGACACCAAAACTGTATGCAGTATTCCAGGTGCGGTCTCACCAATACCCGATATAACTGCAGCAATACCTCCCCGTTTTTATATTCTATCCCCCTAGCAATAAACGCCAACATTCTGTTGGCCTTCTTGATCACCTGCTGCACCTGCATACTAACTTTTTGATTTTCTTGCACTAGGACCCCCAGATCCCTCTGTACTGCAGTACTTTCCAGTCTCTTGCCATCAAGATAATAGCTTGCTCTCTGGTTTTTCCTGCAAAAGTGCATAACCTCACATTTTCCAATATTGTATTGCATCTGCCAAATCTCCACCCACTCACTCACCCAGCCTGTCTATATCCCCCTGCAGGTTTTTTATGTCGTCCTCACTCTCTACTTTCCCTCCCATCTTTGTATCATCTGCAAACTTTGATGTGTTACACTCGGTCCCCTCCTCCAAATCGTTAATATAGATTGTAAAGAGTTGGGGACCCTTGAGGTAGAAGTCTGTCTGTCCAACCTGCAGAATGAAATTCAAATTGGCATCACTTTTAACTGTGCTCTTCAGTTAGAGTATAAAACTTACACTGAGTATTGCAAAGAGCCGCCACCATTTGAGATACATTCTGCAACGCTTGTCCCATCTTTTCTTGGTTCCTATTTTTGACCCCTGCTCTCCTGAAGGAACTGACTTCTTGCTGCAGTCTACAACCTCAAATGGAGTTTGTGGCGGGGGCTGAAGAGAATGGCTTAAGTCTTCCCATTGTTTAATTGGAATGGGAGGAAATTTCGGCTCATCCATGACTGGATGTCAAACAAGCAGTTTGACAATACAGAAGTGAGAGAGGTGGCGGTGAGGTAGAGTTGGGTGTCGTGAGTGTACACGTAGAACCTGGCCTTGTGTTTTTGGATGATGTGGTCAAGGGGCAGCATGTAGATGAGAAATAGGAAGTGACAAAGGATAGATCCTTGGAAGACTCTAGAAGCAACAGTATGGGTGCAGGAAGGGAAGCTATTGCAGGAGATTCTCTGGCTAAGACTGGATAGATAAGAATGGAACCAGGCAAGGGTAATCCCACTCAGCTGGACAACTGTGTTAAAGGCTGCAAAGAAGTAGAGAAGGATGTAGAGTAATAGTGCACCACGGTCAGGCACATAGAATGTGACTTTGATTAGGGCCATTTCAGTGCTGTTGCAGGGCCAGAAACCTGGGCTCAGATTTGGAGGCGACAAAACATTAAAAGGACTAGAGAGGAGAGGGAAGTTGAAGATGGGGCGGTGGTTCGCAAGGACAGAGAGGTCAAGGATGGGTTTTTGACAGCAGATTTGAAAGAGGGTTTCAGGACCAGAGGAGAGGAAACCGTTTACACTATCAGCTAGCATGGGGGCCAGGAAAGGAAGTTGGGCGGTCAACAGTGCAGCGAGAATAGGGTCGAGAGAGAGCAGGTGGTGATTTTCATGGACAAGATGAACTCTGAGAGGGCATAAGGGGAGATAGGAGAGAAACTAGAGAAAGGAGTTTAGGACTAGGGAAGGGAAGAAATCAGCAGAGCCAGCTGAACAAATGGTCTCAACCTGAATGACAAGAAGGGCATGAGCTCCTTGCGCTTGTTGTTGGAGGTGACGGTGGAGGGAGAGAGCTATTTAAGATGACGGTTGCTAGTGGAGAAAAGCAGCCGGGATTTATCTTTGCATTCCAGGATGATCCTGGAGTGGTGAGCTGTTTTAGTAGAGAAGAGCAGGGCCCAATAGTGCTTGACGTGGCTTGAGTTCTGCACCATAAATGTTGAAATTTCAGCAAAGCTATAAACACACAGGCACTCAGCTCTGCCTGGCTTACTACAAAACCAAACGGTGTTTATAAGCCATTAGCAGTGCCTTTTATGGTCTATAATTGACATTTGGACATTACAACTGGACTTATGAATGTTGAATACCAAAGAAACACTTGCACAACAGCCTACGTGATGAATGTTGACAGGGCATTCAACCATGCAGTGTACCACAGCTGAGGCTGATCTTGTCCTCATCCAACATCCACATGTGCATTGTTCAACAGACACTAGATAACGATCAGTAGCAGGAACCCTGGCTGATGTTTCGTTCTCCCTAATCTGGGGGCATTGTGGCCAATTATATCAGCTATATGGAGCAGCGTTATTCTACGCACGACATTACCCATTAAACCATCAAGCTCTTGGAGTATCAGCCTCCTTCTTTACTGACATCGCTCTCTCTACCTACCTAGAGTCCCTTCATTGAGACTCATTTCACCTGTAAGTCGTTTAATTTAAACACAAGAATTGGTGGAAAGTCAGGAAGAAAAGCTGATGGACAATGGAAGTGCCATCAGTTTCTGGTGACAGCGATATGCAAAAGTGAAACTACAAATCTATCTACAAGAGACTGATCTACTCATCACAATTAGAAATCCAGTAAAAATATTAAGATTCAAATTGATATACAATGAGAGTTCAGGAGATAGCACCAAGACAGTGCTCACACCACAAACATCTACATAACTATTGTGCTTTTAATGTAGGGAACCAAAGCACTTGGGTGGGGGTATAGACGAAGTGGACAGAGGAGAGGTGGGTGGGGTAAAGAAAAAGATTAGTTGGCCAAAGCTATTGTTGAATAATATAATTTTGAAGATGTGGACAAATGTAGCAAGAGGGGTTTGGAAAGAAAATCTTAGTACAGAAGCATGAATGGCTGCAGACTCAGCTGCCACTGGTAGAAGAAAAGGAACACGTGGGTATGCACGAAGCCATAGTCAGAAGGGTGGAGTGCGAGAAGGTTTAAAATCCTCCCATTTTGTGTTTTAACTGTGTAGCTTTAGCTTTTTTCTTGCCTTTTTCCTGTTATGCTTCTGACTGAGTTGCTGTTAGCCAGTGAGGGGTACTGAGCTTATAGCTCAGAAATGTTGTACAACTTGCAACCATTGCTGCATTGTACAGCACTGCAGTTAAGAGCATTAGCACAGCTTAACATTCCTCCCTCAACCTACACCAAGAAAAATTAACTGGTCATCTGATTTGTCAACAGAAGTTACCTACATAACACTTTAAAAGTAATTAATTGTGTGAAGTGCTTTGAGTCACTTCAAATGCTATGTAAATGCAAGTGCATTCAGCAGTCTTTGAATATGACACCCATTCTAAGCAGCCAGCTCCCCCCCTACACTGGTTGCAAATTCTAAGCACAAACCATACAATCCTTTACTATGCAGTAGTGTAGGATTTCTGATATATTATTACATGATTAAAAAGTTGAATCTTTGCAATTGACATTTCAATTTCCCAACAAAAATTACACTGAATCAGATAAATTGTACACAATCTCTGGCCATATAGTCCCTCCTCAAAATATATTTTAAGGAATTAAATAAAACTACTGTTCACCATAACAATACTTTAGGTTGGAGTATTCCATTTCAGAGCTGGCAGAAATTTGGATTAGAAACAAGGAACCAACATAACATTTGTGTTAAGTTACAAAGCCAATGTGTCACTCGATTTCACACAAGTAGTATGCCTCTTAATACTTTGAAAGCCCACTAACAATCTCACCTCAATTCAAGATGAAATATACTGTGTTACCACTTTGTGACCCATAAACAGCCAAGAGGGAAACCAGTACATAGTATTGAATCATAGACCAGGAAGATCTAAATTCAATCCCTGGTCTATGCCAAGTAGGTTAATCTGAGCTAGGGTGGCAATGGAATATTTGTTCCTGAGACAAGGAGAAAAAATATTAGTCAGCATTCCTTAATGCTACCCAGCAAGCCTTGTTGAAAGATACTCCTGTGTTTACAACAGCTGAGGACAGTATTGCGGTTGGCTATGTGGCCCAAGTGGTTGGATATTCTGCTAACACTTTACCATGCATGAAGAGTTCACACATGGACAAGGTATTTGAAGGCTGTTACTATCTGTGAAACTATTCTCCAGCATCCTAAAAAGGAAAGCAAAAGGAGAAGAGGGGGGAGGGTGGGGGGCGAACTGATTTGTGCTGCCAGTTTTCACTAAACTGTGCAAATTAGCTGTTTTTTCCCCCTACAATGAATATGCTTCCAAAGTAATTAATTGACTGAAGTGCTTTGGGACACCCAGAGATCCAAAAGGCACTATATAAATGCAAGTTTGCTTTCTCGCTTATCCCATTACCCACCAAAAATTTAAATAGTCTTCTGACCTCCACTCATTCATACTATAAAAAAGATTTCCTTCCCAAAATAGAAAAGCGTACTTAGTGTACAACCTGAATACTACACAGTAAATCACAATTTATCCCATACTTGAGGAACCATGTCAGTTATTTGATCCCTCCCATGTGTGCGATAAAGTTCTGTAACTGCTTTAGATGATATATATTGTCTATAAGTAATATAAAGCAGCAAATTAAAATGATTACACACACTAGCCATCATATAAAAGTTTATTCATATAAAATACTGTATAATAGAAGGTGCCAGGTTCAATCCTCAAGGTTGAGGTGAGTTATTAGTCTGGGTAGTCAGGATGTTGCTACAATGGACTTCAGTGCTCCCTGGAGTGCAGGAAAGAAAAAAAAAATCAGCACGGTTTGCTGGAAACCAAACCTGCATGTACGTTAGAATGAACAGAATTGTGCTTGGTAAGGATAATTTCTGCCACCACTCAGAACTGTAGACCAGCAACAGTCAGCATCTTCAGCAGAGGGGAGATGATGATTGGGGGAGGGGGCAGAAGGATCAAAGAACCTGGTAGAAAACATCTCCAAAGCATTTTTAGAACTCTCTTTAAAATATAAAATCTGCACAGGATATATAGAGATAAACCCGACCCAAAGCACAAGTGTACAATGGGAGCAACGGCTTAACACAAGGACAGCATGAAGATCGCTTCTGTACTACACTACCAAACTGATTTATCTTAAAATAGTAAAAAAGGCACAAAAATGCAAATGTTACTTATTCGTTTCAATCAAATCACTGATGTCTCACACTCCTCCGAAAATTCTATATACCCAAGGTTTCACGGTAACACATCAGGAAAGCAAACCAACACAACCTCAGTCAGCACAATTCACTATCTTTATCGCACAGATGGATGGTAGTGACCCCAACAGGAAGTACTGATCTTTTAACAGATGCAAAATTCTCAAAAACCTACAAGGGTTACAAAAGTGAGATTTTGGACAACTTTGAAATATCTAAGATTTTCACGCAATTCCTGCACTTTCCCGCCCTGGGCCTTAAAGTAACAACTCAAGCTGGGATACAGCTCCAGAATCAATGGGCCCTCCAGTAACTTGCCCAAGTGATCATTCGTCACATGTGAACCTAGAGTGTCAGAACATTTACACTGGCAGAAGGTGGAAAAAGAAATCTCGATTTTTGCCCTCCCTAGCCTAGGAGCACCAAAGTTAACTGTTGCTTCAAACTTCTATTCAAGCCGAGATCAGTCAACTCAGCATAGATTGTGGATCCAACTCAGGGTCTTTCAACATTTGTACTACTCAGTTGCACACCACAGTGTATTTGCCAGTTGAAATTTTAGAATGCACTATTGCCTATCCTTAATTGAATTACAACCCTAACTACCCCACAGCTAGCCATCATACATTACAGAGAAACACTAATGCATAAATATACAAGGACACAAGTCAAACTATTTGGCATAGTTCTACTCTATTGTACATTTTACAATTAAGTGCGATGAGATTCAGGTATAACATGCCAATTGGCATTTTTTTAAAAATTACAAACAGTACTCTGTAAACATCCCCATCCTCAATGATGGCAGAGTCCAGCACATGAGTGCAAAAGACAAGGCTGAAGCGTTTGCAACCATCTTCAGCCAGAAGTGCCGAGTGGATGATCCATCTCGGCCTCCTCCTGATATCCCCACCATCACAGAAGCCGGTCTTCAGCCAATTCGATTCACTCCACGTGATATCAAGTAATGGCTGAGTGCACTGGATACAGCAAAGGCTATAGGCCCAGACAACATCCTGGCTGTAGTGCTGAAGACTTGTGCTCCAGAACTAGCTGCGCCTCTAGCCAAGCTATTCTAGTACAGCTCCAACATTGGCATCTACCCGACAATGTGGAAAACTGCCCAGGTATGTCCTGTCCACAAAAAGGACAAATCCAATTCGGCCAACTACTGCCCCATCAGTCTACTCTCAATCATCAAAGTGATGGAAGGTGTCGTCGACAGTGCTATCAAGCGGCACTTACTCACCAATAACCTGCTCACCGATGCTCAGTTTGGGTTCTGCCAGGACCACTCGGCTCCAGACCTCATTACAGCCTTGGTCCAAACGTGGACAAAAGAGCTGAATTCCAGAGGTGAGGTGAGAGTGACTGTCCTTGACATCAAGGCAGCATTTGACCGAGTGTGGCACCAAGGAGCCCGAGTAAAATTGAAGTCAATGGGAATCAGGGGGAAAACTCTCCAGTAGCTGGAGTCATACCTAGCACAAAGGAAGACGGTAGTGGTTGTTGGAGGCCAATCATCTCAGCCTCAGGGCATTGCTGCAGGAGTTCCTCAGGGCGGGGTCTTGGGCCCAACTACTTCAGCTGCTTCATCAATGACCTTCCCTCCATCATAAGGTCAGAAATGGGGATGTTTGCTGATGATTGCAGTGTTCAGTTCCCCTCAAATAATGAAGCAGTCTGAGCCTGCATGCAGCAAGACCTGGACAACATCCAGGCTTGGGCTGATAAGTGGCAAGTAACATTCGCGCCAGACAAGTGCCAGGCAATGACCATCTCCAACAAGAGAGAGTCTAACCACCTCCCCATGACATTCAACGGCATTACCATCGCTGAATCCCCCACCATCAACATCTTGGGGGTCACCATTGACCAGAAACTTAACTGGACCAGCCATATACTGTGGCTACAAGAGGTCAGAGGCTGGGTATTCTGCGGTGAGTGACTCACCTCCTGACTCCCCAAAGCCTTTCCGCCATCTACAAAGCACAAGTCAGGAGTGTGATGGAATACTCTCCACTTGCCTGGATGAGTGCAGCTCCAACAACACTCAAGAAGCTCGACACCATCCAGGACAAAGCAGCCCGCTTGATTAGCACCCCATTCACCACCCTAAACATTCACTCCCTTCACCACCGGCGCACAGTGGCTGCAGTGTGTACCATCCACAGGATGCACTGCAGCAACTCGCCAAGGCTTCTTCGACAGCACCTCCCAAACCCACAACCTATACCACCTAGAAGAGCAGCAGGTACATGGGAACACCACCGGCATGTTCCCCTCCAAGTCACACCATCCCGACTTGAAAATATATCGCCGTTCCTTCATTGTCGCTGGGTCAAAATCCTGGAACTCCCTTCCTAACAGCACTGTGGGAGAACCTTCCCGACACGGACTGCAGCGGTTCAAGAAGGTGGCTCACCACCAACTTCTCAAGGGCAATTAGGGATGGGCAATAAATGCTGGCCTCGCCAGCGACGCCCACATCCCATGAATGAATAAAAAAAGTCAAAATGGCATGAGAAATAAAGACTACAAATACACATATTGAAAAGGCACATCTTCAGAAATAATCTTAGATCCCTGACAACCCATTCATAATATCAAATTTGTCTTTTTTAGCATTTTCCAGCTTACTAAATAAGGCATTTTGAGCAAAGGGAAACAGGATCTTACACAAAACAAAGATCTCAGTATTATCTTCCACCTTCCAAAAGAGTCTGATGAAAGGAAATCCCTAATGAAGTTACCACTTTCAAGTCATTGATAAAAGACATGCACATAGACAAAGGCTCCAAAGCACAGATGGTTCCAAACACCCGTGTGTTTTTGAGGATCCCGGGGGACCCACAAGGAAATCCCTTATAAACTCTGCTGCTTTAAATTGAGGAGACTAATGTTAATATGGATTATGGTTATAGACCGATTGCATAACACACTAGCCATTTCTCTTTCGCCCGTTTTCATCCTAGAAGACCTGAAGAACCTCGCATCACAGTAAGCGCAAATTTAAGTTAAAAGCAATACTACTTAAATGTATAAAAAAATTATTAGCACAACCATTTTTGAAAGTACTTTGGCACTTAGTTCGAGGGGGAAATGAAAAACAACACAAAATCGGTTCAGGAAGCTGAAGGTAGGGCAGCAGTTGAGGTACTATAATTAGCTTCGGTATCCTTGAGTTAGGGCAAAAAATATCAGCATGAGCACCTGTTTGCTACCCAATGACCCCTGCTGGAAACTGCATGCATATGGATGTCAAGATTAAGCTCACCCATGATGCACTCCAGGACTGAATAGCATACTGACACTCAAAAGAATGGCCACTTTGAGGAGTAATGGAAGAATGTCAGCACTTAAAACAGCACCGTAGCAAAGGTCAGTGCTTTCAGGAGAAAAAACTAAATGGTACAGAAACCTGGAGAAGCATTTTTAAATTCCTGAGATGTTTTGTTTTCACAAATGGATAAACGGTATATTCATAAACTCCATATGCCACCACAGCAAATAGTGAAAATTAAAGTCTGTGAAATAATTCTCATCCTTGCATGTGAATAAGACAGGCAGAGGAGGGATGAAGAGAAAGTCACTTAATCTGGGGTTACATGGTTTATCTGATTTCTCCCAATCTACTATTGTATTTATAGACTACATGTTATAATTAAGTTTATTCAAAATGAAATGTAACTGACAAAAATCCCTGTAGAAGTAGCAGACTGAAAATTTAAAAAGGCAGCCAGGCTATGAGGAGATGCACAAATATGCAAATAATGTACATGAAGCAACCCAGTTAGAAGCAATATGTAGCACTGCACTATGTTTATACTAGGACAAGAGATTGCAAGAGTGCAGCATATAAAAGAGTGCAGCATATAAAAGATTGCCATAACATTTTAGCATTGTTAAACAGCGTGTTTCTTTAAATCATTCTCAATCTTCAATCCACCAAGCTGGATACCCCTGTTGCTGAGAGACTAGGCCAGTCTCCCTTCAATGCCCCTTGTACCTGGTTCCAAATACCATCAAGCACATTCTTCAATTGGACTCTCCACCACCAGCCCCATGGAAAGGAGATGCCACTTCCTCGAATCAGAAACTAAACAAGAATTAAATCAGTTTCTCCACATTTGTGGTTCCAAGAGTCAGTCCTACTAATCCTTTCTTCATCCTGCATTTTCAAGGAAGTCTGGTGATGTTTAGTTAAAAACCTGAAGTGCATCAGTTAATTCAGCAGTACAATGCTACTTTACAGACACATGGATAATATGCTTGAAATGAATCTGATTTCTGAAGAACGAAGGACATTGTTACACTTTGTAATAGGTTCTTGTGGCAATGATTTTAATAATGCTATGCAACCTGGAAGAGAACGGCATGATGTTCAGATGCCTCAGCTGCTCAGTGACTCGAGGTAATATGACATTACTTCTGGGTCACACAAAATTCAAGGGAATCTCAGAACGAGGCATGAATAATTTTCAACAGGGTATCCACCAAGATGTTTATACATACCATATGCAAAATACAATGTGAGGGCTTTGTATAGTACCTAAATTTTTTACATGTTGCACACAACCATAGTGAACAGCACACAGAGCCAGTTATGACCACATAGACATGGTTTCCACAACACAAAAACAGTTGCTGGGAAACACTAGATCTATTACAAAGCATCATGAGCACACCCACATGGAATATGAAGCTACAACTGCAGATATGTGTATGAACGGTATAATCACAAGCCTACAATCCAAGAGCCCATACACGTACTGCTCTTTGAATGATGCAGTGTGCACAAGCTATTTTTCTTTTTTTGGTTTCTGAAAGACAACCAGCAATAATACCCTGTCAGAACATTGTGCAGAGTAAATACATTAATAATGCAGGATAGATAACACCAAAGGTGCAATAGAAATGCTGTTGAACCAAAATGTGCAAAATTACAAGAATGTGCAGGTTAAAGGGGTTCTACGGGTTATGACTGTAGAGACAAAAATCTTAAAAAGCAACAGACATGCCATACAACAGGAAATTCCTCAATGCTCACTCTCAATTTCACATTTATTTCAATAGAAGAGCTAACATTACAAGACTATAACCAGCCTTCACCAAATGGTTTAAGAAAATTCAGTTTAATGAAAACTATTATTCCCTCAGCTCTCAAAATATTTGCTTTGGCATGCAAGTACTGTTTCCTCTTCTCACCTCCAAAAACTCTACTATAGATAATAACGCTGAGAAGCAAACACATTTCAAAAGGGATCCTGTCGACCCAGTGCTCCATGCAGGTCCCCTCCAATAGAATGTATTTTCAGAAAAAAGTGACTTAAACAAATTAAAAACTCAAACCTTAAAGTCCAAAGTCATGGCTCCTGAGTACATTATTAAGCATTAGTTAACTCAAGATCCTCCATTCACAACATATTACTTCATGGATTATTCATTAACCAATAATAAATAGAAAACATTAAATTCGAAGTTCTAAGAATAGGGGACTTTATGCAGGTTTCTGCACTAATCAGGATTCACAATTACCTTAGTTGTCAGTGCAGCTTTTATATAATCACTGAATAAATATACTGGATGGGTACCAAGAGACAAAGAGCAATCTTGCTACCTTGAGAATGTATCCACATCACGAGTGTGCTGCTTTCATACCTCATTACATTATAATTACAGGCTTTTAAAAGCCAAGCTTAAGAGTCATCCACTTTTAGCATGTCTTCTCAACCTTGATATCCTGCACCATGGGTGTTGGCCCTATTTTTCACAATCTTAAGAACTGAAAGTTTAATCCCCATCTCTTAGTAAACCCATAGCAGATAAAACCTTAACTTTTGCTAAATATAATCCATTTGATCAAGGGTCAGCCTTTTAAAAAAAAATTGATAATTTCCAGCATATTAAAATACATTACATACTTAAGAGTACATAAAATTCTGTAAAATTGGGTTCACTGAAAAACCAGTAATTTCACAAATACCAAAATTTGGTTAATGCATCACATTCACCTTCTTAAACTATATCAACTGGGTTCAAATCGTAGTTTGCAGTTTCAGTCAGATATTTCTGAGAAATATGGCCCGCAGTCCAAGTACATAGCTGCTCACCAGAAACAGAGCTATGCAAACAGTAATTTTTTTAAAAAACATACTTTTCTGGAATCCTTTGTGTATTAAAGACTCAAATTTACAACAAGAACGTGAGAAACATGTGACCCACCAGGCTAGGTGGGTACTTATGGCTGCAGATGTATGTTTGAATGGTGACGTAGATACTTTAATACAAGAATGAATAAAAATATTTTAGGTTTCTCTCCTTTCTGAAACACTTACTGTACAGTGGTATCACTACCCAAACTGATGCTCTTGCCCCAGACAATTCTTTCCTTCTCTCCAATCTGATATGTAACATATCCTAATATTTTAACGAGCTTGTATCAGTTGATCTGTATAGGTTGCACGCAAAGCCAGTTTTATTTGGCGCTATGATTAAACGGAATAGCATCTTCCAAAAAAGACCAGGTTTTTAGATCGCATGGGGTATAATTGCTTGTTATTCCACTATTTTTAAGCCACATTGTAGTCTACATCTCTGGTATTCCAGCAGTGTATATGCGCAGCACTCCCTGTTAGGGCAGAGTACTGCGTGCCACAAAATGGCGGACTCTCCAGAACTTTCCATCACCTTAAAATGGCGCTCGAGTGGAAAAGGAGAGGGGGAGGGGAGCAGAGACAGGGACAAAGAGGGCTGAGAATGGTGGAATGACGATGTTCCTGTAAGAAAACCCCATTCTGAACGAACCCACGGCAGTTTTCTGATAAAAAGTTATTGGTAACAAGTTTTTCTGAAAGTTGTATTTCCTCATATCGGTCATTTCGGCGCTCAAGCCATCTAAAATCTTCCCATATCGTTCATAATATCCAAAATTTTAGTATTAGTCGAAGGAGGCACTTATACACAGGCTAAACAGATCTATTCTTTAAATAAAATGGTGGAAATCCCTGGATTTGCGCTTTCTCAGATTCCTCTCTATTCATCGTGCTCCTGCACCGACAGCAGCTTTTCCAGAACTTTCCTCCCAGTCACTGTAGTAAGCTAAACATCAACTCTGTACGTCTGCGCAGAAAACACTAGCAGCTACTTTCTGCGCACGCGTATTTCTACTCCCAGCTTCTGCAGCGGTCCGGACCCTTGCGTAGTACACCGTGCCGCATTTTCCGCGCATGCGTACATTCCACAATTTGCCAGGGGGAGCGGAAAAATGTTAATATGGTATCACGCATGCGTAGTTAACATTCTTTCTTTCTGCTGGGAATTGGGGGAGGGAAAAAGGCGAGGATTTCTCCACGCGTGCGTGTTGCATAGGAGAGCTGAAGTGACCCGGGGTTTCGTGGCGCTTGCGCGCCCGTGGTGGCGGATTCCGCGCATGCGCAATGTAGTTCCATTTCGGGTCTGGGGACGAACTGTTAGCGTCTCGAGGAAAAAAAACCGCGTCAGGTCGGGCGGCGCGAGCGAGAGAGAGTGTGTGTGCGTTAGCCTAATGGTGGGATTTTACTTCAAGGATTAACCCGGCCCGGGCCGACAGGAGCCAACGCAAACCCGGACTTTCACTCACACAGAAAACGAGCCCTATGACTCGCTAAGGATGGTACGAGAAACCAGGCACCTCTGGGTGGGGAATTTGCCGGAAAATGTGCGCGAAGATAAGATTATCGAGCATTTTAAACGGTAAGTTTGGACCGCGCCGTGTGTGGTAAACATTCTTGAATGTATTATTGTATGGGCCCGGCCTCGAGGCCCGCCAGGGTAAACTGAAACCGGAGAAAGTGCCGGCTTCTTGCTGCAGCTGTGTGAGTGAGATCGAACACACACACACACACACACAGGCTGCTGGTTAAGTTCACATCTCTCACTCCGGTAAAAGGGGTCACTGGCTGCCTAACAGTATTCCTATTGTTGTGTGGCATTGCTACAATCTCGGGCCGATCTGCTCATATATCCTTTCTTATACCATCTAACAGCTTTTATTCGCTCAGGAGGGAAGGAAGGAAGATCGTTTATTAAAAAGTGAAATGAAATGCAAACACGTTTTCTGATTTTTTGTTCTTGCCCGTGACTTAGCTAAATTGATTGTGGGAATCTTGTATATGTTTTTAAAACTATTGTATCTTTTAAAACGCAAAGTTTGCAACTATTTCATGTTAATGTTAGTATTGGTAGTTTTGTAAGCTCCAGCCCCAGGAGAGAGAAGGATGTGATGGTCTGAGTGTGTTTTAGACACATGGGAGCTGTAATGGAGGACAGGGCTGTCTGTGGGAAACTGGGCTGGGGGAGGGGAGCACAACACAACACATTTACTGATAGCAAAGGTCCAAACTGGCGCTCATCTACGATCAGAAATTGCTTGGCCCTGTACTGCAGAAAAAAAACATACAGACACGAGAGAGACTTCTATTAGCAGGGAAATTTATGTATTATGTCATTGAAATCAATTAATTTAAGAAATCAATTTGATCTGAAGTTATAGGAACCATGCTTTAAAATTTGTTGTGATTTTCAGGTATTACAGTTGAATTTTGCACAGTTTATTTATATCTCCTAGTCAGGAAGCAGCGATCCGAGATGCAGTCAAATCTTCGAATTTGCTTCTCGTGTAGTGAACGGTTGAAATTTGGAAAATGTATATAATTTATTGTATAAAACATAATTAATGGTGAAAGCCAGTTACCGAGTTTGCAAAATGTTTGTTTCTAACTTTCATTATGATAATGGAAGACGAACATTAAGTTTTAAAAACTGAGGTTGTATTGATGTAAAAAGGAAATGATAAAATAGGGATACTGAGCGTAGCGTGTGGGTGCTTAGCGTGAGTAAAATGGCGGATCCCATTCTCAGCATCAAGCCTCTCACGTTTGGCATTTGAAACATATACTTGTACCTACCCGTCAGAGGATGTGTAGCAAAACCTGATTTACCATATCACGTATTTCTAATGGCCTAAAACACCATAAGTGTTTCACAGATTCTTGTGATTGCAAAATGCTGCTCAATAACTTGTTTTAAAAAAATATATACCTTTTAAATGTTTTTTACGTTTTTAATCATTGCATTTTTAAAATACAAACGCATGCCAGAACTGATGGAAGATTTATCGTAACTTTTCTAGTAAAGAAGCTCGATCTAATGGGGAAACCTACATAATGGGAAAAAAAACTCATGCATTATTTCCTAGGCTAAACACAGAGAAAGATGTTTATGAATTCCCAAGTTCGGAATTTGACTCGGATTTATTTTACCATATTAAATATACCTGGTTTTGAAAGGTATATTGGTTGGTTTGATCAACGGATATTTAAAAATCCAACCAAGAGACCAGAAGACCTAACCACAATTGACCTAAACTTGGCATTACAGTAAAGATGCTGTCTCGTGTTTAAAATGATGTCACTGTATTAAAAATCATTACGTTTCTTGATCTGTAATGTAAAAACGAAAAGATGCATTTATAAAAAGACACAAGCTGCATTATTGTAGCATCTCTGCCTCAGATATTTTGCATCTTATTTAAAATTGCATTACAGGGGGTAGATAACGTCGATGGTGGATCCAATATTTGAAAGTCGTAATATTTTGTTCGTTGAAAAACAAATGGTAACGTGGAGATCGAGCATATTTTGGCAGCCCTCCATGTTTAGATAAAGGCTTTTAGTAAGGGACTCCTATCTTTTAGGTTGGTGTTGGAGTTGCCTAGTTACGGTTGCTTGGTAATTTGTAAAAAAAAGCTGTTAAATTGTCAGCGCCTCTCTTAAGTAAGAACTAGTTTACAGTTGGTGAAAATACTGTATAAAGCAACAAATCGTGCATTTAGTGACTACGCTTGTTCACAGTTAAGAAAAACTCCCGTGTTTGCGTCCCACTGCAAGCATCCTTTTCTTATGATCAAGACATTCTATATGTTAATATTTTCTAAATAGTTTTTACTCGTATTGTGAAGTCTACCCAGTAATTTATATGACATCAATATGTCCATGTTTAAACACACATAATGTATGATAACAATCTTTAACATTGTCTCGATGGTAAATTTATCCGATTCATAAGGCGGAAAAACAGGACCATGTCTGGAAATGCTTTACGATAGTTTTTAAATCCAAACATATTATTAGAATAAATCGTTTAAAGTTCTTCTTTAAGGAACAGAGGAAAATATTTTTGCACCATTAGCATTTTCTTACACTGGGCTAGTTGGAACAATTAGAAAAAACTGCGTTTTTAAAAACATTTCAAAATTTTTTATCACTGCAAAAAATATTGAGAGTGATTGCGGTTGGTAGAATCTAGTGTCTATTGCTGTATTTAATTATAGAAGGGGACTGTATTTGTTATACCAGTTTGAAATGCAAATAAACCAGTTCCCACCCCTCCCCCACCAGAGAACGAGAGAAACACGCAAGGGGGAGGGAGCAAAATGTTTCAGATATAAATGATCCGGAACACTGTTATACTTCAGGAAAAAAATCCAAATAAACCAATAGATTGTGAAACAAAGGTCGTGGCTAATTTATCTGGTGCTGCAACATTCACAGAACGTATTTAGTACTTTTCATTGTGTTTTTAGGTTGGTCTGTTTGTAACATTGAGGGAGGGTTGTTAGGAAGTCATTGGTACACCTCGAATCTCTATGTACGTTAAATGGCGGTGGATTGATGCGTTTTTCTTTCATAGTGTGTGCTTTTTACTGTCCAGAGTTAAGACATTGCAACTGAAGCCGTTGTTAAAACGGGCGACGTCAGCAGCAAGAGTCGGGTTCCTTCTCTAAGGCGGAAGGAAGGAGTGAAATGGCGTTGGCGTTTCAAATCGCTTACATTTGTTTGCCGACGCAATACTGTCATATTTTGTGCATGAAAACAGTAGTCGGAGGCTATGGGAAGGGCGTACCTTCCTTGTGGTCTGTATTTTATTTTGCCGAAGTAAGCCTGTTAAATGAAAACAGTTAAATATGACTCATTTGTACTAACAGTCTAATAGGGACAATTATTCAGGGTTCAGAATACTTTCAAACTGTACTGAAAACTGTTGCTAATCGACTACAGTAGAAATCACTATTTAATGGTCAGGGGTTGAATTTTGGTTACTTTGCATCCGTGACAAAACACATTCTGTAATAAATAGATGATACTGGATAGCCCGCCTTTTTTACATACAAAATTATTATTTTGCTAAGGGGATGTAAGTTTTGATACAATTGGTTCGTACCTATCAAAGGAAAAGACCAACAACTTGCTCTTAGTCCATAGACCACCTGTCCATTCTGATTATTAACGCTAGTTGTTTATATTGACATGGGAAAATTGGATAGAACCAGAAATCTGCCAAATTTGACATCTGTAAACTGAATTCTGCGTTCCAAATTGCTCTTGGCTTTGTGGAGCTGGACTTGCTGGGATCAGTTTAGAGGTAGATTGGAACAAATAGAGCCAGGAATGCAGCTGTCATGACTTTCCTATACCTTCGTCTGCGAAACCTTCTCTTCCCCTCTCCTCCCCACCCCCCAAGGAAGTTGCATACTCTTTTTTTAAAAAAAATATGATTGGGACAGCCTTTCTGAGATCCAGTAGCATAAATGGAGCAATTCCACGCAGATTCACACACAGACTGTGGAAGTAGTTTCATTATAATGTAATGACATTTTTGCCTTTTTAATCATTTCATCTACACAGCAACACCCTGACTGAAGTTGGAGCCAGATTCAAATTGGATGTTTTCCATCTCTGTGATAGCAGCCATTAACTTCTTTAGAGCGATCGTTAGCAACATTTGGTCACCAGATGTGAGCCAATAAAAATTAATTTGGCATCCGCTGTCATTTTATATGTATTTCTAATCCCTGTGCATAGTTCAGTTGTGCTACAATCAAGGAAACCATCCACGGGATAGTGAAATGACAAATTTGGCTTTGACATTGCATAGCTAACAGTCAAAAGATGAATAATGAATCCTTACCCTTTTGTCCAAATGTGCTGGCTCCAAACCACCAGTTGAGGTTTATTGGCATAATAGCCAACAAAGGTGCCAGCTGCTCCTGGCTGCCATGTATGTGAAACTAGCAGCTCTGTCACTCAGATAAGCAAAAAATCTCTCAGCAGAGTGCAAGAGTAGCATTGGTGCTCACATCCAACTACTCTATTCTCAGTCACAATTTAAAATGTCTTAATTATTTTTAAATTTATATTACTATTTCCCTTGCATGCAGTCCTTTCCTTCCCTGCTCCTGTCTTAGTGGTAGCACTTTGGCTTCTGAGTCAGAAGGTCATGGATTCAAGCCCCTTTGTAGGACCTGAGCCAATAACTTGGGCTGGTACTTCAATGCTCTTCTGAAGGAGTGCTGCTAGATTTTGAATGTTATGTTAAACTGAAGGCCTGTCTGCCTGTTCAGGTGGATGTAATATATCCCATTTTTGAAGGAACAAAGCTGGGGTGTTCTCAGTGTGCTGGCCAACACCACCAAACGGATTAGCTGGTCATTTATGGTATTGCTGTGCACAGATTCGCTGCTGTGTTTGCCTACATTACAACAGTGACTACATTTCAGTAGTAATTCATTGGCTGCGAAGCACTTTAGGGTATCCAGGGGACATCAAAGGCACTGTCCAAATGTCTTATTTGATAACATTCTGTTAATGATCTCGGCAAACTACTATTATTAGGTGAAAAATGTTTACAGCTGTTCTTTGGCTGAAATGATTTTTTTTAAAGTTCAGCTTCTGGAGTAGTTTTGTTAAATAGTAAAGATGAAAGGTACACCACAAATATTTATTGCATCTTGATCTCCAAGGAGCAGGTTTATGATTTTATGTACATTTTAATATTTTTTGTTGTGTACTAAAACAGCCCTCCCTAATCTAGGGACAGATTAGAACAATACTGTAACAAATACTGTGAAATTTAGGCTAAAGGAATGTATGCTCAAAAGTTTGTTCTGGGATTTTACCCCTTTAGTTTGCCTACTTATGCTGGGATACAGTTCCACAGATGGATTTAGCTACCTCGTCTAGGCCAGTCTTCATTTTTGAGCCTAGACGTTAAGTTTTGACAGGCTATTTTATCTCGGAAGACATCATAACTTAAGTAAAATTCTGCCCTTACCTGATGTCTGCACACATGCACTTTTCAGCAGGAACAATCTATAACAATTAGGATTGGGAATCCTGATTGTTTCACCTTCCTCCCTACCCAGCCCAGGAGTATTGAGACCAATTGTACCATCGGACTGAGATCAACACCAACCAGGGAATGAACTTGGGATCTTTTGACTAAGTTTCATGTTGGGCAGTGTATTTACTAACTGAAGCATTGGAGAAGCAAAGATGTTTTTCTTGCTATCTGACCTTTAGGACAAACAAAGTCACTGCAATGAAAAAAATTACTGAATTTGGACACATCTATCAACTTACTAGGAATCTCAGAATGAGAAAACACCTTCAGTTACATTAATGACAAAGGGCCTGGTTATCATTGACACCTCCAATATCCCAGAGCAATAAGGTGCTGGGTGTAATACAATGTGATGCAAATCATATTTCCCTTCTTAGAAAGTTCTTGCAAGCTCTCAGTATATTTTTAATATAAGTACTCCGTTGTTCTACCATTTACACGGAATAACTAACAACAATGTGAGAATTTGGTGGTGTTTAGTCCTACACTTACAATAGGTAATGTAAATACAGTTGGCTAGTTTCATGCATTGCAAATTGATTCAATTTTTTAAAAAAATGTGCCTTTTGAATATGTTACGCATCTGACATTTTCTTCTATTAAGAATACAGTTGGATTCTGAACAGGGCAAGAACAAGAATTGCTATGAATTCTACCTGAGCAAATCAGAGCTTACTCTTTGTATCTGAAACACCATTGTTTTTTTTTAAACACTGGTTTTCTCAGGCCCTTTTATAGAGCATGTAAATAATTGAGATGTTGGATACAATACTTATCCGATGGCAGATTGAACAATGCAGTCATGAGTGTGTTTTGATGTTGGGTCTGCCTATTGAATAAATGTATCCAGTGTGTGCTCGCTAAGTTTTCTGACTATGGCATGCATACAAATGTGAAACATTTTAAAATGTTGAAAGTAGACAAATAGGGGTATATATATTTAGAAAAGTTGTGCAGTGTTGTGAATTTGTGGATTTACTTGTTTCGTGATAATCAGAGTTCAGATGGCGGTTGTTGTTTTAAATAACACAACTGTCTTTTGATCATTAGATCTAAAATGCTAATGGTTGCATTGATGTAAATAACAGAATTCACTGTATTCTGAAAAGATAATGGTATATCTCTAGCGAATGTCTGGTATTTTACGTATTGAGCAATTCCCAGCAGACACAAATGTAGTTTTCTGTAGATTGTGGTAATCTGGCTGTGCTCCACTTGTGTATGTATATGTTTGAATTATTATGGCTTTTGTAGTTATTAAATTGTGTGGGAACCTGATTTCAAAAGCATTTAGCACTTCAAAGCAGGACACTGGAAAAGTACTGGTGCTCAGATGATTTCTCTGTATCTACCCTTTTGAATCCCTTTATCATTTTAACCATCTCGATTAGATCACCCTGCATCCTTCTTAACTCAAGGGAATTCAAGCAAAGTTTATGCAACCTGTCCTCATAATTTAACCTTTTGAGCCCTGGTATCATTCTGATGAATCTGCGTCGTACCTCTTCCAAGGCCTAAGTGGTGAGGTGTGGTGCCCAAAACTGAATGCAGTAATCCAGATGCGCATGACCTAGGCTCGGTACAACTGAAGCTTCATTTCCTCACTTTTGAATTCCAGCCCGTTTGAGATAAAGGTCAACGTTCCATTAGTCTTTTTGATTACTTTTTGTACCTGTGCACTAGCTTTTAATGATTTGTGTACATGGATACCTAAATCCTATTGCTCTTCCGCAGCTCTTAGAATATTTTCTGAATGAGAGACTAATTTGTCTTTCTTGGATCCAAAATGGATGACCTCACACTTCCTCACATTGAACTCCATCTGCCATAGTTTTGCCCATTCACTTAGTCTGTCTTTGTCCCATTGTGACTTCCTTTTCAAATGCCTTCTGGAAGTCCATATAGACAACATCCATAGACACTTTCCTATCCACCATGCTAGTTGCCATCTCAAAAAATTTGACCAGATTAGTCAGACATCACAAATTTATGTTGACTGTCTTTGATCAACTGATACCTTGTGTGGTAGTTCTTATGGAGGGAAATAATCCATTGCCAACTTTTCATCTTGTATTCATGTTTATATTGTGCTGTTAGTAAATTGTCAATGTTTTCTGCCTCTTATCTGTTTAATTTTTTATTGAAACTAATAAAAAAAATTATAGTCTGTTTGAGCGATTCTGAGGTGCATGTGACATTGTAGTGTGAGAACTCATATAATCCAGCAAGCAGATTACTGCACATAAGGGTAATTAACCTCTTTGAGTCACACAACTTTATGGGCAGATTATGTAAAAAGTACAGCTTCTGGATCATATGGGAAGCCACTATGAAACTGGGGAGGCAAAATGGTTGTATAAATCCCCAAATTTTAATCTGCAATGTTTTGAAATAGTGTTTTGTAGGTTGAATAATATTCAAGGTATCCTTGGTTAGCACTTGAGTAACTGTACCCTGCAGATATCTTAACTAGATATCCTTTAGTAGATTTGCATTCTTTCATTCAGTCTGTTTTCTTCATCAGCATATCTTTACTACATTAAAAATCAAAGTGGTGTAAAATTTGATACAGATGCCTCGGGTGAAGGTGGTGTCAATAACATATCATGCAAACACAACTGCAACTTAACTATACTGAAAACATATTCTGAATAGTCAAGATAAAACCTCTTTGAAGCATTTGCTATGAATAAATGTGATAAAAATGGAGCTATAAAAAAATTAGAATCACTGAAACTTTAGTTATTTGTTCATTCTGGGTCTGACTATCTGTCTGGTTAATTTTACAACTCTCAATAGTTCTGCAATTTATTTAACTGACCACTACTTGGCATTGTAATGGTGGTTGTTTTGGAATCAGAGCTCCAAACAGTTAGTGTATCCCGTAATACATTTGCCATAACGCCAAAGGACACCAAAGTAAGGTATATTTCTTGATAATCTTGATTTTAAAAAACTTACTAAAAATGATCTCAGGCTGGAAAATGCTTTGTGTAAATATTACAGGAGCCCTTTTTATTAAAAACAACCATAATCCACGATGTGCAGCCGCTTAAAGTAATAGAGGTTATTTTGAGGAGCTGATGTGTAAAGTTTTAGAACAATTTTTGATAACCATGCAATTAACGCCTTGAGTACTGTTGTCCTACTTAGTTGTCACTTAGTTTGTTACATGCATTTGCTACTTCACAGTTATTGCATAAGTTTTCACAACCTTGAGGCCATTTAAAAATGGTAACTCGTTCCTATGATGGTTCAGTTGGCAAAGTCAGGGTGTAACTGAACTGAACAGATTTTATTCCTGGTCTGTGTTGAATTAGCTAATCTCAACCTGAGCAGCAGTTGGGGTGCTACAATTACTTTCAGTGCCCCAACTAGGAATGGCAAAATCAGTACCTGCTTGATTGCTATCCTGTAACTATCATCTAGAAAGTGTTGGCATGTGAATGTGCAGCGAGGACAGGTTTGAGGTCAGCTTAGTACTGATATGAGGATAAAGTTTAGCTGAGCAGCAATGTTCAACAGGGAGGAAGGATAAAACACAATTTACTGGGATTTGTTAGGCATCAATCTACAGATTAACAAGAGCATTGGGGGACAGCAGTTCAGTTGGAGTTCTATCATTAAGGCCAAATAAAAACATCCCAAATGGTTAAAGGGTGAGTTCACGGTTAGTACAGTGGGGCAGTCTGATAACTTTCTCAGCAGGGATGGGGGGTGGGTTAAAGGGGTCCATTGTCTTGCTTACCAGGGGAGGGGCAGGCTTTAGTGCTCATCACACACCACATGACCATGGCTCTTCAGTTTCTTTCTGTTATTTCTGTTTAGAGCTCTCTACTGTCGCTATGCCTTTCATGTTAAGAGTTTTTTTTGCTGAGAAATCTTTCCATTTTCAGCTTCCATTCTCATCTCTGCCTCAACAGGCAACTTGTTTGTGACTCCTACTTGACATTATTTTCTCTGTGGGCAGCAGACTTTGTTATTTCTGCTTGGTTCTTTTTGAGAACGTTCTGCATTTGATATTTTTAAGGATGTTTAATGGAACCATGACCACGAATACTGTTTGACAGTAGGTCATGCTTCTTTTGATGGTCCCTTTGATGCCAATATTGCTGATTATTGAGGGGGGAAGAGATGGGACTTATTCAAGTTTGGGCTATCATGCAATGTTAGGCCGGTTTTCATTGACATCGATGTGTTCAATAACAGTACGTTGACATCCCCACCCACTGTTGTAGTACCTTTTAGAATCTTGAGATCACTAATAATTTTTATTGGCCCAGAAATTGCTCTGAGCGGTGAACCAACAGTGCCCACCGCTCCTTAGATTTGAACTCATCCACTAAGTTACTGCGGTCTTTTTGGCGGCAACTTACTTCAAATGCGAGTTCAAAAAACTGCAGTGTCCTTTCCCGGGCTGTGTGAGTGGGGAAGGGATCTCTCTGTCCCCTCCACCAATCAGCTTGAGGTAAGCTATGCTGTGAGAACCAGGAAGTGAATTTCATTCACGAACCAGGAAGTGTCGGATAAGATTAGTAAATGTACTATAAAATCAGATAGAAAAAAATGAAATAAAGAGAGGGCAAGAGCAAAAAACTGAGACAAAGAAAAAGTTTTTAAAAAATTAATGTTAATTTTTTTTAAGTGTACAAAAACTGTTAAAATCAGGAGTAATGAGACTCCACGTTCTCAAAAGTTAATTTTCAGTGCTAGAGAGGTTGTTTGGCAGTCATTAATACTTACTGTGCCGTTAGAAGTTAGTTTAGACCTGATATAACTCAGTGTACCTTTTTTCTGGTGAGATTAGTTAGTTTCTAGCTGGGCAGGAGAGCAAGTTTGTGCTGGTCCATTAATTCCTGCCTGCGCTATCCCTTTAACACGAAGCTGTCAGATCAGCAGGGAATCGGGAAGACTGTTTGACTGCGCATATGCAGTTGCCCGAACTTGCTCTTTGATTTGTCCATTAATAACGGTGAGCGCTGATAGGCTCACTGTTATTTTACGAGCAACTTCCGGCCCAATATTAGATAAAATATACATACATAGGGCCTCCACTGGTGGGAGGGTCTAATTACAGTGTGACAATTTTACATGGACAGTTTGCATTATAAATGTGGACATAGGAATATATAAAGAAAAAAAGAACTTGCATTTATATAGTTCCTTTCACCACCTCGACGTTCCAAAACGCTTCACAGCCAGTGAAGTGTAGTCACTGTTGTAATGTCGGAAAAAAGTTGACAGGAAGTGTGCATGGATGTAAGATTTTTAATATAGATATGTAGATAATAAATCATCTCCAAAAATTGGTTGATAAAGAGCAAAATGAACATGGTAATACTGAAATATCTGCAGGTTGCTAAGCAACGGAATGGTGACACTGAAGTTGGGATTTTGTTGCAAGTTTCAGTGATCTGTCTCTGCTGATTAGCCCAGAGTAATGTTGTGTGGTATGAGGTGTAAGCAAGATGACTGCAGCGCTTGTGACTCGGCCATCCCACTCCTCAAAGATGCTGGTTAATGTAGCATTGTAGATGCAATATACTAGAGTATTGATGTCTGTGGGGATTGTTCTTTTTCTCCATAAGTAGATCGTTTCAATAAGAGAATTACAAAGAATTTACAGCACAGAAACAGGCCAAACTATGCCAGTGTTTATGCTCCACATGAGTCTCCTCCCAGTCTATTTATTTTATCTCATCTCACCCTATCAACATATCCTTCTATTCCTTTCTCCCTCATGTACTAAGTACATCTATGCTATTCACCAAAACCACTCCATGTGGTAGCGTTCCAGATTCTCGCCACTCTCTGAGTAAAGCAGTTTCTCCTGAATTCCTTATTAGATTTATTGGTGACTATCTGGTATTTATGGCCCCTAGTTTTGGACTTCCCCACAAATGGAAACATCTTCTCTACGTCTATCCTATTGAACCCCTTCAGAATTTTAAAGACCTCCATCAGGTCACCTTTCAGTCTTTTTTCTAGAGAAAAGAGCCCCTGCCTATTCAGTCTTTCCGGATAGTTGTACCCTCTCAGATCTGTTACCATCCTTGTAAATCTTTTTTGCACTTTCTCCAGTGCTTTTAGATCCTTTTGAAATATGGAGACCAGATCTGTGTCCAGTACTGTAAGTGTGATCTAACCACGGTTCTATGTAAGTTTAACATAACTTCTCTGCTTTTGAATTCTGTTTCTAGAAATGAACCCTAGTGCCTTGTTTACACTTTTTATGGCTTTATAAACCTGCGTTGCTACATTTAATGATTTGTGTATCTGTACCCCTAGATCCTTTTGCACCTCCACCCCTTTTAGACTCGTATTTTCCAAGAAGTATGTGACCTCCTTATTCCTCCTACCAAAATGCACTACCGCACACTTATCTGTATTGAAATTGATTTGCCATTTACTTGCCCATTCTGCAAGTTTGTTCATGTTGCCTTGTATTTTGTCGCAGTCCTCCCCAGCATTAACTATACCCCCCCCTCAAATTTGATGTCATCTGCAAATTTTGATATTGTACTTTCAATTCCAGAGTCTAAATCATTTATGTAAATAGTGAACAACAGTGGTCACAATACCAATCCCCATGGAGCACCACTTCCCACCTTCTGCCAGTCTGAGAAACTACCTTTAACTTTTACTCTCTGTTTTCTGTTTTGTAGCCAGTTTGCTATCCATTCTCCTACTTGTCCCCTGACTCCACATGTTATGACCTTAGTCATAAATCTACTATGTGGTACCTTATCAAAGGCATTTTGAAAGTCCATGTATTTCACATCCACTGCATTACCCTTGTCTACTCTTTCTGTTGCTTCAATGAATTCAGTAAGGTTAGCCAAGCATGACCTTCCCTTTTGGAATCTGTGCTGACTTTTTAATTATATTTTCAGTTTCTAGGTGTTTTTCTATTACATCTTTGAGTAAAGATTCCATTATCTTTTCTACCACTGACGATAAGCCAACTCGTAAATAGTTCTCTGGATTTGACCTAGCTCCCTTTTTGAATATAGGATGAGTTTTAGATGCATTTAATGGACTTCAAATTTTTGCTGTGATGTAGTTTTGATTTGAGTGTATGTTTTCATGGGCTAACTTAAAGGGGAGATGTATTTTTTGCAGAAAATATTCAGTTCATAGTATTTAGCTAAAAGAAGAAACAAACTTGCATTTATATAGCGCCTTCCATGATCACAGGAGCCCCAAAGCGCTTTACAACCAAATAAGTATTTGTGAAGTGTAGTCACTGGTGTGATGTAGGAAACGCGATAGCCAATTTGTGCACAGCATAGTCCCACAAACAGCAAAGTGATAATGACCAGTTAATTTGTTTTAGGTGTTTGTTGGGAGATAAATATTGGCCAGAACACTGAGAACTCCCCTGCTGTTCTTCGAATAGTCCCACTGTGGCGTCCTATTTAACCCTGAACTGAGCTTCCGATTACATATCCACTCCATTACCAAAACTACCTACTTCCACCTCTCTAACATCGTCCGTCTCCGCCCCTGCCTCAGCTCATCTGCTGCTGAAACCCTTATCCATGCCATTGTTACTTCTAGACTTGACTATTCCAATGCTTTCCTGGGCAGCCTCCCATCTTCCACCCTCCATAAACTTGAGTTCATCCAAAACTCTGCTGCTTGTATCCTAATTCGCACCAAGGCCCGTTCACCCATCACCCCTGTGCTTGCTGACCTACATTGGCTCCCAGTCGAGCAACATCTCTATTAAAATTCTCATCCTTGTTTTCAGATCCCTCCATGGTCTCTCTCACCCCCCCTTTCTTTGTAACCTCCTCCAGCCCTACAACCGAGATCTCCGCGCTCCTCCAATTCTTGCCTCTTGCGCATCCGATTGTAATCACTCCACCATTGGAGGCTATGCTTTCAGCTGCTTAGGTCCTAAGCTCTGGAATTCTCTCCCTAAACCTTTCCACCTCCTTTTAGATGCTCCTTAAAACCTATCTCTTTGACCAAGCTTGGTCACTGTCCTAATATCTTCTTATGTGGCTCAGTGTCAAATTTTGTTTGATAACGCTCCTGTGACGCACCTTAGGACATTTTACTACATTAAAGGCGCTATATAAATGCTAGTTGTTATTGCCACGGGATCCTTTACATCCGGAGGTTTAATATCTCGTATGAAAGACGTTACTTCCTCGGTACTGTACTGGAGTGTCAGCCTCGATTATGTGCTCAAGTGTCTGAGCGGGACTTGAACCCACAACCTTCTGAGTCAGAGGCGAGAGTGCTGTCACTGTGCCAAGGCTGACACTAGTCTGCTGCTATCATTCTTTAAGCAGCAATTCATGCAAAGCTTGCTGACCTCCAGTGCCCATTATTACACTTTAATAGAAGTGAACATTTCAATTTCTATGAATATTGCTGTTTTGCGTACTAAGCGATTCTGCAGGTTGTTTAATGAACAGTACCTTGCATACAAGTTTATGCTTTCCATTTACAATCTTTCCAGTTACACGGTTTACTACACTTGTTTTTTGACCCAATCTTATCCGTCAGATTTGTTTTTATTTGGGCTCAAGAATGTGTTCACAACCAGAAACAAGTATTTTTGAAGGGCCATGTATGCAAGATGCACGGTTTTTAATTTCGCTATTTTCTTGAAACTAGGTATTACTGGTTTCTATTTTGAAGTGAAACATTACCAGGCCTTTCAGTTTTAATGGAGAAAATATTGGAGCCTTGGAAATTAAACGCTGCAGTGATGATTGAGTTGACAAATGTAATCATTCTGGAGCTGCATCTATTAGCTCCAGGGGTTGTGCTTGTAGATTAAGTGGCTCAACGCCACGAAATCATATTTCTGGGTAATCGCAACAGTCTCCATTCTGCATCTGAATATTTTTAAAAATCGAGTTTATAGTTTTGAAGTAGTGGGGAGTCCTCCGCGTATAACCCCAACCCCCCACATGTTATATATATTTTTTTCAAACGGATTAAAGTTACTACCATAAGAGAAGCTGTTGCAGTTGTCTTTGTGTTATTATCTCTTCCCCCCTCCCCCACCACAATGAGAGTTTGGATCGGCTGTTTGGACAGTTGACATGAGTCCTGAGTACAACATGAAAATAATTTCCACCATACTTCGGGCAGGGTTTCCTTTTTTTTTGGGCAAATAATGGGACCGTCTATTTTTAGGGCTACTTTACTGCGTTAGAAAAAGCTCTGGGGCAGCGAGAGCGGCCCGGAGCGCAGGCATCGACAAAACCAGAACTGTGTTTGGCTTCGCAATGTACGCATTGTGTAAAAATGTCGGTGTGGCATTCACTTCTCTCAAGAGACTTGCCCAGAAGAAACAAGACAGTTCATTCCACAGGCAAACGCTATGCTAATCCTATCACATATTTCTTAATAACAGATAAAATCACATTTACAGAGTTCGTTGTACAAGTCACTCGTATCGGATAGTGGTAGGAAACCGAAATACCTGTCCATTTTCAGAAATGGGGAAGAACCATTTGGATTTATATTTATGTAGGGAGAAATCTACAAAGTAGGACGTACCGCATTGAAATCCTGCAGCAATGCGAGCAGATCATGTGATATCCCTGCTTGATATCCCTGCTAGATCCACCCAATTTCTGAAAGGTAGATTGATTGATGACTGCGCCCAATGAAAATCCTACTAGGTCCTTGAAATAATAGAAATCGTATAGCATTAACAACAGAAGATTGCTTTGGGGAAATTACGTTGCACTGAATTGTGGAATTTATTCTAAATCTCACACGGCGTTTTTCGTTAGCATCATTGATTTACTAGACTAACGCCGTTTCCAGCCTTTTTTTTTCTGTCTCCCGCCATTATATGGGTCCGTTCGATCCCTGTGATGTGTCCCGCCATTTTACAGCATTGCACCGCCAGTCGGCTGTGAGACTGCAGTAACTAGGGAGCTTGGAAGGCAGCCACAAGGTGTGTCCATGTGGCCAGTTCAGTTCGTCACTGAGGGAAAGCATACAAGTTGTTGCTCTCGGCAATTGTCCAAAGTCCAACCGTTTGTTTAAACGGCCTTGACTTTTCAAAGTACACACAAGCCTGTAAACAGATAGCAACGTTTGTGTTTGAATGTGGGTTGAAATAAGAAAAAAAATCAGATAGTAGAATCCATTGAAATGTTTGTGAAAGGGGTGACAGCTGCTTGCAGTTTTCACAATGCGTGATATGAAAACATTGATCAGATTCATTAAAATCCGTAAATTTCCACGTTGTCCACACTTGACTATGCAGTCTTGTGTTGCAACCTTGTATCATAAATGAAACTTTCAAAATAATATTTCACAACTTAATTACAAAACCATCCCTAATAAAGTATGCATATGTCTTTCGGGTTCTTCCATGGCGTTGCTCACCCTGACTGGGAAGATCAATGTTACATAGTGTGATTGGGTGTTACAGGAAATAACTGACACATACAGGAAGTGTGTGCTATATGCAAGACTTATATTGCACTTTTTCTTTGGGGAGTAGGAGTCAAATCACACATTTCTGGAATTTGGTGTCTGGTAAAAATTTCTGTTGCCGTTTACAAATCGAGTAGTTGCTTAATGCATATCTTGAAAATTTAAAGGATATCAAGCCACAATTTCCAGTTGCAGTAAGACTGGATTGTTTCATAATTGTTGCTAAACATTTATGCCCTAGTTCCCTGTCATGCTTTTTTCCATATTACTACTTCAATGTCCGAATCTGCCATCAACAAATGTATAAAATAAGGCTAGCATTTATACATTGGTGATTCCTGTACTAAACTCGGGACCTTGCTTTTTAAAAAATAATCACCTTGACACAGGGCAGTGGTGGTGTTTAGTTGTAACACATTAACTGGACATAGAGGTGTGGCAATTGGATAATTTCCATTAAAAACAGAACATGCCAAAAATGGCTACTCCAATAGCTCAGTGAGCTTATTCAGTGAATAGCAGAACCATACAGATCGGGTAGGTCCCAAGTCTGTGCTGAGTTAGCTGATCTCAGCCAAGGTGGGTGGGGAGCAGTTGGGGTATTACAATTGGTATCAACCATCTGGGTTCGGAGGACAAAATTAGCTTAGGTTTTCATTTCTGATCACTGTAATGACCTCTGTTGGAAGTACATATAGCTGCTTTTATTTTAGTTTACTGGTATGGCATTGCCAAAGACCCCCAATGTGTCGCAATCCTAAAATAAACTTGCCAGATTCCCTGTGGCCAGCTTTAGCAAATCTAGGAACTTTACTTTGGGCTGCCACTGGCTGCACGAGACCCATGTTTTGAGAACCAGTGGCACCAGCATACCAATATAAAAATAGCCTATAATATGGGCAGGTGAGAATAGGATCAAGCTCAGCTGTGCTATTCCTTGTTGTCAAGACTCATAAGTAATGGCTACTTGGATGAGGCATCAGAGGGTAATCAGCATCCAAAGAAAGAAAGACCTGCATATATATAGTTCCTTTCACAGCGTCAGGACGTCCCAAAGCAGTTTACAGCCAATTAAGTACTTTTGAAGTGTAGTCACTGCTGTAATGTGGGAAACGCGGCAGCTAATTTGCGTACAGCAAGGTCCCACAAGTGGCGATGTGATAATGATCAGATGACCTGTTTTAGTGATGTTGGTTGAGGGATAAATATTGGCCAAAACACTGGGAAGAACATAAGACATAGGAGCAGGAGTAGGCCATTCAATAAGATCATGGCTGATCTTCGACCTCAACTCCACTTTCCAGCCTGATCCCCATAATCCCTTGATTCCCCTAGAGTCCAAAAATCGATCTATCTCAGCCTTGAATATACTCAACGACTCAGCATCCATCTGGGGTAGAGAATTCCAAAGATTCACAACCATGTGAGTGACGAAATTCCTCCTCATCTCAGTCTTAAATGGCCGACTCCTTATCTTGAGACTGTGCCCCCTAGTTCTAGACACTCCAGCCAGGGGAAACAACCTCTCAGCATCTACCCTGTCAAGCCCCCTTAGAATCTTATTTGTTTCAATTAGATCACCTCTCATTCTTTTAAACTCCAGAGAGTATAGGCCCATTCTACTCAATCTCTCCTCACAGGAAAAGCCTCTCTCCCAGGAATCAATCTAGTGAACCTTCATTGCACTGCCTCCAAGGCAAGTATATCCTTCCTTAGATAAATAGACCAAAACTGGACACGATACTCCAGGTGAGGTCTCACCAAAGCCCTGTACAATTGTAGTTACTCTTGTACTCCAACCCCCTTGCAATAAAGGCCAACATGCTATTTGCCTTTCTAATTGCTTGCTGTACCTGCATGCTAACTTTTTGTGTTTCTTGTACGAGGACACCCAAATCTCTCTGAAACTTCCCTGCTCTTCTTGGAATAGTCCCATGGGTTTTTCACGTCCACCTGACGTCTCATCGGTTTAACATCTCATCCAAAAGACGGGACAGTGCAGTGCTGCCTCAGTAGTGCACTGGAGTATCAGCCTCAATTTTGTGCTCAAGTCTCTGGAGTGGGACTTGAACCTAAAACCTTCTGACTCAGAGGCAAGGGTGTTACCACTGAGCCATGGCTGACACCTGCAAGAACTGCAAGAATTCAACGCCTTTGGGGGAAGGGGGGAGAAAATTGACTAGAATTAAAAAAGACTATGGACAATTGACGGACATTGGTGATTTATGACTGAAAGTGTAGGTTATGAGGTTTTTTGGTGTTCACTTTATTGTGAGTTTGTGTTTATTTTTAGCAGTTCATTAATGGCAAATTTGTTACTTTATCAGTGCTTTCATTTTTGTATAATTTATTTTAAAAAAGTAAAATTTGGACCAAAATTGGCTAAAAAACCAGAAACGCTAAGTGTCAGCCACCACTGTACAACCGAAGGGAGCAAGCATTAAAACAAGAAGACCTGTGGATTAGAGTGCCAGGGTGGGAGATTGAACACTGCTTTTGTTCTGCTGAATCAGTTTCTATCATACCAGAATTAAAAGTTTGTGGTAAGAATATATCGGCAATTGAGTATCGCATGTCGCATTTTAGTTGTTTTATTGACTTTAATGAAGAAACAATTTTTAAATTTTTTGGTGGGTGGATGGTATCAATTTAACATGAAAACTGGAAATCTTATGGAATGAAATTATTGCAACACTTGAATTTCTTTTTCTGTAGGCAGGTTGAAGTACATTGATCTGAGTTTGGTGATTCTGCAATAGGTTAAATGGGCACTGATTCTGTGTTGATTCCGATGTGTCCTTCACAATTTAATTGACACAACAAATGACCATAATGCTTACTGCATATTATACTGTATCAATGGATGATAGATTAGCGAGGAATGTGAATATAGAAATCATTTGGGAATTTCTATGTTACTGATGGGGCGAAACTGAGAATTATAGCTGCCTGATCCGCGGTGGGGGAGGGGGGACGACTTTCTGGGCTGGAAACAGGAACAGAAAAAGAAAGTAAACTGACAAATCGATTGTGTGATGCACTTCATTGGAATATTGGGTATGGTATCTGACCATTGTTTTGTGTTCTGATCAATTTTCTGCTTCAGGCCCAAAGTTGCTGCCTGTAGAAGAATCCATACATAGATTAATTTAACCAACAAGGTTTGGCTCAGCATTTTCGATGGGAAATGGTGTATGTTCCCTTATTCAACGATGTTACTTATCTATCAGTAGCATGGTCTAGATTTTGGTGATCGGACACAGAAAGTTGTGCATTCAAGAACTGGACGTTAAGAGCAGCTTAGACCCCTGGTCCCATCAAACTTACATGTATGATGCTTACTCGAAGATGTTGGGTATACTTTATTGAAGACACTGCATATAGTACCTGAACATGTACTGTCATTAGAAACTGTGACAATGTAGAGTGCACCGCAAAAGGGCATTTAAATATCTTTCTAGTACAAAAAACAAAATGATAAAAAAAGATACAATATGAATATTGCAGATTATCATACAGACCTCAGTTGTAACATGTCTTGGCAGATTCGTACTATATTTATATATAGTCGTATCCTTGAATGGTTAAATACAACGTGTTCAAATTTAAAATGGTTATGCTAATTATTTTTCTCTTTGTTCTTTTTCTTTCAGATATGGCCGTGTGGAAAGTGTCAAAATTCTTCCCAAAAGGGGCTCAGAAGGTGGAGTGGCAGCCTTTGTGGATTTTGTGGACATCAAAAGTGCGCAGAAAGCGCACAATTCTGTCAACAAAATGGGAGACAGGGATCTGCGAACGGATTACAATGAGCCTGGCACTATTCCCAGTGCTGCTCGGGGATTAGATGATACCGTTCCCATAGGAACTCGTACTAGAGAGGTTTCAGGGTTCAGGGGAGGTGGTGGGGGGCCAACATATGGACCACCACCATCACTACATGGACGGGAAGGACGTTATGAACGGAGACTTGATGGGTAAGTTCCAAGGTTTCTCTAGGCAGGGTTTTGATAAATAGTGTGGTGAGAAGCAGCAACTCATGTATAGGTCCCCCAGATGGATTTATTGAGGAAATCTGTACATTCGTGCCATTTTTGGATATGGAAGAGAATTGAAACCAGTAGCAGCTCTGGCCTATTCGCAGTGGATCTATCCTGTAGCTGGCTGGATGACTACTCCTGGGATAAGTTTGGTTAGTTTGATGGAAGGTTTCTGTCAGTTAATATGGAGTTAACCCTCGTAATAAGCTTCCCTTTTCTCCCTGGATTGCAAGCAGTTCCCTCTGGATGTATCCCTTCGATCGAGTGGCTATAATATTACTGTCTGGTACAACTAACCTGAGGAATACTATGGGATTACCAGACCTACTATTTGAGGCAATACTGAAGTGCATTGAAGACTTTCTGCAGTATTATATTTGGCTTCGGTTTAAACATAAAGTATTGATGCACATTCTTTGGATATGAAATATTTCTATGAAGATAGAGTACTCTTGTGATCTACTATTTTCCTGGAAGGATATTACAGCCAATGATTTTCAACAGGAATACATGGAAGGAAAACTGAAGACTGAGGACGAAACAGATACAGTTATGGGTCTACAAATCTGTACTGTTTATTTTGTTTCTCCCTGATTGGATCATATGGATATTTATGGGCTAAAGATAAAATATTAGAAACTTTTAAACATTTGGAATGTCATTTTCCCCGTATAATGGAATAGAGGTCATTATCTCTTCAACATGGGATTATATACATCCTAAAGTAGTTGTGTGGCAGAGTGGATTACCTGGTTTGTGCTTGACACACTTTTTGATTCTACTTTATTGTACCAGTGGACTGTCAAACGAGGGAAAACTGTTAGTGGATACGTTACTTTTTAACTTTCAGATCAAATGTGAAAAGATTTTCTAACAATTGAATGGCTACTGACTGCTAGAAAATGGATAATAAATGCTTCTACTAGAAGAAAACACTGTGCTCTGGGAGTAACGGGTATAGTTGCTTAATATCGACTCAAGAATTGGGATACATCTACCGACATACATCCAATTGAACGCACTCCGCCATCTCAGAAAGGTCTTGGGGTTTGGGAGTTACTATTTAACTTTGGGAGCTATCTGTTTTCAGGCGAATGTACTTAACACTGGCAATGGAAGTTTATCTTTCTTGGGCGTTCAGTTTTCTTGATACAATCCCCAAATCAATGCGGCACTAGCACTATCCGAAGTTGGATTACCCCTTTAAGAGGGGACCAAATTGGGAATGTTTGTACACTTTTCTCTCCCTAGATTTAATTGGGATTTAGGTCGTGTTTACTGCAGTCTAAAAAGGTTGGTATGTCCTGCCATGTGTATCTTAGCCCCTCTCCTAACCCAGTCAACCCTTCCTTTCCACTAACTCCAGTAGACATTAGCACTGCTAGAAAATCAAACAGCACTTTAGCCAATAGAATCTCAATGCCTTGCAGCTCTGTTAGCTCCTTTGCCTGTCTCTGTGCCTTTCATGGATTAGGAGTTTGTATTTTTTGTATGTCAGCTGATGGCAGTAACGCTTTGGAATCAGCTTGCTTCTTCTGATTGCTGAAAGGTCAGTGTAAAATGATTCCACAGTGCATTGTAAGCTCAGTTCTGTAACTGTAGCTAACAAATTAAGTCAAGTTGACACTGTGCATAGTTTAGTGGCTTTGCTACTCAATGTTTCCTGAATCTGTAGAATGTCAACAAAAACAAAAGTTTGAACAGCTTGTGTGGGAGAAATGTAGAATGGAAAAGAACAAAAGTGACCAGAATGTAAATAAGGTAACTTAGCAAGAGGACAGAGTAGAATAATGTAAAATCCAGAAATTATGCCTCCTCTTGGAGTTTAAATGAACCACATTTCTGGATATAGTTAGCACATTTTTACTGAGGTAAAATATTTAGCAAATTAGTAAGCCTATGGTGAATCTGGTTCTACAATAATCTTTTCTATAGCTTTAATGCCTGAGAGGTAGGAAATATAACACGCTTAATAAAATTAGTAAAATATCAGCTGCATTAGGAAATGGAGAAGTAACTGGTTAACTGTAAAGGATGGACATTGGAAGAAAGCAGTGGATTATTTTTAAAGCAGTGCATTTTCTTGAATATGGTGACAAATATTAGTAATTTTGTGGGATTTAGTGTTTTTGTCTATGTGTCTGCAGCTGAATGCTGGCCATGACTTTTTCTTCAGTGAATCAGGCTAGGTTTTTTGTCTTGTCTTTTTTGGACCCCGTAACTCCACGGCAAGTAACCAACAGCTTTACTTAATTTTTGGTGCAACTTTTAATGTTCTACCAAGTATGTGGCTAGGGGACCTCACTTGGAAGTGTGGGCATAGAGGTTCATTTTTCAGGAAGTGCCATCTGATCGTGTCCTTGATCGAACAATACAGTGATTACAGTGGGCCAGAGGGTTTGATCGTCCCAGACATTATGAACAGGATTACTATAGAGATCCTCGGGATTGAACTATACAGTGGTTACAGTGGGCCAGAGGGTTAGCCAATTGTGATATTCACAAATGAATCACCATCATCTTATACAGATAATCAGCACAACTGCTCCTTAATTCCTGCTTTCTTCCAATCATGAGTTTTCTGGTTAAACACTGGACACAAAATGGTTTTCCTCGTAGTTTGAGATATGACAGTTAGAGCCCTTATGAATTGATTTGGTGTATAACACAATATTTAAAAATGTAAGAACTTCCTGAGTAGTTTGTAAAAAATCAGTTGTGTAATTTAAAGTGATTAATAGCTAGAGCAGAGGGAAGAGATAGTGGGAGAATTCTTACTGTGAAAAGATCAACAAATCTTAGAGTGTATTGCAAATATTACTTGCGTGTTAGCACCTGGGAACTGGAAAACGTTGAAGCTCTACAGATCCTAATTCAAAAAATCAAATTAAGGAGAAACCTGATACCAACTATTATAGATAGCAGCTACTGAACACATTGCTATTGCTAATTTCTCTGTTGTTTCCATATACTCTCCAGTTAAAATTTAAGTGCTTATTTTCCCAGAGCTTAGAAGGGGCAATTTGGGGAACTTTTTGCTATGTTGCTGATGCTTGACAGATTCTAATTTTTTCCTCCTCTTCCCCCTCCCCAAACAAAACACAGGGCTTCTGATAACAGGGAGCGTACTTATGATCACAGTGCCTATGGACACCACGATCGTACAGCGGCAGGGTTTGATCGTCCCAGACATTATGAACAGGATTACTATAGAGATCCTCGGGATCGAACTATACAACACGGAGTTTATTATGGGTCAAGAAGTCGAAGTCCAACTCGATTTGAAGCTCATGATCCACGATATGAACAAAGAGGGAGGGAACAGTTTGCAATATCGAGTGTAGTGCACCGGGACCTCTACAGGGAAGATATTACTCGGGAAGTAAGAGGGAGACGACAGGAAAAAAATTATCAGCACAGCAGGAGTCGATCCCCACATTCCTCACGGTCAGGAAACCAGTCCCCACAGCGATCTAGCCAAGCATCAAGGTCACGGCGATCTCCCAGTGGCAGTGGGTCCCGGAGTAGGTCATCAAGCAGTGATTCAGTCAGCAGCAGCAGTAGTACCAGCAGTGACAGGTAGGTGGAGAGGAGTATACCACCAATAGTTCCCACCGACTACATCCCATTTGACATCAGAGCAAAGGGGATAATTTGGCTATTGTTTTTACCAGTCATCGGAAAAGGTGAAGTGTACAAGTTCACAATTCAACATTTAAAAAATTCTGCTTGTTATTAAGTCTGTCCTTTATATTGACATTCTTGTTTTAATCCTTCTTCCTGACAATTTCTTAATTTTAAGTATTTAAAATAAAGAAAAAAAAATGAGCACAAAACCCTCTTTTGACAAAACCTGTGATGTGCCTGTGTGATACTAAAGTAATACATTGTTGTCACTAGGATTTCAATAAAGTGTAGTAGTAAGGATGTGAAATTTTCATGCTGTGTCTACTGAACTGTGGAAAACACAAAGCAGTACAGTTGCCCTTCCAAAAGTGTGTTGCGTCTAGAAAGATAATTTTGTATACAACACTAGAGTGAAGTACTGGTGGTGGGAGCAATTTGAGGTGATGAGATAATTGTAAAGGCTTAAGTGTAATTTTTTCCCCGTATGCCATTTTGGTACCAATAAGTTTGGCAATAATACTTTGCACATTTGGATGTAGGTCCTTATCACAGATGGCTGATGTTCAGTTCAGGATGAGCACTGCACTGAGATAGTTGAATCTTACTGTCCATTGAGTTGTTTTGTGCTTTGAAAAATAAATCTGCATTATTTCAGTTACATATAATGTTTTTAAATGTACTCATTTGCTTATATAGTGATGGACGTCGCTAGTGAAGATATTGTGTGGCATTCCATGTCGTGCGCTTATAATATTGTAAGACTTCTTACTCGAAAACTTTGCAGGGATATACAGATAGCAGCAGGAGAGCAATATTGAATTCTTATACAGTATATACAAGCTGTGAAGCCATTTTGTCTCTGTACTTTGTCATCACTGCATACATAGCAGCAAACTGTTGATTCACAATGAGTAGTAAACTACACAGAAGCAGCAAACATTTTTTTTATTTTTTTATTCGTTCACGGGATGTGGGCGTCGCTGGCAAGGCCGGCATTTATTGCCCATCCCTAATTGCCCTCGAGAAGGTGGTGGTGAGCCGCCTTCTTGAACCGCTGCAGTCCGTGTGGTGACGGTTCTCCCACTGTGCTGTTAGGAAGGGAGTTCCAGGATTTTGACCCAGCGACAATGAAGGAACGGCGATATATTTCCAAGTCGGGATGGTGTGTGACTTGGAGGGGAACGTGCAGGTGGTGTTGTTCCCATGCGCCTGCTGCCCTTGTCCTTCTAGGTGGTAGAGGTCGCGGGTTTGGGAGGTGCTGTCGAAGAATTCGCGGGTTTGGGAGGTTGTGGAATCCAGTGGGAGCACAAAGTAGTCAAGATATTTTGTAAGTTTTAAATAAAAATTTTCAATGAAAGTATAATTTTCAATGAAAGTATAATTTTTAAAATTAATATACATAATTATTCTATGTTAATCAAATATACATGTTTGTAATATTGTATGTCATTGTATGTGGTATTGTAGTAAGCCTGTAACATTGCAGTTGATCCCTGATGACTACGTGATATCATGGATGCATCAGTTCCTACATGAACACATAAGAGAGACATATTTAAATTTTCTACTTTTATTTTTAGCTTTCCTTTTGTAATATGGAGACCAGAACTGTGCACAGTATTCTTAACTGTGGGATTCAAGGTTCTATACAAGTTAACATGACCTCCCTACTTTTCAATTCTATTCCTCTAGAAATGAACCCCAGTGCTTTGTTTGCATTTGTTATGGCCTTGTTAACCTGCGTTGCTACTTTTTAATGATTTGTGAATCTATACCCTAGAGGCCTTTGCTCCTCTACCCCATTTAAACTCGTATTTTCCAAGGAATATGTGGCCTCCTTATTCCTCTAATCTATTTTGAAATTCATTTGCCATTTACACGCCCATTCTGCAAGTTTATACCCTCATTTTGGTGTCATCGGTAAATTTTGAAATTGTAGTTCTGGTTCCCGAGTCCAAATCGTTTATGTAAATGAACAGTGGTCCCAGTACCGATCTCTGTGGAGCACCACTTCCCACCTTCAGCCAGTCTGAATAAATATCTTTAACCCCTACTTTTTGTTTTGTAGCCAGCTTGCTATCTATTCTGCTACTTGTCCCCTGACTCCACATGTTCTGACCTTAGTCACGAGTCTACTATGTGGTACCCTATCGGAGGCCTTTTGAAAATCCAAGTATATTACATCTACATCAGTATTCTTTCTGTTACTACTTCAAAGAGTGACCAAGCATGACCTTCCCTTTTGAAATCCGTGCTGACTATTCTTTATTATATTTTCGGTTTCAGATGTTTTTCTATTACATCTTTGAGTAAAGATTCCATTATCTTTCCTACCCCTGACGTTGAGCTAACTGGTCTATAGTTCCCTGGTTCTATCTTCCTTTTTAAATATAGGAATAACTTTAGCTGTTCACCAGTCTTCTGACACTCTTCCCTTTTCTATTGAATTTTTATAAATATATAATAGCGCCCTGCTATCACTTTCAGAGCTTTTAGTATGTGCGGAACATGTGTGGGACATAGCCTCTTCAGAGGTGGGTCTCTCTCTTTATATGAGAAAGCACGGGGCAACATTGAGTAAAATATGTAATCATGGAGAAAATGGGATCCTCTGTGGAAATGCCCAAAAAGCCTTTGGTTGTAAAGTGGAGCATATGTTTCGTAGAGACCTGGTGTGTGTTTAAGACCCATCCTTTTTACTTTCTGACATTGTGCCTTTCAAAGTGTTTTTAGGAAATGCATCTGCATGATAATATATATTCTGAATAAATAACCTGTGTTTTGGTGCTTTATGTAGGTCAGTAGCTACGTTGATGTGTTTTATGCAAATGCACTATTTCTTTGCACTGAATGCATGGGACTTTTGTGGTAGTATTGAAATCAGTCTGTCATTCCTTTATAGATATAAAAATAGGTGAAAGTAAATGACCGCGATTCCCTTGAGATATGAAACTGAAAAATGTTACTTTATTATGGAAATATACTTTTTAGTGCATGTCTCTGACTGATCTTCAGATCGCTGAGAATAAGCTGTGATGCAGGACATACGGATTTTGTTGGCGATGACATTGAGTGGCATGACAGCTGTGAACAGTCCTAGGGTTAGATTTGGATGTGCTGTGTCACAGTTATCGGCTGTTTAATCCACTCCATACCTAAACAAGTTCACCAGAGGTTCAGGATTCAAAATCCCCCCCCCCCCAAAACCATCATGAAACACTACTCCAGTATAAATGACAATGTCTTGATCTGTTTGATTGTCTCAGTTGTTAAACTTTTTATCTGAAAAGATCTGACAAATGCAGTTACCCTATGTAAACTAAGAGTTGGAATCTGGGATGATGTTCCCAGAGTCAATCCTTATAACTGTTAATGCTTTGCATTGCATTCTTAAAACAGCTACAATATCATTTAAATTTGTAGCCCTACTTAGTTGTATTGGTGAGTTAACGGTGTGAGTTTACTTAAAAAATACTGTGGCTGTAATCCATCCATGGCCAACCCTGTTTACCTTACTATTGATTAATTCAGAATTAGATGAACAGTAGAAGTGGCGCAGTTAATTGCTAATCTTCAAATTGCAAAGCAGGAGATTCACAGCAGAAAAAACAGGTGTGAACTTCCAGACACACATAATTTCTTTTGCAGTGAATAAAGGCACAGTACATTCTTTGGGCTGATAATTTTAATACTGCCTAGCAAATTAACTGAATAGGGGGTTTGGGAAGCATAGATGCTATGAGATTGCACTGAGTTGGGGCTGTCCTTAAAAGGTGAGAGACTAAGAAATGTTGGTAGTCAGAGTGATTTGGGTGTCCTTTTACACACATCACAGAAAGTTAACATGCAGGTACAGCAAGCAATTAGGAAGGCAAATGGTATATGTTAGCCTTTATTGCAAGGGGGTTGGAATATAAGAATAAGGAGGCCTTGTTGCAACTATATAGAGCTCTGGTGAGACTACACCTGGAGTACTGTGTACAGTTTTGGACTCCTTGCCTATGGAAGGATATAGTTGCCTTAGAAGAGGTACAACGAAGGTTCACTCGATTGATTCCTGGGATGAGAGGGTTGTCCTGTGAGACGAGATTAAGTAGAATGGGCCTATATTCTCTGGAGTTTAGAAGAATGAGAGGTGATCTCATTGAAATGTATAAAATTCTTAGAGGGCTTGATGGGGTAAATGCTGAGAGGTTGTTTCACCTGGCTGGAGAGTTGAGAACTAGGGGTCATAGACTCGAGATAAAGGGTCAGCCGTTTAGGACCGAGATGAGGAAAAATTTCTTCACTCCTGGGTTGTGAATCATTGGAATTCTCTACACCAGAGTTCTGTGCATGCTGAGGCATTGAGTATATTCAAGGCTGAGATAGATAGATTTTTGGACACTAAGGGAATCAAGGGAGATGGGGATAGGGCGGGAAAGTGGAGTTGAGGTAGAAAATCAGCCTTGATCTTATTGAAAAGTGGAGCAGGCTCGAGGGACTGTATGCCCTACCCCTGCTCTTGTTTTTTATGTCTTATGTCTGGATTTTGGTCTTGCAGCGTAAAGAGGATTTAAATTGTCATGCACCCGTGATCATTTGTAATATTTGTCCATCAGCGTACTGTTCATTCATTTTAATGGCCCACAACTCTGGATTGACAGACAAATGCAGTTTCTCTTAGCAGAGCTGAATGTTAATAAACAACAATAACTTGTATTGAAATTATACTTATGCAGAAAAATGTCCCAAGGCACTTCACAGATGCATAAGGAATAAATGATTGCTGAGCCAAAGGAGGAGATATTAGGGCTGACCAAAAGCTTGGTCAAAGAGATGGGTTTTAAGAAGGATTTTAAAAGTGCATGGGTTTAGGTGGGGAATTCCTAGGCGGCTAAAGGCACAGCCACCAGTGAAGAGAGACTGATTTGTCAAGAAATGTTCAATTTGAATCAGGTATACGTAACTGAATAGTACAGTTCACTGTACTAGTAGACTAATTATTCTCAAAGTTCCGGGATCAATGCAAACCTCCCCGATGATACTAGAGTGTCTTGGCTCTTTACCATGCTTGGTCTTTGTGTTTATGCTTTATCAATTAAGCTTAAGGCTACTTTAATGCTGTTTTTATATAATTTACATTTGTCTTCTGTCCACTTATGTCATGTACCTTTTTCAGGGGGATAGGCAGGTGACTTGCTCACAAGGCATTGCCTATTCCACTGCATATCCAGCTATGAAAAATTGTGTGAACAACCTGGAAATAACTTGCCCTCCAATTTTCCTCTCTTCCTTTTGGGATGTGCTTAGCTACCATTAAGAAATTAGCTTGTGGAGAATAATTAGGAGATCCTCTAGCCTGCAGTTTTTTGTGGTACAATGAGTTGTTTTACCCAAACCACTGGCCACCAGGCCATCTAACTTTGGCCACATTGATCAATTAAGTGAACTGAAACTATTGGTTAATAATTGAAATAAAGCTTAAAAGTTTTAGATGTTGAAACATCCCATTAACCGTGTATTCAGTAAAAACCACAAACCTTGCCTCACTTACTCTGTCAAAATAATTTCTGATATTTTGCCACATTCTCCCTCCCCTTGCAAAATATTCATAAGTTGTTATACTCTGTTTTCTTCTTGCTTTTGTCAACAACTCTAGATATTTCATTATTTTGTGAAACTAAATATTCTTAACTGTTACAAGAATCTGACACAATTTTGAGTGGCTTTTTATTGGCTCATGAAGAAATTGCTACATTCAAGGAGAAAATTCTTGTGCTGTAAAATTAGAGGCCAGAAGGCCTTACGTATGTATAACCGAACTCCATAGAAAGCAGAACAAATGTTCGCTTTCAAACAAATGGAGCCGTGTTAATGAGGTAGCCACGTATAGCCTTCATTACACTGCAGTGTGTAGTTGGCCTTTGTTCAGCATCCAAAGTTTTCAATTTCAGAAGCCAATAAACAATGTGAATTTCCTTTGTCCTGACCTTTCCCTAGATGGAGGTTTAAACCAACTCTGAGCTAAAGGATATTTGAGCATGGCCTATATAAATTGGATGAGTTGTAATCCCCAATCTTTTTGAGTACCATGTTAGTGCCCAAGAGCAAGATCCATTCAATATCATACAAGCTATAGGGTACATTTGTAATATTAATGTGGATGAGCTGGCATTCAATTTGAAACAGTACAGCCTCTGTTCAAGCATTAGTGTAAAGCAGGATTTGGTGTTTGGAAGTTATTCAGTGGAACTAGTTCTTGGAAGATTGGCAAGACTGATTACTGGGCACCCAGACTGAGGAATTGGCAAATAATGTGGGTGAGGTCTTGAGCTGCCTGTGTGCCTTGTTTCCTCTTGGCTATTGTTTAGACAGGTGTCGTGGGAGTCATTGAACCTGCTTTTATATTAGCTTTATTTTAATTCAGATTCTGGGAGACTGGCACTTGTGAGTTGGCTACTGCCATTTGTACTACAGACTTGTGGCCTACAAAAAACTGGGTCTGGTGAGTTTGCCACCAGGATAAGGAAGCTGGATTTAGTAGTGTAAATTCTGGAAGCTTGTTCATGGAAGCTTGAATTAAGAAAAGGCCAATACAAGAGCAGCTTATATGGTGTCAGTTAATTAAGTCATTGATGTTCACCCAATCTTGTAGAACAGCAATAAATCATTTAAAAATGTAATTAGTCCTAAACTATTTCATGATTTGGATTTAATCTTCGAATCCAATAACTGAGCAGGTAAAGTTTTTATGTTTTTATGATTCACTGGTGTTGGGTCCCATTGTTAGAATGTGTATTTTAAATCTTTGCGTCAGAACAATTCATTTTGTGGCTCCTCCAATGATGCAGCTGGTTAAGATGGTGAGAAGATAAGCCACCCAGATCTGGACGACCCCAGATTTGATTTCTGGTCTGTGTTGAATTAGCTGATCTTTGCCAGGATGGTTGATGAACACCCCGTGACCGCTGCCGTAAGTGTACGTATGGATAGTGGCTGAGCACAAGTTTGGGCTAGGCTGTGATGCTCTCCATGATAAAATAATCTGACATTCATTGTTGAGACTTGTGTGTAAAGAATGGCCCAATTGGGTGAGGTACTGGAGACCAACCAGTGCATGTGGAGTTGTACCCAAAGAGGTATCATTTAGAAATTGTTGCAAAAATTGGGGGAAGTTTAACAAATTATCTAATAGAGTTGTAAAAAATGTCCTTTGGGGTTGTAACAGTATATTTTATATGGATTGATGCTTTTGTAGGTACAGTATCAATCAACATTCAAGGTCTGTTTCATTAATGTGAGGTCTTGTGAATTGTGTTTGTACATATTCTACTGCGAAAACCTTTCAAGAACAGTGACCGACAAGAAAGTAACCAGTCTAAGTGCTTCAAGCACTCTAAGCATTCTGGTCTGTGTATAAAATAAGAGAAAACGTTGGTCGATCTTGAATATATGAATAGTGAGATAGACTGTTGGGCATAATTCAGTTACAAATTGAGAAGATTACATTATTTATTCCAATCATAAGGTATCATGACACTCTACAACTCATTACTTTAGCCCAACAATCCAAATGTAAAATTTATTGCAATTCATTAATGGTCTAGAGATTGTAGTTGAGGTACAAACTGATATGGATTAAAAGTTACTTGCACATGGTCAACTGCCAAACTTTTTAAATAGAATTGGAGATGCAACAGACAAGTTTTTTATGTTCTATGTTTTGAGTTCCAAAGCTGCAAATTCTTTGGAACTGAGAAAAGTATCTTCGGGTTGGGAAGCAAAAATTGAGGCTGACAATGAAACGTCAAAGAAATGTTACATAAATGCTGCTGCAACATAACAGAACTCTCCATAGATTTTACAACCCCTGACAGAATCTGAAATTGGGGAGAAGGGGCAGATATAGGTGACACTACAATTACTGTACTGTGACAGTGAGAGGATGGTAGAACACGCAAACATACAAAATTGACGGCAGGAAAAAAACAGTTGGTCTATCAAGGCTGCCCCATAGTCATGATGGCCGGAGCATCATGACTAATCACTTCCTTTCAACTGCTTTCAGTATTGTTCCCTGCAAATGATACGTATATTCTGTGTTGGCTCTACCAACGTGCATGACACTACATTTATCTAGGTTAAAAGTAATTTGTCTCCTAGCACATTCAATCTTTTTGCATTTGATTGCACTCCTCTCCTATCTTAACCCGTGCACAGATTTTGGTGTCATCTGCAAACTTACTGACCATACCCCCAGCACCACTGTCCAGGTCATTGATGCATATTTGTTTTTCTTTTTTGCTATTTGATTTGTGTATTCTGACATTTTTGCCAGTTGCCTATTTTCTGAGTTATTGATGAATGATGTCCGTTGTGAACAACAGTAGTGAGCAATTCCTGTCTGTGTTTTCTTTGGATTAAAAAATAGTTTATGGAGAGATAAAGGCAGTTGACAGAAATTGCTTGCATCGGTTGTGTAAAGATTTAAACAAATGTAAATTTGTGGTAAGAGGAAACTGGATCTCTGTCCAAATAAGTCTATTATCTTTATAGTCCCTTCCAGTAGGTGCTGTCTTGAATTAAAGTAGCTTCAAATCTCCATTACATTACCCATACTAGTTCTTAGCATTCAAACAACAGTGCCCTGGGATTGTACTTTTTTTATAATATGAAAATTATAAACCATTGATAAATTGTCACTTGTTTTGTTTCCAGTTAACATTGATGAACCCTCGCCATTGACTTCCCAACCAGAGAAATAATTCCCCATTGATCCTATCAAAATGGTTCATAATTTTAAAACCCTCTTAAATTTCCTCTTTGCTTTCCCTGCTTCAGTGGAAATAGTTCCAGTATCTTGAGTCTCTCCTCACATCATTCTGGTGAATATATGCTGTACACTCTCAATGGCTTCAAGAACATAAGAAATAGGAGCAGGAGTAGGCCATACAGACCCTCGAGCTTTAAGGTCCTATCTTCTGTAATGGGATGCCCAAAGCTACACAGTGCTTTTAACTGTGACCCAACCATTGCCTTGTGCAAATTTATCATCATCGTGAAACTCTTGCACTCTGCCCATGTTTATAAAACCCAAAATAATATTGGCCTTTTTTATGGCTTTATCTACCTGCACTCGTACTTTCATGGAATTATATATTTGAATCGGAAAGTGGACCTGTTCATCCACTTCCTTCTGTGAGTGTATACTCCCATTACTTGTTTTTCCTCCTAAAATATATTACCTCACTCTTCCCTACGTTAAATTGCATCTGCCATGTGTGTTTGCCTATTCAACTAACCTTTTTGTCTTCTTGAATTCTTTTGCAGTCCTTCTGTTTGCCAAACTCTACTTTGTGACAACTGCAAATTTCTATATCGTGTTCCAACCCATCTCCAATCTGAGCAACATGCCTATTACCCTTTACCCATTGTTTCCCATCCATCGACAAATTTTCAATGCACTACTTTTTTTGTTATACCATACACTTGAACAAGCCTCCTGTAAGATACCTTATCAGATGCCTTCTGAAAATCCATGTACATTAAATGTACTGCATTCTGTTTATCTAGTCAGTCACCTCTTCAAAAAAAACAATTAAATTTGTCAAACATAACATGCCTTTAACAAATTTGTGCCAGATTAATCCATGCATTTCTAAACACTCACCAATTTTATCTTGAGTTATGGATTCTAAGAAATTGCCCACAGCTGAGAGTAACTAATCTATAGTTACTTGGTTTATCCATCTCTCTTGAACAGAGGTATTATATTGGCTATACTGTAGTCCCCTGGCACAATTTGCATATTGAAGGACGATTATGTTATTCTTAAAGCTGTAAGTTGATAAGTTTTACTTTTATTGCAGTAGTATTTCCAAATTTGCAGATGACACAAAACTTGGAATTGTAGTGAACAGTGAGGAGGATAGTGATAGACTTCAAGAGGATTTAGACAGGCTGGTGGAATGATCGGACACGTGGCATATGAAATTTAACGCAGAAAAATGCGAAGTGATACATTTCGGTAGGAAGAATGAGGAGAGGCAATATAAACTATAGGGCACAATTCTAAAAGGGGCACAGGAACAGAGAGATCTGGGGGTATTTGTGCACAAATCATTGAAAGTGGCAGGGCAGGTTGAGAAAGTGGTTAAAAAAGCATACGGGATCCTGGGCTTCATAAATAGTGGCATAGAGTACAAAAGCAAGGAAGTCATGATGAACCTTTATAAAACACTGGTTCAACCACAACTGGAGTATTGTGTCCAGTTCTGGGCACTGCACTTTAGGAAAGATGTGAAGGCCTTAGAGAGGGTGCAGAAAAGATTTACCAGAATGATTCCAGGGATGAGGGACTTTAGTTATGTGGATAGACTGGAGAAGCTAGGGTTGTTCTTGGAACAGAGAAGGTTGAGAGGAGATTTGATAAAAGTATTTAAAATCATGAAGGGTCTAGACAGAATAGATGGAGAGAAACTGGTCCCATTGGTGGAAGGGTCAAGCACCAGAGGACATAGATTTAAGGTGATTGGCAAAAGAAGCAAAAGTGACATGAGGAAAAGCATTTTTACACAGCGAGTGGTTAGGATCTGGTTAGGAGTGGTTAGGAATGCACTGCCAGAGGGGGTGGTGGAGGCAGATTCAATCGCCGCTTTCAAAAGGGAACTGGATAAGTACTTGAAAGGAAAAAATTTGCAGGGCTGCGAGGATAGGGCCGGGGAGTGGGACTAGCTGGATTGCTCTTGCATGGAGCTGGCACAGGGCCAAATCGCCTCCTTCCATGCTGTAACCTTTCTATGATTCTATGATAGTTTATATATAAAAAAAATTGTCCTTTGATTATTGACTAGTGTTCAATGTTATAAACTGATAGTGTGCAGAAAGTGCTTCTACTAGTGATTTTTGGTGATTAATTTTTAAGCAAGGCTTCGGTAGAAACTGTAGCTGTAAATATGTCAGAATTTATCCCCTGTATTAAAGCATGTCTGAGTTAGAGCTGCGGAGTCACTGACTGAATATAGCAGATGCATACGAATAGGATCAACAGCTAATGACTGGGAAGGGGAATTGAAAGCCTGAGTTTACTTGGCAGTAAAGGTCATGGAGCAGGTTTCTTAATAGCTGGTAGGGAAAGCAAATTTTGATTTTTTTTTTAAAAAAAAGATTGGGGGAGCAAGGTAGTTTGGCAAGACTTCATCTTATGTAATATTTATTGTCAGCTAAAGCGGCCTGTATACTGCATTTATTGTAATTCAAATTCCAGGTCTACCACTAGCCTATGGAAAATGATTTCAAAGCATACACACTGGGAGCAAGCTCCTGGATTACCACCCTTCCAGAATCTGAATTATAAGAACGGTATCAATGCAGCTTAAATGTGAATGTGTTTACTGACTGTGCTCCCTGAATAGCTGATAGTTACAATCCTATGGGAAACTTCCTGCTGCAGTGTGTCAGCAGTATCCATCTTCAATTATCTTTTATTTGTATACTGGGAATGTGGCGTATTTAATGTATATTTATGCAGTTTTAGGGATATTGGAGTCATGGAAAAGGTACAATGTGGATTCATTAGGATGCAAACATAACAAAAATAAGGATGACAAAAGACCATCGGGCCCGTAAATGCTTTTTTTATTCAATAGATTGGCTCCCCCAATCTCATTCCTGTCGACTAACATGGCAGCCAGTTTGCACACAATGAAGTCCCCCAAACATCAGTGAGATAAAAGACCAATTCATCTGTTTTGGTGGTGTTGGTTGAGGGATAAATAGTGGCCGGAATACCTCAAGAACTCCCATGCTCTTCGAATAGTGCCATGAGATCTTTTACATCCACCTCAACAAGTAACTGGGGCCTCGATTTAATGTCTCATCCGTAACCACAGATTTTGCACTGTTGTACCAGACATTTAGGGGGTGATTTTAATCCCCAAGAACGGGTGGGTTGGGGGCGGGTGGGAGTTGAAAATAGTTGTTATTTTTGGGTGCAACTGCAAAATTTTCAGACTTTGCATTCCCAGTGGGAAGCCTGTACTTTTACGCGCCCGAGTTAAACCCAGAAATAAAGCTGGGTTGCAGTTGCGACCCAAAAAGCAACTATTTTCAACTCCCACCCGCCCCCAACCCACCTGTTCTTGAGGGTTAAAATCACCCCCTTAGTTTTTCAGCAAAGTGGACTTAAAACCTTAAAAGCTAATAATATATTTCAGTAATTATCTCTCCACATTTAGTCCTTCTTCCTTCCCTTCTGTACCCTTTTCGTCTGGCACTTTCTCAATTAAATGTCACAAAAATAAGAGTGACTTTAGTCCTCAGGTGATCAGACTCTGTGTGCCCTCGAGAGTTGGGTTGTGAAATTATACTGCAACTAATGAAATTGAAATGCAGATGTATAGAAACCTATAGCATAAATCAGCATGCTTTTAAATATGTGACAGAATGGACGTAATCTGACCTTTATTTCTGAGCAAACTTGTTCTCACGATGTCTGGTTCTGTTCACTGTGCCCTCCACTCCTGTGAAATTCCTTTGTTTTTAAAGTCAAAACTGCATTGGCAATACACGCTTCCTGTTTGTTTAGAATTTTTAACTATTTAAAATTTTCTCACCGTAAGCATTTGGATGACATGTTACTTAATGTGGATATAAAGCATGGAGCAAGAAAAAGGAATGAGATAATGATGCTTCTGTTGTAAGTGATGGTGAGTTGTGTGTCTGAATGAAATGCATCCAAACTGGTCAGTTGCCCAAAAAGCTGCGAGATGAAGACCCATAATGGTTGATATCCTTAATATTAATGAGTTCTTTACTTGTGTAAAGGGACACCACAGAGAATTGCAAATAGCTATTTTCTTTATTAAAACATTCTACGTGAGCAAATTTGTACCAGATTTAAGAGTTCAGAAATATTCAATATTCCAAAATAGTCTACAGAAATTAAAGGGGGTAATTTCATGCACATATCAGTTTTGGAGTTCTCCCAGGGAATATGTAAGGCCCAGTTTGTATGTGCTTCTAACTTCATTTCCATGCTTAAAACTATAGAATTCTGACATGAATAAACACAAGATTACAGCAAATGCCAAAATTGCTAAGCACATGGAGAGGGCTTAGTGATAATTTAACTCTTAAAAATCAAAGATTATATCCTACAACCTTTATTTCAAGAAGATTTTATCATTAGAAAGCATTTTGACTGATGTTTTGACTGAAAATGTTTTGGGAGAACCCCAGAGATTGCATGGTGCAGATTGGTCAGCTCAGCTTCATTTGATTCCCTGGCTGCACACTCACCCAGCTCGTGTGGCTGGCAGATTGAAATATCTGATAAAGCAGGCTCTGCATTCAACCAAATAAATGCGGGTAACATGATCAGAGCATCTTAAGTGCCTTGCCCCTTTTGGTGGAATATATCTGAATCCATACTGGTTTTATTATGTTACTAAATGTATACTGCATAATAAAGAGAACCCATCTGGTTTACAGATTAAATATGCTTAAGTGCCTGGAGATTTAGTTAAACATGGTAAACATTGTACATAAAAGCCCATGTGGATCATTGTCAGAAGGCTGTTGTGTCACAGGAATTGTGTGCAAAATAAGGCTGTTTGTTGCAGATGGCACAAAATAGCTTCAGCATAGTTTTATTTTCTTCCATATTTATTGACATGCTGAGATTGTAGTTTTTATTGAACTAAAAGTGTTTTTTTTAATGGTTATGAATGAAAATTCTAAAAAAAAATGTAGAACAGTGCAAAGTTGACCTTGTGACCTATAGGCAAGGGGTAGCAATTGATTTCTGCAAAACAATTAGTCTGTGTTGTGAAGAGCTGTACTTTATGGTGAAGTGGAATGTAATACAGAATGCTGTAATATTTTTGATTTTTTTATTCTGAAGTTTATGTGAGTGAAAGGGGAATACCACCAATTGAGGAACAGAATAGTAACATTGTGTAACTGGATACCATCTTAAGCAGGCTTATTTTGGCAAACCCGCTGTATGAGTTGAAATGCTTGCATCTGAATATAGCAAAAGCAAGAACTGCTTATTTGGCTTCTCAGAGCTAGTTTGAACTGGAAATATCCAGTTTGACTTGGCAGCTGGCCATGTCACAGTGGTAATATGAGCTTCACTTCCTTCTCTGATGGAGTCCTTGTGGTGCAGGGGGAAAGGATAGAGGGGAGGAGGCATGTGACTGGCAGGAGTCTGCGGTTAACCCAGGGGGAGGAGGGGTTACATTCTTAGCCAGTGGACTGTGAAGTGCCTGTCGATTAACTTGCAGATGTTACTGCCGCCCCAATGAAGTGGAGCAGACGTGGGGGAGAGTGGCTGAGCTCTCTGGAAATGACTTCAGAGATTAAATGCCTTTATGAGGGATTTCTAACAGCTGCGCATGTTGTAATTTAGAAAAACCATGCATGTTAGTTTTGAATTTGAGAATTTCTCTTGGATTTTCATTACATTTGCCTCAAAAGATTTTCAAATATAAAATGTTATGCACTTAATGAATATAATTTAGACAGCTTAAGATCGTAGTTGTGGCTTTTGGTGACTTTTATCAAAGATGTAAAACACACTGGTACATTTTCTGTAGAATTAATTAGGTTTAATTCCATTAATTAGATTGTATTGTTACTAGACAGCTTCCTTTGTTACCCTCCTCATAGATAATTACTTGAAAAGATCACCAGTGAGTCACTGTTGTACAATTGCAATGAACTGTTTTTGTCTTCATCTACATTGCTGTGTTTTTGACCCACTACCATGCTTTTGCAAAAAAAAAACAATCTGAGCCTTGATAGTTAAACTGATTGTATCTACAGAAATCTTTACAATACAGTCAAAGGGATCCTGTCTATTCTTGTTCTCTTCCATCACACCATACACTTTATGTGCATTGTGTAGATGCTGTGTTTTAGTGTGGAGTTATTTTGACCCCCTGAAAAATGTTTTGCAGAAACCATTTACAGTAATTACACAATTTGCAGAGGGGCTCTGCTAACTTTCTAGTAAATGCCTCCCAGCACCACATTAACCTATATTCAACAGGGCTGGAAGTCCGTTTTGCTATTAGCAATTCTAAAGTGCATTGGTCAGATTCAAAGTTGGTGAGCCAACCCATTTGTAATGTTATAAATAAGTGCCTGATTCATTAATTTTTGTTATTTTTGCTTTCATAAAAGTCTGTAATAAATCGCCAAATTTCTCTCTATTACTATTCGTTTCCCTTGTGTCCCTTTCCTTTGTCTTACTTGTTTTTTGTTATTTTTTTAACTTTCTCTCATCAGAGCAAATCCCCACCCACCCAGTTTCCTCCCTATCAATTATTGCATTATTTTCTTTCATCTTTCAGAGTACTTACAATATCCTTTCTTCTACAGCAATAGGGAAGAACAATCCACATTGGAAAAGAATGAAAAGTTGGCAGTATCTTTAGAAGCTGTTGCACAAGTGTTAGAACTGAAAATGTCTCCCCAGGGAAATGGTTACTGAAAAGTCCTATATGTTTGTGGAAATTCCTTTATTTGGTTTCTTTATTTAGCCCAAGTAAAATACTTTGTGGCTACCTGAAATGACTGTTGATATTTTGCAAACTGGGGTGTGCAAATGGTGCCATTTCCTCTTTTTTTTTTAATCAACATTATTTACTATCTCTCTGTCTATAATTTATTAAAAATCTTATGTCTGCATGCATTACTTGCATCACTTGACTTCCTGTTGTCACAATTTTTGTGTTAACTTTTCCATTATAAATTCCCATGTCCATGTGTATAATGGAAACTTGTCACTCCAATTGCTCAATTTGACTACTGGACTGCACAGCCTGGCCATTGGATTCACACGATGCTTTCTGAAATTTTTTTTCAACTACCATTTTTCCCCCTCAGTAATTGAAATTTTTAATGTCCAAAAAAAGTGCAACCAACATTAAAAAATTACATATTTCACAATGTGGAGATGCCGGTGATGGACTGGGGTTGACAATTGTAAACAATTTTACAACACCAAGTTATAGTCCAGCAATTTTATTTTAAATTTATTTGTGAATTTAAAATAAAATTGCTGGACTATAACTTGGTGTTGTAAAATTGTTTACAATATTTCACAATAACATGATGAGAATGTAGTCACTTTGTGTCTTCTAATGCCTTCAATAAAGTTTTTACTTGAAGGCCTCAACCTTTCCCAAAGCCTAGACTTGGAGTTGATATTTTGGCATGGAGCTGTGGTGCTGTGAGCTGAATTTGAATTGTACAGTCTTGAGCGTGTGCAGTGTATCTAGATTCCCAGGATACATCAGTACTGTCAGTCAGCTGTACTGGTGTATTATTTTTTCTTTACAGTTTCTCGCAATTTCTGCTCATGAGTTTTTTCAAAATTGTTTGAAGAATAGCTAGTGGACAAATTCCAAGAGCAGTACTGAGGTAAAATTCATAGCATTCCTTTTAGAAAGAGAGGCTGTGTGAAAAGGGTGAGAGAAAGAAATGGGTCAGAGACAGAAAGAGGGGTGAGAAAGAAAGAGAGGTGTGGGGGAGGAAGTGTGTGTTTCTCTTTATGTAATGTTACTTCAATTTAACAAAAATGAATTTTTGAAGCCAGCTAATTACTTCACCTGTGTTTTGAAAAGGTTAATACTAATGGTTCACTCCTGTGACAAAGATTCTAAATTCCAACACTTTTGAGACAGGACAGGAGAGAGAGAGAGACAGAGAAAAGCAGATAGGTAAATTATTTCTTCATTCTAATTTGATATCTTTTATATATTAAAAAAACAAATTAGAATTTTGAAAGCAAAGAAAGCATCATTATAGGAAATAGATGGGAAGGGAAGGAAGGTGGAAAACTGGTTGAGGGTGAGGGACACCTCTTGCCACTGAGGGGAATGGATGGAGGGTTAAGGGTGAGGTGAGCAGAGCAAAGAGGAGAGGAGGATAAATGGGTTGAGCAGGTTGTTCAAAGGGGATGAGGTAAGGATAATTATGGGAGTGATAGGAATGGGAATGGATAGTGGGAAGGGTAAAGGTAGAGGAGACAATGAGAGCAAAGTATTGAGGAGAAGCACCAGCCATTGGGGAAGAGGGTGGGATGGGAGCCACTGAGAGCCACATTTACCCCACAATCTCTACCTCAAATGCAGCCTACAACCTTTAGTGGCTCTTTTCCCCACCTCTCACTTAAAAGGAAAGAAAGGATGAGTAGCAAAAAGAAGTTAAGGGGAGAACAAAAGAGACAGACAGACAGACAGTCCAAAACAGCAACACAAAGACAGCAGGGACAGGTAAGGGAAAGACCATATTCTCAGTCTTACCATGTGCAACATCACAGAAATCGACTAGTAATATATAAAAAAATTTACGTCTGCACACATTTCCTGTTCCAGCCTTTTCCATTATACATTCTGTTATCCACATTTATTATGGAAACTGCCGACATAAACTCGTCATGCTGTAATTACACCCTCCCACTAATGGTGACACTGCAACACCCTAGTTTTGTATTTTCCAGCACCTTGCTCTGTACTGCAGAGAAACTCCTAGGCTCTAGCCAATGCCGGTGAGGAAGGGGGCGGGCAAGTCAGAGGATTTCCTCGTGGGTTTGCTCCTGGGCCTGGCCAAGGTGATCATCTACAGGACCAGGTTAGGCATGGCACGTGGAGGCGGTCGCTCCGACTGGCTGCCTCTATTCCGTGGCATTCTCCACGCCTGGGTGGCCCTTGAGAAGGAGCACGCGGTATCTGGCGGTATGCTTGAGGCTTTCCGTGACCGGTAGGCACCGCAGCAACTGGACTGCATAATAGACACCGATAATAAAATTATTATTTAATTGGTTTGGTGGTTGAGTTATCGGGATGACATTAGTTACCCCATTGTTGTCAGTGAAGGGACGCATTTGTACCTAAACATGCTCCACCCCCTTTTTTTTCTTAAGGGGCTTAAACTAAAAACAACAGATAATGCAAATAATAAATCAAAGTATTATTTAAAAATAAGGACAGAATTATGTCTGGATGTCCTGTTCCAATTATATCCCTTCCAATAACCTCGCTTCAACTGAAGATTATACTTGATCTTGACTAGTTATATTAAAGAAACTTTAGGCATGCACAGTTCTTCTCTGTCACACATTGTCTAATGCAAATTTCTGTTTCACACTTCAACGTCACCCATCTCTGTCCTGGCTCAGCTGATCAGTTGCTGAAATCCTCATCAATGCCTTAGTTACCTCTAGAACATAAGAAATAGGAGCTGGAGTAGGCCATCCGGCCCCTCAAGCCTGCCCCACCGTTCAACAAGATCTTGGCTGATCTTCTACCTCAACTCCATTTTCCTGCATTATCCCCATATCCCTTGATGCCTTTGATATCTAGAAATCTATCCATCTCTGTTTTGAATGACTTGACTATTCCATTGCTCCCCTGGCTGGCCTCCCACCTTGCACCCTCTGTAAACTTGAGCTCAAGCAAAATTCTGCTGCCAGTATCCTAACTTGCACCAAGTCCCGTGTACTCATCACCCCTGTGCACACTGACCTACATTGGCTCCCGGTATGGCAACACCTTGATTTTAGCTGAAGGCACGGCCACCAATGGAGCGATTAAAATCGGGGATGCGCAAGAGGCAAGATTAGAGGAGTGCAGAGATCTCACAGGGTTGTAGGGCTAGAGAAGGTTACAGAGATAGGGAGAGGCGAGGCCAGGGAGGGATTTGAAAACGAGGATGAGAATTTTAAAATTAAGGCGTTCCCGGACCGGGAGCCAATGTAGGTTAGCAAGCACGGGGGTGATGGGAAAACGGTGCGAGTTAGGATACGGGCAGCAGAGTTTTGGATGAGCTCAGGTTTATGGAGAGTGGAAGATGGGTGGCCAGCCAGGAGAACATTGGAATAGTCCAGACTGGAGGTAACAAAGGCATGGATGAGGGTTTCAGCAGCAGATGAGCAGAGGCAGGGGCGGAGACGAGAAATGTTACGGAGGTGGAAGTATGCGGTCTTGGTGATGGAGTGGATATGTGGTTGGAATTTCATCTTAGGGTCAAATAGAACGGCAAGGTTGCGAACAGTCTGGTTCAGCCTCAAGACAGTGGCCAGGGTGAGGGATGGAGTCGGTGGCTAGGGAACGGAGTTTGCGCAGGGACCAAAGACAATGGCTTCGGTCTTCCCAATATTTAGTTGGAGGAAATTTTTGCTCATCCAGTACTGGATGTCGGACAAGCAACGTGACAAATGAGAGTCAGTGGAGGGATCGAGGAAGGTAGTTGTGAGGTAGAACTGGGTACCGTCAGTGTACATGTGGAATCTGACATTCCTGCGATTTAAACGTTGGGAAGACTGAAGCCATCTTCTTTGAACCTTGCCACAAACTCCGTACTCGTGCCACCAACACAGTCCCTCTCCCTGACCACTGTTTCAGGCTGAGTCAAGACTGTTCACAACCTCAATGTTCCTGAGCTGAGCTTCTGACCTTATATCCTGTCTATCACAAAGACCGCCACCAACCACTGCTCTGCAATGCTCTCAAATCACCATCCCAGTGTTCATACACAGACCACTAATTCCATACTCCCATCACACCATTCCTACCACTCCCAAACCCCAGAATTTCCCCCTCCCACTACTCTAACACAAGAACCTCATTCCTCAATGCTACTGTACCCCAACACCTTTTTGCTCCACTGCTCTTGAGCCGAAAGACTACTTTCCCAAATCATAGCACCCCACAGTACTTCTGCACAGCTCCTTCTTGTCACCAGCCTACAACATCGTCACTACCATTTACCTACGGATCCTGCAAAGGCAACATGTAATATTTAGATAAATGTATATAATGAATATTTACAATTTTCACAAATATATGGACATAATCACATAATTTGAACCTGAAATTACCACAAACACTTTTGTAACGGTCACTTTCCCTGACAGGTTGATTAAGATCAGGCCCTCAAAATATGGGCATCTTGGGCCTTTTAAATCCAATTGTGCATGGGAAGGTGTTTATTGTAGGTGGATGTTGCTTACCAGATTCACTGCAGTACTACATGCAGGGAGTAGATTGGGTACCAGTGGAATATTGAGAAGGGAGAACTTCCTTAATTTTTTTTAAGAACATAAATTCTAAGGTTTAATTAATTTCCCAATCTAAATAGTATACCATTTTGTTGCTCCCTTTTCCAATACTTGATCCAGATTTGTAGTCTGCCATGTAGCCTGGCTTTGTACAAAAACCATAATACCTTTTTTTTGCAGGGTGACTGAAATCACTGCTGTGCTTGGGCAGTAATAATACACATAAACAACAACTTTTATCCAAGACATCTCCTTAGTGTCAGCCAGGCAGTTGGAAATTTCAGCAACAGCCACAAAATCAAGAGGGGAGATTGAAGGGTAAAATGGGCGTCATCAGCATACAAATAGAACCCAATCCTGTCTCTTTGGATCATGTCACTAAGGCAAGCATAGAGGTGATGAAGAATGGACAAACAAAGGAGCCTTGTGGTACACTAGCAGTAACCATGCATGTATCAGGGGGGGGGGAGAAACTATTGGGTGATGTGTCGTCGTTGTTGGGGCTGGTATGAATGGGACCAGTGGAGAGTAGTGTCAATAAGGTGGGCTGCTGAGGAGAGATGTTGGAGGAGGATAAAATAATCAATAGCGTCAAAGTTAGGAGGTCGAAGATGATGAATATGAACAGCAAGCCATAGTCACGGTAGCAGAGGAAAATGGAGGAAAAAACTATGGAATAAAGTTGTGGTGGGGATGGTTTGGAAGATTAATTTGATTTTGAGGAGGTGGAGAACAGAGATGTTGCAGATAAGGTTTTGGATACACAGAAGTCTATAAGATGTTCGCATGTAGAATGCAAAGAGAAGAAGGAACAAAGGGGAATGGGGAGGCAGTTGGGAGTAAAGAATAGGAGCTTGAAGTTGCTTCTATTCTCCAAAATAAGATTTGTAATCGTAAAACCAAGAAAGGTAAGAACAGATGGCTCGCTATGCTAGCTTGCTGCTTGCTGTGGTATATGGTTGGATGCTAATTTTTTGGGGTAACTTAGTAAGTGATTCAGAGATTTCACTTCAGCTGAGAAAATAATTTCTGCATGATAAGTGTATCATCCAAGTGGGAACATTATGAAGTTTTCTGTTTTTACATAGACCCATCAAATCACCTAATTAAGGAGTCATTGCTCTGCAATATTTGTGCAATTCCCACCCCCACCTCAACAACCCAGTTAATAAAAAATCCATTTTGTTTTGTTTCGAAACGTTAGTTATCTGGGCACCTCGGGACTAGAAGTTTCTCCTTAACATACGTAGTTTATAGCAGTAACTGAAGTATCAGTATACATAAAACAGAAATAGTGATAATTTTAAACAAAATTCTGTATCATTTTTTCAGATAAGTTTTTACATTTACGTTATCAAAGAAAATACAGTACACTGAAATTTAAGATACATTACTGTACAAGCTATATTTATAAAACATGGCCCTTGTGACATAAAATGGCCATTGCAATGATTACTGTACAGTAAATACTTTCTGGATCCAGTAGATTCAGGTGCTTTGCTGGGAATTTGACTTCTAAAAGCACAAATAAAACATTCCAAGACACGTTGGTGAAGGATGCATTTATAAAGAGGAACCTAGACACATACATTCTGAAAGATAGAAAGGAATCTCCATGTTCAAAGTATTAATCTTTTAATATGTTGTTTATTTTCAATATGTGTTTAGTAACAAAGCACAATATGTCAACAGATTGCAGTTTCTTTTCTCCTCCAGTGCTGTTGGGCAGAGGTATCAGTTTTTAACTAGCTGCATGAGTTGCCAATGGCACTGGGCCCTAGATTGCATAAACCATGTAGGATATAATTTGACTGCCATTTAGGCAACCATCAGCAATTTAGACATGTAGCTGTGCCTCAGCAGGACAGGTAGAAAATTGGAAGAAATAAAATAACATTGGTACCACCACTTTGGAAGCTAGTCTATATATTATTGACATTCAGCATTTATGAATAGGTTAGGTTTTTATTTACAAAATATACACAGTGTATTTACTTGTCATTATACTTTGGGGTGTAAGGTTAGTATTATCAAACCAATTTTTTAAATACCGGATCAAATACAGCTTTCCAGGTAAAAGAAGTATGAGCTTCACTTGTCTCTTATCTAGGTGCGCCACCTAGCTCTGATGTCTGTTTTTGGTGCTGGTTACGCAATGCTATATTCAAACCTTTTTCAGGAACACCTGCAGTCGGGTGCGTTGGTGTAGCAAATCTGTTCTTGACATAGATACGGAATGTTTACCTTATAATGAGTCACAGTATTTTTATTCAAAAGTAGATGTAATGACTGCCAAGAATTTTCTTCAAATAAGTACAGTGTCAGATCATTTCAGTGCATTGAGGATACCAGATTATTACATAGAATTACATAGAATGTGCAGCACAGAAACAGGCCATTTGGCCCAACTGGTCCATGCCGGTGTTAATGCTCCACACGAGCCTCCTCCCACCCCTCTTCATCTAATCTTATTAGCATCACCGTCTATTTCTTTTGCCCTCATGTGTTTATCTAGCTTCCCCTTAAATGCACCTATTCATAGGCTTACATTTCCACTGTGCTCAGGAGCGGCCATTTTTAGATACTTATTGCTCAGTTTGATGGGAGTGGATTTGAGCACTGTAGTGTAGGAAGACTTGTTCCATAGCACAATTTGTGCTTCAGTTTGAGAGTGTAAAGAACTCTCTACTGTTAATTCATTTTGGACTGTCTAGACAAATCTTGCGTGACAAATTGAGCATGGACTTCCAGACTCCCATCATTCAGGCAAAATGCATTCTCCAGGAGATCATGAATTAAAATTTGAATACAATATGCCAAATCTTGCTGGAGCGTCGCCTATCACGGCATGCACCTTTGTTAGGCTTTTTCCTGCACCCTTCAGCTCGAATATAATTTGGCCGTAACTTGCTGGAAGTGCGAGCTTTGTAATGGCACAGCGAGGGCAATGGGGCATCTGGTACCTTAGTGAAAAATGGGACCAACAGCCTATCTCCTTAATGAGATTGAAGGATGACTGGGAAGGAGGGTGAATTAGAGTGGGTAAATTAGAGAAATCAGGTTTAAAAAAAGAAATAAAGAGAGGGAAAGAAAGATTGGATAAAGAGTCAGAGAAAAGAGAGACACAAAGGAAAAGTAAGAAAAAAATGTAAAAATTCAAAATTGATAAATCTCTAAGAAGAATTTACCACTTGTAGGAATGAGACTTCACAGTTTAAATTGTTCCCTTTTTGGGCCAGAGAGGTTGATTGATATTGCATTAACAATTATCACATCGGTAAAGGGGTTATCAAGTGCAAGCCCTAACTTTCTGTGGTGAGTTTAATGAGCAATTATTGTGCAAATCCAGCAAGTTCTTAAAAAAACGCAGAGGTTGGCGAGTTGCCGATAGTGCAAGGCAAATGGCGGAGCAATGTAAATCGAATAGGAAATTATGGAGATTCACAACTCATGGTGTATCTCTTTTTCGCCTGAACTTGCTGGCCGATTTGCACATTAATAACAGCGCATGTCATGAACATTTTCCAGGAAAATTTGGCTCAATATGTAGAAATGAGAAATGATTTTGTATTTTCATTGGATAAAGGACCCAGTTATTCTCATAACTTATATTTTGACAGAAGCACTTTGGGCATTTATTTTTTCTTTTGACATGCCATTCCCGTTGACGTTCCAACCTGGTGCTTATTTGTGACAAATGCTTGTTCTGTGAATGTGGCACCTGCCTGTATTGTTACAACGGTGATTACACTTCAAAAGTACTTCATTGGCTGTTAAGGACTTTGGGATGTCCTGCGTTGTGAAAGGTGTTATATAAATGGAAGTTCGTTCTTTTTTCTTTTAGAACACAAAATCAGGTACTGCAAAACTGCAATCACTTCTTGCTATCCACTGGTCTGTTTGACCTTTGATAGGTATCTGCAGAGTCAACTTCCCCCGCCCCCAAACTTGATTTTACCTTGGACTAGTGGAATTTCAAGTCCTACCAGTTGTTCACTGCTCAGAGAAGACCTCAAATTTAGAATTTTCTCAAAATTGTTTTAATTTGTTATGGACTGGTATTTCATGAAAAAAAACTGCAGGAACTGTCTTTAAAAGACGCGCGTGCTGTTGATAGTATGTGCATGAAAATGTAAAAATTAGCTGTACCCGTGGTATTACAAATTTGTGGAGACTAGCAAAGAAATTCTTGTTTGAGCTCTTTGACCAAGCTTTTGGTTATCCCTCTTAATCTTCCCTTTTTTGTTTGGCATCTGTTTTTCCTTATGCCTCTGTGAAGCACTTTGGGATGTTTTTCTGACTTACGGTGCTATATATGCAAGTTATTGTTTATTTTACTGAGGCTTGAACTCTACTGACTATACTGGAGCTTCAGACAGTGCTGGGGGTAGGAAGTCTGTTTGTAAAATTTGTGTGCATAATGCACATGTTAATGAACTGAGAATTTAATTCAACTGAAAGTTAATTTTATAAAATGACTACATTCTTCTTTCTAAATATATATTAGACTAAACAACACTTTTTGCTCAGCATTACGGAAATGTCAATGACTAAATTCAGTTTAAAAACTGCTCTGCAGAAAATGAATGCAGGTCAGTGTGTTTCCAAGCAGAATCAGCTGCAGGCATAGTTGTGTAAACTGCATACTAATAATAGCTCGGAGTTGGGAGTTCCCTCCAGTGCTGCTCTGGATGAAGGGAGTAAATCTTATTTGAAGTACTCTTGTAGCTGTAGCTGTCCTGGGTCAGTGTGGAATGTGGTTGACTTACATGCCTGTCCGAATAGGGACTACTCAAGTCAGGTGCTAATCAGCTTATGTCTGTTCCAATTAAAACTTTTTAGGGTTAATCCTTTGTGGCATTTTGAATAATATCTATAAGGGTGGCCATGTTGTCAGTTTTAGATCAATAGAATAGTCAGTTTTAGAGTTCTATTCAAACTCTCATTGTATTAAATCTACCAATTGATAAAGAATGAAATCTGATAACTTTGCCGTTTATTTTTGAACAGGAAAAAAGCAGCCCTTTTAGTAAAGTTTAGATTCCTGCCCAGCGTTGCATCAACTGTTTGCCCTCTTTATACAGAGTTCAATTTCCCAGTGGGGTTCCTGAGCACAGCCTTTGTAACACTGACCCTGTGTACGTTATTTCATGACTCAGTGCTATTTTCATGTCTGTGTGCACAATGTACCTCTTCCTGTGGAAATAGTACTTTTGTCCCTCCAGTTTGAATGTTCGTTGGAAGGAGGCTATAGAGTACAAATTAAGATCTTAGTGTGTAATCCCGCAACAGGTATCACTGTTTTACCTCCAAATTGGTCCTGACACAAACCATGCATGGCTGACTGTTGGCATTGGTTCATGTAGAACATGGGAATATAGATGTTGGCTATTGCTGAGGCTAAATAAATGGTTGGTAGATAAGATAAAAAAAACATTTTGATTAACAAAACAGGTAACTGTCTGCCTCTCATAAGCGGCATTCTCCGCGTCCGTGGCCCTGGAGAGGGAGTATGCAGCGTCTGCCAGTACGCTTGAGGCTTTCTGCGACTGGTGGGTACCACAGGGGCTCAAAATAAAATTATAATTTGACACTGGTTTTTTTGGTTTGATTTGTTTTAAATAAAAGACACCCTAACCCCCTCCCTTCTTATAAAAGAGGGCCTATAAAAAAGAAGAAAAAAAAAACTAGTCGAACCTCACTTATATAAAAAAATGAAAAAAAAAACAAAACCGGTAAGCTGTTTTGCCTATGAGTCAATAGTATTTAAATGACCAGGGCTGACAGAGGGAAGAGTGTATTGTGAAGTCTAAAGTTTCCTATGGTAGGTCCGATTATGACTAAAGTTTGAGCCATTATTGTCACCTCAAAAGCAAATAAGTGAATGCATAAAGACAGAGCTTCTCACCAAACAATGCAGATAAATGCTGAATATACAAAAAGGAAATTATTCACATGAAAGGCAAGTTTCTAGTTTGCAAGTAGTACTAGGCCCTGCATTTGAGAAATGTTGTTAAATGTTTGTGGTCCTAGGAAACAATCAACTAAATACCTACAGAATAAAGCCAGCTGTAGCATTTCTGCCGAAGTAGGACCTATACTTATTTCACTGGGTGATTGATACCTACTTTGGTTGTACAATTGTTAAACCTTCTGTCGTTTCAAAGTGGAATGACTAAAGTTTGTTTCTGGACTCTTCCCCCTTTTTTGACTTATAAAGCCTACATTACAACAGTGACTACACTTCAAAAGTACTCCCTTGGCTATAAAGCGCTCTTAGAATATCTTGAGATTGTGAAAGGCGCTATATAAATGCAAGCTCTTTCTTTCTATCTTATCAGGCTGAAGCTAAACCAATTCAATATTCACTGGAATCAAACTTTATTTTTCCAAAAAGGTGAATTTAATGTGTTTGCTGGTTCACTATCTTGTGTGTTCAAACAGATTTTTAGAATTGGAGCGGTCTGATTGATAAACATAATTCAAATGTGTGCTGTTGTGAGTCCAATTTTTTTTTTAAAAGGAGAGACTTTAGGCAGTCCTAATGAGGCTCTGAACCTCAGCACACTACTTAGTACATATCCTTCCAAGGTTACCATGACAATGGGCCGATATTAGGATGGAGGCGGGTTGGCAGCGGGGGATCGACTGGGCGCGTGGGTAATGCGCCCAGTGAAATCGGTGGGTTTGGCACGCGATCGTATGTAAATTGAAGCCACTTACCTTGGCTTCCGGGTTTCGCGCTGGAAAGCTGCGCAGTGGGCGGACTGCGCACCTGCATCATAGGCTGTCGGCTGGAGGAGTCTTATTTAAAGGGGCAGTCCTCCACTGACTGATGCTGCAGAAAATAGGCAAAATTACAGCATGGAGCAGCCCAGGGGGAAGGCTGCTTCCAGGTTTAATGATGCCTCACTCCAGGTCTTACTGGATGGGCTGAGAAGGAGGAGGAGGGAGATCTTCCACCTGGCGGACAGGAGGAAGTGGCCTGCCTCTGCCACCACGAAGGCCTGGCTCGAGGTGGCAGTGGAGGTCACCAGCACACCAACGTATCACGCACCTGCATACAGTGCAGGAGGCGCTTCAATGACCTAACCAGATCAGCCGAAGTGAGTACTCTTACTCATTCCCCTACACTCCGTCTGTCACATCACCGGCCCCACCCCACATCTTCTTCTGCACTGCCGACACTATTCTATCACATCACTCCTAACACCCACTGAACCCTCATCCTCATCTTACCTGCACTTCCTCACCTCCCCAGTACTCATCCCACCATTACCATTCAACCCAATCCTCATACAATCTCATGGCTCTGTCTCATACTCACCCTCTCATGCATCTCTTTCACAGTCAGCCTCACCGAACCTGCCACTACCTGTGCTGCAGCCAAAGGGCATGCATCATGTATGTGTAGTAGGAAATGTAAGGCGAACGTGTCATGAGCATGAAGGGGATACACAAGGGTGTTCGAGGGTTTGTCATGGTTTTTACTTATATTTGATTTCTGATCAACTCACATTACATATTATATTGTCACCACTACTGCCATGACTTGCCCATTCTTGACCGGCTTGTGCAATAAGGCCCTTTCATGAGGTTCTCCATGAACACCCTTGATGCCACCCATTGTGTCACCCTACAGTGGGTGTATGTGTGGTTGCACAACTACTTTGTGTAGGTGCCTGTTGCGCAGCACTGTGTTGTGTAGCTCCACGTGGCGGAGGTGGACGGCATGCTTGGCGAGGCTGATGATGTTGCTTGTCCTAATGGAGTGATGAATGCAGCTATGGAACCCCCCCCCCCCACCCAATCCTGACGGTGTGAGTGTGAGGGGGTCCGCAAAGTAGGTAAATGTGTTTGGACAGCAGAGTTTAGGATATGATGTAATAATTTTGAGGGTGGAGACAACGGTGTGGCAAGCAAAACTTTGTCTGAGGTGACAGAGTACCCTGTTGCATTGAATGAGGTATTCCCCCCAACTGTCAAGGAATCCTCTGCATCTCCCAATGACTGCTGACTGGAATACGTCTGCAACAACAGGGAGTGTTTCCCACAGCATGGGAAACATGCTGAGGAGAGTCCAAAATCACATCCCTGCTAAAATCTCTTCCCCATGAGGTCTGTCAACAACCTCAAATACCTCCCTAACTATCAAAACTGTCATCCCGCCAGCTTTAATTGCCGGCGGGAGTCCTGCATGCGGGGGCTGCGCACGCACCGGCTCCTGACCCACTCTGGAATTCCCCAATTTTAGTAACCCCCCCCTGCCACGAACGCACCTGCTCGGCCATCCTAAAATTGACCCCAATACCTCTGAGAAATACCAGCTTGACACTGCTGCCCTAATCTAAAGTTGTTTTTGCATGTGTCACTTGTTTAGTTCAGACTGGGTCAGCAAATGCACTCTTTGGTTCCGTGTGTTTGTATAGACCTGGAAGAATGTGGGTCTGCAGTTCTGCTGTTGGGATAACAGTGTTGGTTTTAGCAATGTGAACAGTGGGTTTAGGTGCATGGATCTCGTTTTCCTGAGATTTGAATTGAACAAGTGACAAAAATAACAGCGCCTAATAATAAATGTTCTCCTCTCTCACACGCACATACATTCTTACCTCTCGCCCATTAACCCTAGGAACCGATCTGTGATCTACTGCAAGTATCCAAAAAAAATCCGTAAATAAAAACTCTATTAAACAGCAAACCCATGAATTGATATTCATACAAGTTGCGAACATGCCAAAATGATGCACTTATGTTGTTCTTGTTGTTTACAACCATTTGTGTATCATATCAAGCGGGGGCCCCACTATGTTCTTTCTTTAGATGGCCTTCATTTGTAATCTTTAACTTTTTATAGTTTTAAAATTACTGGACTGGCGAGAATATCGTACATTTCCTTAGATTTAAATTATATTTCATTTGGTAAAGAGGACACCCTGTTATCCTAAAGTCTGATGTCTAATTGGTTCAATAAATATCCACTGGTCTACAGATACTGTTAAATGCTGTATTTACTGCTAGTAGGCCTCCCTGAATAACTATCAATTCCAATTTACGCATTGGTTCATGAATCTGATCTTTTTATTGTATGGCATATGAGTAGTAAATGGAAGGAATAGTTTATTGTTCAATAAGCTTCTGCTTGGATTGACTTTCAACCCTAAAAGCTGCTCCATCGCCCAAAGATTTCTAATTGTAAGAGCTTTTATTAATGATGCACTGTTATATCCTATTCCAGGATTTCTTTGAAATTCATTTTCAATCTATTTATTTCTTAAAGAAATATATACCCGATAAAATACTTATAACGGTCTTGCTAACAAGCAGGTGGTTTTGCAGTTCTTGATCTCCTGTTCCTCTAAATTTACTTGCGTGAAAACACCTAGATTACTTTATACTGTTTTTATTAAAAAAATTGAAAATAGTAACTCGAGGGCCAATGCAATGGGATAGAACTACATAGAAATTGCAACATGGGAAAAGGCTGTTAAGCCCAACCAGTCCACATTGATGTTTATCCTCCACGTATGCAGTCGTCCCAATCCCATGTGCCTGCTCTGTTCTCACATCCCTTTATTCTCCGTTCCTTCAACCACTTATCTAACGTATTCTCAAATTGCTTAAAACTTATTGTCAAACTACTGAAGCTAAAAAGTTACCTACACATACTGTGGAATAATACATTTTGCCCATATAAAGCTATCATTGAGCTGCACTAGAACTGTATCACGACCTCAGTGCTGTATGTCTGGTGCCACCTTGTAACTGGAATTCTTTGCTGTGTGATGTATATGGACATATGTTTATTCCAAGTTTTTAAAATAAAGAGATGGGAAATATGTTGAACAAGCCTGGTTTTGTTTCTGTTGAGGAATTCACTGACCCTGCATCACCCCCGGATCACTCTGTAAACAAGTTGCAGTGAAACATTCTGTATTCTTTCCACATACTTCAGAATGCATACTTTATGACCACAGTAACCATTGGGTTAGGTCAAATGTCTATCTCTGATTTCCTAAGAGAGTTTGAGCTCACTGCAGTGAGGGGTGTAATTGGCTTTCCCAGTGAGAGCCACAGATTCTCCCTGCATTACAGTAAGAGCAAATGGATTATTCTTTAGTATCTCATGTTTATTCAAAGATAACTCTACTTAAAGCTGAAATCCTCCATTTAAAAAAAAATCCAGTATTATCAGAAAATACCATTTAAAATGCAGTAGGAACATTGTGAGAATGCATTACTGCAGCATTTGATGTGTTTGCAGCAAAACATGGGATCCTGTTGGCATTGTCCGGCAAGGCGGATTGTAAATGTAGAGAAATTGATCCCTGTGAAGGTTTAACCTGTTTCTTGTGAAGGATTGCCTATTTTCATGTTTCTTAGTGTGCCCTAAAAAATCCATTATACCAGATGAGCAAGATGAAGAAGTTGTATTTAATAAAGGTATGATGTGGAGATGCCGGTGATGGACTGGGGTTAACAATTGTAAACAATTTTACAACACCAAGTTATAGTCCAACAAATTTATTTTAAATTCCACAAGCTTTCGGAGGCTTCCTCCTTCCTCAGGTGAACCTGAGGAAGGAAGAAGCCTCCAAAGCTTGTGGAATTTAAAATAAATTTGTTGGACTATAACTTGGTGTTGTAAAATTGTTTACAATTAATAAAGGTATGCAGTACTGGTCTTAAGGAGCAAAACTGTGACTTCCACACTATTGGAAAGTTGCCAGAACTTTGTTTCTATTAGAATTTAATTAATGAATTTGGCTGTGCCTATATGTACCTAGTTTCAACTATCGCTGATTTCAAAATTAAGTTGATGTGTAGTTTTAATCTCCTGTTGATATGTAGACCTGGCTGTTTTTGTGCCTCATTTACATAGATGTTTTGTAGGAAACCTGGGGTTCAATTATTTTTATAAATGTTTCTTTGAGAAGAATTGATTGTGAAATGTTGGCATTTGTCTGTGGCTGAATGCATTTAGCGTACTTCATTCTCATTCTCATTATCTGATTTCAAGAGAATGTTCTCTTTGCAAGTACTAAGTGGTTAGCTGCTGTGAGTCACAAAAGAGGTTGAGCATCCAGTGTGATGCTGCAGCACTGATAAATATATAACTAATTTGCCAAGAACATTTCTGCTTGCATCAGAATTCTGCTTTTTGTTTATTGGAAGTGAATGGGAAGTTCAGTATTTTGGATGAGGTATGTGTTTGTCTGAATTCAGTGTAGCTGGAGTCTATTGCACTGCAGCAGCCATTTGTCATTCCATTTAGTGCTGATTCAGGAACTAAATCAATTCCCTGATTCAGCTGCTGAGATACTCTAAAGTGTGAGGTTTTCGAAAGGGCAGCTTGATCCCAGACTGCAGATCTGATATGCCAGATTCCTGAATCAGCAGAGTTCAACATGCGGCCATCGACAGGCATCTCTTACTATGGCCATTTACTTTGAACACTTTGATCGTCGTTTTAGGACATGTAGAATGCCTCATGACCTGCTGAGTATTCCTAATTTGAGTTTACATTTATTTGGGTCTAAAAGCAGATTGTGCTTGTCTAATAAGGGTTACTGGTGAAGCTTGTATTGTTTAAATGGGAGGAAGCTTTTATCTAGCTGTTGGAGATCCACTGGAGACGTGTGTTTTGGACTGAGTTTTTGTCTTTTTGCTTCATATATGCAGGTTTTACAGCTTTATGTGTAATGAAGTATGAAGAAAACTTCTTGTTCCCTTCCCCCAGTCTTATGAAAGAAATCAATCTAGTTTTGAAACAATCCCAATGTAAAAAAAGAAAAAGAAACTGTATGTAGGTTTTGTGCATCCATTTAAGTTTAAATGCTTAGCGTGCAGAAGCTCTCCATGGTAATCTTCTGAGAGCTATGTGTATGTTTGTGAGGGGATTGTTATATGGATTCTTTATCATTAAAGAAGTTGTACTAATCATTTCATAACTACTATAGTGAGAGTTTTCCTTGGGAGGGTGAGTTTTTACATGGTTTCTCTGTTGTGAACCACAAACATGGGCTTACATCAGCAGCAGATGTGGATACAAAAGTGTTGCTGATGGACAAGCTGGTATATGATTTATTTTTTCAGTGGGAATCTATAATGTGTATGTTTGGAGGTTATAGATCACAATATCCTAATGAGGAGCTAATGTGCTGGAATTTCGTGCAGATCATTGAAAAAGTTAGCAGATTAACATAATTTTGGCTTGGTCAACATCTAGATGAAATAAGTAAAAATGGATTCTGAAAGTTTCTAAACAACAACAACTTGCATTTATATAGCGCCTTTAATGTAATAAAATGTCCCAAGATGCTTCACAGGAGCGATCAAACAAAATTTGAAACTGAGCCACATAAGGAGATATTAGGACAGGTAACCAAAAGCTTGGTCAAAGACTTAGGTTTTAAGGAGTGTACAGAAGGAGGAGAGAGAGGTAGAGGCGGAGAGATTTAGGGAGGGAATTCCAGAGCTTAGGGCTCAGGCAGCTGAAGGCACAGCTGCCAATTGTGGAGCGATTTAAAATCGGGGATGCGCAAGAAGCAGGAATTGGAGGAGCGCAGAGATCCCACAGGGTTGTTGGGCTGGAGGAGGTTACAGAGATAGGGAGGGGCAAGGCCATGGATGGATTTGAAAACAAGGATGAGAATTTTAAAATCGAGGCATTCCTGGACTGGGAGCCAGTGTAGGTCAGTGAGCACAGGGGTGATGGATGAACGGGACTTGGTGCGAGTTTGTATACGGACAGCAGAGTATTGGATGAGCTCAAGTTTATGGAGGGTGGACGATGGAAGGCTGGCCAGGAGAGCATTGGAATAGTCAAGTTTAGAGGTAACAAAGGTAAAATAAATTTAATTCCATTCCCAAATTAATCCCAGTGTACAGTAAATTTAATTTCATTCTCAAATTACTCCCAGTGCATAACAAGAACAACAACAATTTGCACTTATATAGCGCCTTTAATGTAGTAAAATGTCCCAAGGTGCTTCACAGGAGCAATCAAACAAAATTTGACATCAGGCCACATAAGGAGTTATTAGGGCAGGTGAACAAGAGCTTTGTCAAAGGGGTAGGTTTAAGGAGTTTTAAACAAATGAGTATTGCAATAAACATTCTTAAATTAAGGAGAGTGCCTACCTAGTAGCTCTCAAGCTCATCATGGAATGGCCGCATAGTAGAAATTTTCCAAAATTTCTGACTGCGCACCACTGTACTCAGCACAAAAAAAAATCAGTTGCCTGTTGACTTTTATAGCTCCGCTGCGAAATAATCTTCCAGCTGGTTTAGGGTGTCAGCAGCCTGACATGATATGACCTTGCTGCTGCAGTGGGTATAATATGACAGCACTGCTGGAAGTCAGTGAGAATCTTGGGTGTCACTGAGACGAGGGAAGACAGAGTTGAACTGATGCGAGTAATAAGGCCATTGCAGCATATTGTTTTTGATTTTTTTTTACAAATTGCATGCATGGGTTGTAGGCTGATCATTATGAATTCATAGTAGGTAGCGTGGCATTTTATATCATAGACATATGGGAGACATGTTCATTTGGAATACATCTGACCTCACTGATGTTGGCCGAGCAGCACCGTTGAGAACAGCATCATTCTAGAAAATTCTGAATGATAGTCAGAAATTCACCTGAGAGGCAGCTTTCTGAATTGACAGTAAATACAGCAAATGTAGGTTAAAGCAGTCGTATTAATTTGAATCAAGCCTTTCAAAGGTTGGTGCCACACTGCAGATAATATACTGCATAGGATTGTCTATATCTGAAACAAAAACACAAAATGCTGGAAATACACAACAGGTCAGTCAGCATCTGTAAAAAGAAGACAGGTAAGCCTGTTTTCAGTTCTGACGTAGGGTAATACCTAAAATGTTAAATGTCTTTTTTTCGTTCATGGGATATAGGCGTTGCTGGCAAGGCCAGCATTTATTGCCCATCATTAATTGCCCTTGAGAAGGTGGTGGTGAGCCGCCTTCTTGAACCGCTGTAGTCCGTGTGGTGAAGGTTCTCCCACAGTGCTGTTAGGTAGGGAGTTCCAGGATTTTGACCCAGCGACGATGAAGGAACGGTGATATATTTCCACGTCGGGATGGTGTGTGACTTGGAGGGGAACGTACAGGCGGTGTTGTTCCTATGTGCCTGCTGCCCTTGTCCTCCTAGGTAGTAGAGGTCGCGGGTTTGGGAGGTGCTGTCGAAGAAGCCTTGGCAAGTTGCTGCAGTGCATCCTGTGGATGGTACACACTGCAGCCACAGTGCGCCGGTGGTGGATGGGGTGCCAATCAAGTGGGCTGCTTTGTCCTGGATGGTGTCGAGCTTCTTGAGTGTTGTTGGAGCTGCACTCATCCAGGCAAGTGGAGAGTATTCCATCACACTCCTGACTTGTGCCTTGTAGATGGTGGAAAGGCTTTGGGGAGTCAGGAGGTGAGTCACTCACTGCAGAATACCCAGCCTCTGACCTGCTCTTGTAGCCACAGTATTTATATGGCTGGTCCAGCTAAGTTTCTGGTCAATGGTGACCCCCAGGATGTTGATGGTGGGGGATTCGGTGATGGTAATGCCGTTGAATGTCAAGGGGAGGTGGTTAGACTCTCTCTTGTTGGAGATGGTCATTGCCTGGCACTTGTCTGGCGCGAATGTTACTTGCCACTTATCAGCCCAAGCCTGGATGTTGTCCAGTCTTGCTGCATGCAGGCACGGGCTGCTTCATTATCTGAGGGGTTGAATGCAACTGAACAGTGTGCAATCATCAGCGAACATCCCCATTTCTGACCTTATACTGGAGGGAAGGTCATTGATGAAGCAGCAGAAGATGGTTGGGCCTAGGACACTGTCCTGAGGAACTCCTGCAGCAATGTCCTGGGGCTGAGATGATTGGCCTCCAACAACCACTACCATCTTCCTTTGTGCCAGTTATGACTCCGGCCACTGGAGAGTTTTCCCCCTGATTCCCATTGACTTCAATTTTACTCGGGCTCCTTGATGCCATGCTCGGTCAAATGCTGCCTTGATGTCAAGGGCAGTCACTCTCACCTCACCTCTGGAATTCAGCTCTTTTGTCCATGTTTGGACCAAGGCTGTAATGAGGTTTGGAGCCGGGTGGTCCTGGCAGAACCCAAACTGAGCATTGGTGAGTAAGTGCCGCTTGATAGCACTGTCGACGACACCTTCCATCACTTTGCTGATGATTGAGAGTAGGTTGATGGGGCGGTAATTGGCCGGATTGAATTTGTCCTGCTTTTTGTGGACAGGACATACCTGGGCAATTTTCCAAATTGTCGGGTAGATGCCAGTGTTGTAGCTGTACTGGAACAGTTTGGCTAGAGGCACAGCTAGTTCTGGAGCACATGTCTTCAGCACTACATCCGGGATGTTGTCGGGGTCCATAACCTTTGTTGTATCCAGTGCACTCAGCTGTTTTTTGATACCACATGGAGTGAATCAGATTGGCTGAAGACTGACTTCTGTGTTGGTGGGGATATCGGGAGGAGGCCGAGATGGATCATCCACTCGGCACTTCTGGCTGAAGATGGTTGCAAACGCTTCAGCCTTGTCTTTTGCACTCACATGCTGGACTCCGCCATCATTGAGGGTGGGGATGTTTACAGAGCCTCCTCCTCCCGTTAGTTGTTTAATTGTCCACCGCCATTCACGCCTGGACTGCAGAGCTTTGATCTGATCCGTTGTTTGTGGAATCACTTAGCTCTGTCTATAGCATGTTGCGTCCGCTGTTTAGCATGCACGTAGTCGAGTTGTAGCTTCACCAGGTTGGCACCTCATTTTTAGGTACGCCTGGTGCTGCTCCTGGCATGCTCTTCTACACTCCTCATTGAACCAGGGTTGATCCCTTGGCTTGTTGATACTGGTAGAGTGAGGAATATGCCGGGCCATGAGGTTACAGATTGTGCTGGAATACAACTCTGCTGCTGATGGCCCACAGCGTCTCATGGATGCCCAGTTTTTAGCTGCTAGATCTGTTCTGAATCTATCCCATTTAGCACGGTGATGGTGCCACACAACACGTTGGATGGTGTCCTCAGTGTGAAGACGGGACTTCGTCTCCACGAGGACTGTGCGATGGTCATTCCTACCAATACTGTCTTGGACAGATGCATTTGCGACAGGTAGATCGGTGAGGGGGAGGTCAAGTAAGTTTTTCCCTTGTGTTGGTTCGCCCACCACCTGCCACAGGCCCAGTCTGGCAGCTACGTCCTTCAGGACTTGGCCAGCTCAGTCAGTCATGGTGCTACCGAGCCACTCTTGTTGATGGACATTGAAGTCCCCCACCCAGAGTACATTCTGTGCCCTTGCTACCCTCAGTGCTTCCTCGAAGTGGTGCTCAACATGGACAAGGACTGATTCATCAGCTGAGGGAGGGGGTTAGGTGGTTTCATCAGGAGGTTTCCTTGCCCATGTTTGACCTGATGCCATGAGATCCGGAGTCAATATTGAGGACTCCCAGGGCCACTCCCTCCTGACTGTATATCACTGTACCGCCACCTCTGGTGGGTTGGTCCTGCCGGTGGGACAGGACATACCCAGGGATGGTAATGGAAGAGTCTGGGACGTTGGCTCAAAGTATGATTCTGTGAGTATGGCTATGTCAGGCTGTTGCTTGACTAGTCTGTGGGACAGCTCTTGCAATTTTGGCACAAGTCCCCAGATGTTAGTGAGGAGGACTTTGCAGGGTCGACTGGGCTTGGTTTGCCTTTGTCGTGGCTGGTGCCTAGTGGTCCGTCTGGTTTTATTCTTCTTATGACTTTTTTTAGCGAGATTGTACAACTGAGTGGCTTGTTAGGCCATTTCAGAAGGCAGTTAAGAATCAACCACATTGCTGTGGGTCTGGAGTCACATATAGGCCAGAACGGGTAAGGACAGCAGGTTTCCTTCTCTGAAGGACATTAGTGAACCAGATGGGATTTTAACGACAATCCGGTAGTTTCATGGCCACCATTACTGATACTAGTTTTTTTAATTACAAATTTTATTTAATTAATTGAATTTAAATTCCCCAACTGCCATGGCAGGATTTGAACTTATGACTCTGGATTATTAGTCCAGGCTTCTGGATTACTAGTCCAGTAACATAACCACTATGCTGCCGTACCCAATATGGGTACGGTATGGATGTTGGCTGACCTGATGTGTATTTCTAGCATTTTATGTTTTTGTTTCAGGTCTCCAGCATTTGCCGTTTTTTTTCTTATTTGTTCTGCCTTTATCTGATGTTTGTGTTGCGTATGTAATGTTGTGTCATAACCTACAGTATTTGCTGTAAACATGCCACCCATTACCAGACCTAGATGGAACCTTGTGAATGGAATTGAAATGGAGGTAAAGCAGAAAATCCAAATTTGCTTGATTTAAATTAATTTTGCTTCTACGAAATAAGAATAGTATTTCAGTTTGGAATGTTCAAATTTTGAAACTGTCAATCATCCTGTAGTAAATATTGCCAGATATATGTTTACAGGGAACACACTTAGCGATTCCCTTGCGTATGCTCCACAGGCAGCAATGTGGTTGACTTTTAGTTTCCATTTCTTGCCTGCTGATACATTGAGAATCTTCTATTCACTCCAGAGTTATTTTTAAGAAGCCTGTCCTTGGCTCCAGTAACCTCACAAGCCCCCAGTAGTTGACCCTTCAAACGTGACACGTGCACACTCCAGTCATTACACGTTAGTTATCATTTCTATGCTTACATCAATGCTTGATAATGTGTTGTACTATTCTATATGGTGTTAGTAATTACTTATGCTCGAGAATGGCACTGCATGAATTTTTCTTTATACTTCTCTTTGAATTAATCCTGAAACCACCTCTCAAATACTCTGTTGGAATGGGGATTAATATATGCGTAATTAAGTTTTTTTTTACAGTGAGGGCTGAAAAGATTGTTTGTAACAGTGTGTGGGACTCAGAAATGCTATAACTACCGTAGTTTTGATTTAGTGTGTTTGTGACTGAATATTTTTGTTTGAATTAAAATACCTGACACTGGGGAGCTACTTGGAAGGAGAATTAACATCAAGACATCGTCATTGATTCAGTCCTTCAGTGACTTTATTCTAGCTGTGTATATTTAGCTCCCTTACACTGTTGGACTCCATAGATCCTCCAAGCCAATTATTCCTGAACCTGAAAGGTAATTAAGTAAAACTCCAGAATATTCATCCAATCCCACATCTTCGCTATTCAATCCTGACCTGCTGCCTTCCACATGTAAGATTCACCTCCTCACTCACCAGCCTGAGCGTCATATTAACAGTTCTGTACCATGGAACATTATCTCAGTCTATACTTATCTCTTATAGTCTCCAGTCCTGTTACCAACCAGATATTCATCCATCTCCTTTTTGAAGGAACTGATTAACACAACATCAACAGCTTTTGTTTGGAGTCAGTTTCATATATCTAATACTTGGGACAGGGATTTCTTCTGGTCTCTAGTGTTATTTGAGGTTTATTAATTTTTATCTTGTGCCCTCAAGTTCTACACGCAGTGCAAGTCAAATGCCCATGCTCATTTACATCGCCTATGCTTCTCAGCATTTAAAAAATTTCCCCCACTACAAATGCTGAACTAACTGGTCTATAGCTTCTGAATTCTTTCCCTTTTTGACTATATGGGTTAACATTTCTCATAGTCCACTCCCAGTACAGCTAAAAGAAAAGGATGCTGGTTGGTCACAGAGGTATTAAGAATTATTAATTTGAATAAATTATAAAGAACTCTGCATGTGACTCATACAATGATACCAATGTAAATGTGCGTGGTGCTTAAGTGCACATATGGTATGCATAAAGGGAATTCATAAGAAAGGGTGCCACAATATATTTGTGTTCCTGAAATACATGGGCTGCATACTTGTGGAGAGACACCATAGTATGTTGTAGAATGCTACATACTAAGAGTATTAAATGTTGAAAGCCATTCTAATGTTTGATTAACATTGATGTGGAACTCAACAAGCTTTGTTACAAAGGAGCTGTTTATTGATCTATTGTGATAAAGTATTATACTTTGAAAAATTATTATAACCCCTATTTTAAAGGTGTATTTTTGAGAGTGGGACTCCCGTTTCAAGATGTTGATGTGCATATATGTATATAAATGTTTTAAGGTGTATTTTGTCCCCTTCTATGGTCTCCCTGCACAAGACATCATTCGAAGTGGGCTACCTACTTGTAGATCATTGTTGGTGCCACTCTAAACTTGACTAAGAGGCTTGCAAGAGGCCCTAAGCTAATTTTTATTTACGTGCCTTCAGGGAAGTGTCAGGCCTCCCCACAACAGCAGAATTGAAATTGTAAGATAGGTATCCGTTTTATATTCTTTACTCCACAGCCATGGTGGAAATGTTCTCATATATACAGTTTCTATATGGAACACGACCTAGTTATCTTCCATTGTACCAAACGGGGTGCTGTCTGTGTTTTATAACTCTAGGACAAATACAACATGGGGTGCAGTCAGTCAATTCAAACTTCTAACCAGTGACTTTTTTTTTGCAGTAGTGATTCTAGCAGCAGCTCCAGTGATGAATCTCCAGCGAGATCAGTTCAGTCTGCTGCAGTCCCTGCACCACCAGTTCAACTCCCAACACCTGTGGAAAAGGATGAACCACGCAAGAGCTATGGAATCAAGGTCCAAAATTTGCCAGTCCGCTCTACTGGTAAGTAAATGTGCCACTTAAAAGGGATTTGAGCTGTTGGGAATCAAAGTTTCTTCCAGCTGGAATTCAGATAGATATGGCAGTCAGTTTCTGGAGCATATCAGATCAGTTTGAAGAAACTAAAGATTGCCTGGCAGCCAACTTCAAATACTTTTCTTCTTCTTATTAGAATATTGGATTTTAGGGAATGCCAAAGTTATATTTGGAAACCATTTTGATCCAATTTTATATAATGTTTAGTATATGTAAAGTTTATCTTAACGACATTGTGACCTCATGACACAGAAATTATTTTCAGTTTTTAAATCTCTGGCATTTCAATCCAGTTTAAATTAACAGATGGCAGCTTCTCTGCTATTTATATTCAGTGTGATCACTTCAATCCTTTGTGTGAAAATTGGAAAATCTAGAACTTTGGATATAATTTCTTGAGGAAAAACTAAGGCTATCTAAATCTGATTTAAATTGGGGGTTGCGGGGGTGGGGGGGGGGGGAGACATTTTACCATTTGTATGTGGAGACCAAGCTGAATTAAAGCATATCCAACATGTCTAATGTGCTGTGGTGTCAAGGACAAATGGAAAATAAAAATAAGTTTCTTCTTTGTTAAGAATGATTGATTTTAAAAACATTCCCCAATTCATACACCAAATTTTTCTCTGATATTTGCAGGCATGCAATAGAAAATCCAATCAAAAGTGACACCAGAACATTAGAATCATTATGAATACTTTAGGCAGGAGGTCCACTGATGACAGAGCCAGTTAAGGCAATGAGTGATGAGTGATACAGGCCACAAAGGTCCCAAGTTTAACTCCCTTCTATGTTTATCTCAGCTGATCTCAGCCAGGTTGGCAGTAGGGGCTATTCAGCTGGTCCCAGATCACCAGGTTAGGGAATGGAAAATGGGACATAATTCCTGTTCCTGATCGTTGTCCAATACCTCTGCTGGAAGTGCATGTGTGAACATTGGGTGAGAGCAGGATCAGGTGATGACCGCACCGTCATTGAATAGCATGCCAGCACTCGCTGAATGAGATACGCATGAATAATGGCCATTTATGCAAGTATTGGAGGCCACCCGTAGAATTGCACCCCAGCAAGGAATAAATGCCTTCAGGTGTGGAGAAGAGAAAATTAGCAGGAAAAGTAGAAAGAAAAAATACTACACATGGTTTAGGGGTGGTGTACTTCAGAAAAATTGCCCTTTATTTACTTTCTGTTTCCTGTCTCCCATTCGTTTCTGTGGGACTAACTGTAGCTGATTTATAATATTGAAAGCAGGTGTGGAACAAGCAAATTTAAAATCAAAAATTGCTTGGGATTTGAGATTATATAATGATAAGACTTGATTTTTCTGTGAATACTCAAAAGCCCAGAATTCTAACCTTAAGACGGTTGCTATTTAGCTGAATACAGTGTTTTAATTTCACAGCCCAAGATTCACTGGTTTCTTATTGATACATTTTTTTAAGAGAAGCTTTCGGCTGTGAGATGCTTAAGTCGTGCATTCATTGCTGCTATTATTATTTCCTGAATAAATTGAAATTGTAAATTTTGAATATTCGGGTCACGGCCATGTACAGAAGTTGAAATCAGTGCTCACAAGAAAGCTGATCTCTGCTTCTTTTCAACAGGAGCATTTAATAGGAGCTGTCTCACTTTGTTTAATCCAGGGACAGTATCTTTTACAATCTTGCAGTTTGCCATATTTAAATGGTACTAGTATATAAATTGCAAATATAGATTTAGGATTTCCTCTTTTTGGAGGTCTGGATCCTCACTGCAGTTTAATTCTTTGTATTTCTCAGACTGTGTTTCCAACTTCAGTAAGTAACATTTATTGAAAAGAATAGTAGAGATCTGGTTTGAAATTGAGGGAAGCCCAACAGTTATAATTATTGGTCACAAGTAGCTGATCAAATCCCCTCTAGGAGTGCTCAGTCCACCTTCCCCTCCGATTGGTTTTACAGAAGTTGTAATGTCTGTCTGCTGCCTGCAGCAACGTCCAGTGCTCTCCCTGCTCTCAGATCTTGGTGGTAGCTCTCACTTGATATCTGTGAAAGGCAAGTGTGTCTCATCACAAATCAGAAGCATGTCCTAGATGTAAGCAGCTATGAAATTGGAGAAGACTTTGTTGATTACTAACTAAATTGGAGAAAAAAATATCTTGCATCACATAAACTACATTGCACTGAAAGCTTTCATTTTTGCATTTAGACACAAGCCTTAAAGATGGTCTTTTCCATGAATTTAAGAAGTATGGGAAAGTAACGTCTGTACAGATCCATGGTGCGTCTGAAGAGCGCTATGGCCTTGTGTTCTTTCGACAACAGGAAGACCAGGAGAAGGCAATGAATGCGTCAAAGGGGAAGTTATTTTTTGGCATGCAGATTGAAGTTACTGCGTGGACAGGCCCAGGTAGGTGTTTACTGAGCAGCGGCAAGTAAATTCGCTACAGAGTTTGAGCGATTAAGGGTGTGGTGGCACAATGCACACCATAGCAATGATGTGGAGATGCCGGTGATGGACTGGGGTTGACAATTGTAAACAATTTTACAACACCAAGTTACAGTCCAGCAATTTTATTTTAAAATAAAATTGCTGGACCATAGCAATGGCTTTGAAAACACAAGGAATTTCTGTGCTTTAAATTAATAATATCTCAAAATTATTTTTGATTTAGGCAGCAACTGTAGTACATTGTCTGTTATCTTGCTGAAGAGACGAAAGGTGCATGGACTTAGATTGGTGTTACTCACTAACTTCCATTGACTGCTATAGTCCCAAGCAGTATCTTGCTCAAGAACCATTCTCAGAAATGTTGCAACATGATGCACTGCAGGGTGATGGGATGTGGGTCTGTGCGCATGGTTCCCCATACATTGCGCTCCAGGTTCCAATCCTGGCTTTATAAGAAAATTACTGACTGGACTGGATGTAAGAAATGTAGGATCATTAGTTCTATTAAACTGTAGAATCTATAGTTCCGAAAGCATTTTCACTTGCCTTATGGATGCTGTGATAAGTATGCTTTTGATAGCATTCCCTTGCTTTCTTGTACTGGTCAGAAAAAAGTATAGGGAACAGTACTGAGTCTTTGCTCTGGCAACATTTCATGTCAGGGGAGGATGCTAATGGAGCCCCAGATACACGCACAACAGCAAAAAGTCTGCCATGGACCACAGATGAAGAGGAGAAGGTTACACGTGGTCCATGAGATAAAGTACAAATACCAATGACTTAGATAACTTCTGTGAATGTTAGCTTTATCTCAACTTCCTGAAAGCTACTGTAAGGTTAGGGCCAGGTTAGCCTAGTTGATGTATGGCATAGAGTAGTTGGTCAAGCCAATTGTTGCTGAAGTGAATGTGAGAAAGAGTTAGCAGTGACTGCATGACTTCTCCAAAATAGTGTATATTATCATGTCGAATAGAAGATAGTTTGAAGAATAAGCATGAACAGTGTTCTGGTGCTTGTGACATAATATGTTTTCGAATTTTTTTTTGTTTGGGTCCCCTTGCAGAAACGGAAAGTGAGAATGAATTTCGACCACTGGATGACCGAATAGATGAGTTTCATCCCAAGGCCACCAGAACATTATTTATTGGGAACCTAGAGAAAACCACAACCTATGGAGATCTTCGAAACATCTTTGAACGCTTTGGGGAGATTGTGGTATGTACACTGCTTGGGTTGGTCACTGTTGAGATGACAGGATATTTCTAGTACCCCTTGACTTGAAATGTAAATGGTTTAAAGCTGTGCATCTTTTTTTTTTAAATGAATCCATTATCCACATTCTAGTTATCCATCATCTTGATTATCTTTCAGAATTTTTGCAGGCCAAGGTCTTGTGCAGAACATTACCTCATTGCACAACTTTTTGATTTGTATTCCATTTCTGTTTTTTTGCTTGGTGAATAAACTACGTTTGTTGTTTGTTTTGTACTTGTCTTCATTGCGATTCTCTAATGACCACCTAGTGACTCTTCTCCCTGGGGGTGGGCAGAATTGGTAAGCAGGGTCGAGTTGATTCCAAGATGACGTGCCTGACGATGGAAGATCGAAACTGAGTCAACTGTCCGACTCCAGAAAACTGAGCTGGACAGGTCTGCAGTATTCCAGGGCAATATTGAGGATTGACCAACCAGCCCGATTTATTAATAGGACCTATAAGGGTAGACCTGTTACTGAGTGCCAGGATTTGTCACACTCACCTCCAGATAAGCAACAGGAAGCTTACTGGAACTTGCTAGTAAGCTGCATGGTTTTAGTTGGGTTGAACAGCAGCAGTATTTTAGCACATAGTTGGGAGTTCCTAAGACTTGGCACTTGTCAACCTGCACTTAAGTTTTCTGGACTCAGGTAAGTGGGGGTATGTCCCTATGGGGGGAGAGAGAGTGCAGTCCATATTGGGCAAACAGAAACTCTACCTGTGTGAATTTCTCACCAGCTTGGTTTGGAGACTCTGACATGTGATGAAACCCACCACTATGCTTGACGTCTGGTTGACCCAAAAAAAATCATTTCCTGTGCTGAGGATATTGTACTATATGTGCAAGACCAAAATTTGGGAATTGCTTTTGGGAAATTTCCATCATCTACCAGGAACTTCTTATCCCCCACAAAATGGCAGTTACTGGAGGTCCCAGTGTAGACCCAATTTACAACAGCAACGACTTGCATTTATATAGAACCGTTAATGTAGAAAGATGTCCAAGGTGCTTCACAGAACAGACAAAAATGGATGTTGAGCCAGAGAAGGAGATATAGGGAGGGGTGACTCAAAGCTTGGTCAGAGATGGGCTTTAAGGAGGGTCAAAGGTGAAGAGGGCGGTGGAGAGGCGGAGACGGTTTGGGAGGGAATTCTAGAGTGCAGGACCTAGGGAGCTGAAGGCTGCTAATGGTGTGATGAAGGGAAGGAAGATGCACAAGAGGCCAAAGTTGGAGGAATGTGCAGTTTTGGGGGGAGGGGGGGAGGGTGTTGCTGTGCTGAAGGAGGTTTCAATGAAAAGGAGGGGAGAGGCCATAAAGGGATTAAACACAAGGTTGAGAATTTTAAATTGGATGCATTGGGGTCTGGGAGCCAATGTAGGTGAGTGAGGGATGGAGTAATGGGTGAGTGGGACTTGGTGTGTGATACAATCTGGGCAACAGAGTTTTAGTTGAGCTGAAGTTTAAGGGTGAATGATGAGTATAAAAATACTTCAGTATGCTATATTTTTTAGTCTTATTTCCTAAAACATTAAGTTTTTAGATAATTAAACTGAGCCTGAATGGGTATTAGCTTTTAGAGGAAAGAATACTTACAATGCAAATTACTCTTGCTCCCTTTTGTTGGTTGGACGGGTTGTTCGATCATTTACTATACGTATCTACTTCCTGAGAGGAAATATTTCAATCCAGACCTTGGAAAATCTTCCAGTTTGTGTTTCCTGGCTGGAGTGGGAGTGTAGCAGTGATGTATGCAGTGGGGTCCTTTTTCAGCCAGCTGATGGACATATGAGTAGCAGTTTTCTCGTTGCTGGATGCTGATCCTAGTACTCAAACCTGATGCCCTACTTATGCTGCTTCCCGACTGCATCGGCCTGTGATGATTCCCATTTCATCCTTGTTTCACACAAAATGGATTCTGCAAAATACTAATAGCCACTGACCTGGTACAGTTTGCTTCATCAAAACTTGGGGCATCATTTGCAAACTGAATTGCACCAGAAATGTGAAGTTCTCTATTTTCCAAATGATAGTATAAATGGCTCATGGGTCAAAGGATTGGAGTAGGTTAGGTTTTAGTCCTAACTGGTACCGAGTCTTTGACACGAATTCAAGCACCACCATCCATGAGGTTGATCCTTGCTCAAATGAACATCAATCAACTGGGAAAAGACACTGTGAATATATCATCCAAGCAGGTGTCAATACTTTTGGACATGGTTTCCCCCTTACCATTCAAGTATAGCACTGCATTTCCTCAAATAACTTTCTAATTCCCCCTCTATGCTCCTTCAGACCCTAATGCAGATGACAATGGATAAATGTGGTACAATATTTTTCACACAAAAACAAACATAAAAGGTTTAAACTAAAGCCAAACATCACTTTCACTGTTCCATTTCTTTTAAATCGGGAAAGCAAAAAGAAAATAATTAAAATGGAAATCTTAAAAATTGTAATGAATGTGTTTTTTTGTGATTAGACGCAGTCACACCAAGTTCAAAGTCCATGCTATTGTCTTTTTTTATTTAAAATGACAGGATATTGACATCAAGAAGGTAAATGGGGTTCCTCAATACGCCTTCCTACAGTACTGTGACATTGCAAGTGTCTGCAAAGCCATCAAGAAAATGGACGGAGAGTACTTAGGAAATAATCGGCTCAAGGTCAGGAAGGAGAAATACAGTCATTTGCTTATCAGGAATATTCACTTATCAGGAATTCACAGTGAAATATTAGTAAGAATTTTCTGTTGAACAATTTCTTGTATACTGTTTTTTGTTGTAACTTTACTTTTGTAATATTCCCCTCTGTTTTCTTGAGTTACTTTTCTCTTTCCTCCCTCCAAGTTTTACATTGTTCTCCTCGGCATGTTAGGTAGAGTGTCCAACCTGCAGATGTTTCTGTGGATGTAATTGGTGCCGCCTTTGGTCGACCTACCTGGGCTGTGATTGAGCAGTGTGTGAAGGCAAACATCACTGTTCCTCTCTCAGATGGGGTTGAGACAAGCAAAGTTGAGCTGAGCTCTGAGGAAGCCCAAGTGCAAATGTCACCTGAGATTGACCTCTCCTGATTGATAATCCATTGATCTAGATTGTAGGATTGGTCTGTTCTATTTTTCCCTCCCCTGCAAATTATTTTTCTCCTGGATGTCACCCTGCTGCTCAAGCGCCACCCTTGACTAAGTGAACTGGCAGATGAATTTCTCCCAGGCCTCTGCGGTTGAAGCACCTAATTCATAATGTACTCGAGTGATCCAGGTTGATTCATGCTTCAATTTCTCCCACTTCCATTTGGAAAATTGCTTTTTTCCTTATTGGTTGTTCGGCTAAGATTTGGAGCTCGCTGTGTGGGGATTCATGGAGGAAGAATCCATGTCCTACAACATAGCGCAGTGCCCTTTCTTGCATTTTGTAATTGCAATTGAAGGCGAAAGCTTATCAATGTGATGCACATTTTGCATTACTTTAGCTGGTGAACCTGGGTGTATTGTAAGAATAACTAGTCAATGCATTGTGTTACACAGAAGGTGTTAGGCTGTAATTATGCTAATATGGATTCTGGATAGAGCATTTACTTAATAAGAATGTTCAGTTAAAATTCAGTTTGTCCAAATGAATACAATAGGCATAAACAAAAGATATTTATTGATTTTTCAATTACTATTCACTTAACAGAAATGAGAATCAAGTATTTCCAGAATACAATTGACTGCAAGTGCAAAAACAATTTGAGTGACCCCCTTAGCATTGTATTTACATAAATGACTGCCATTTATCCTATTAGAACTGTATTGGTCTTTTGTAAAAATGTTTTCAGATTAGACCGTTGCATGTTCTTCAGAACATATTGTAAGCAACATACCTTTGCATCAGGACATTATGTCCTGAAGTTATAGAACGTAGGTTTGTGTCAATACTTTGTGAGCAATTTCTCAGCTCTATGGTGGAAAGGAATAGCATTTCCCCAAATGGAATGAGGGAAATTTGGAATGTCACCCTAGTCTCCTCATGCACTTCCTAAAGGCCAGTTCCAGAACAACATTGAAAGGCTGAGGCTCTGTTTCAGCTGTTAAATAATGAATGATCCAAAGACACCTGAAAGAAAGTGAGATGAATAAGATGTTCAGAGGACAATATAAATTATGTATAATTTGTATCATGTTTCTATACTAATTATCTCCAATGAGGATTTTCATATAGTGTATATTCTGTGTTACAGTGATGACTAGTAGTAGTTGTTGTAAATTTTGGGGGTGAGTCAGTTAAGTAGATTTTGTTAACGTTTGTGAAAATCTGTATAATATAGCTTAGTTTTATTGTATTCAGGTCAATGAGTTTTGTTACAGTTCAAATACACATGTTCTCTCTTTCTCCAGCTGGGATTTGGAAAGAGCATGCCAACTAACTGTGTATGGCTGGATGGTCTGTCTTCAAACATTACTGAACAATACTTGTCCAGACATTTCTGTCGTTATGGACCTGTGCTCAAAGTAAGTGCCTTGTTGCAGCCGATCATTTACATTTAGCAACTCATTAACAGCTGGCAGCAAAAAAAATGGTTATAATTTTTCCAATTTATTTTTGAAAATTCTGTAATTAAGAGGGTTTCGACCAAATTTTTGATTTTCAATTTTCCCCTTCAAAATATTCCTTCTATACATTTCATGTTCTGATAAGAGCAAAGGACATTCATTGCACAGCTGAGGGCATACTGATCCAGTTAGCTTTACACTTTATATACTACCTTAAAGAACCTATAGTGAAAAATATAATTTTAATCATAGGACTTAAATTTGATCTTTTTGTTTGAGATTGCAATTCCTGCTTTTAAACGGTTTAGTTCCATTATCAGATTATGTTTGCTTCCTTGGCCAGTTTAAACATTAGAATGCTGAAAGCAGATTGGCCTGATTGCCTCTGTGATGTCACCCTCAGAACATTATTTCATAATGTTTTATTCTTTTCTCTTCACATTTTTCATATTTCAAAAAAGAAAAGCACAAATACTGGAAATCTGAAATGAAAACAGAAGACATTGGAAATACAGCAGTTCAATGTTTTGGGTGCAGGTCCTTCCTCAGCTCGCTTTTAATGAAGGCTCCCACCTGAAGCATTGGGTTGTCTTTTCTCTTTCAGATGCTGACTGACCTGCTGTCTATTTCCAAAAATTCTGTTGTTGTGTGCCAAAAAGTAATCCAGGTCCTCCTAGAAAGATGAACCTGTGCATCATGAAGCTGCTCGTTATCGACCAACTTCATATTTTGAAGTGGGTATGTGGAGCTGAACGTTAGTATTGGCAGTAAAGAGCCACTGTTTGTGCTATAATCTGTATTGGGTGATGTCAGTGGGCCATGGTCTTGGCTATCGGCATTGTAAGTTTTAAAACTCGCTGTTGGAACAACAATAATCACCTAATGGTTGTAAATAGTTTTAGAAAAAGGATATTGAATCAAACAACTGGTATGTTTGAGTCTTATTCAAAAATTCTACTTTTCACTTCAGCGGCTCTTTTAAAGGTTTGAAAAGACAACTAAAACCAGTTAACATGGTACTCTAACTCCTCAATATTACATACTCCATATCTACGACCCTTCTAGCAATCTGTCATTCACTATATCAACTTCTGATACACTTCCTCTCTAACAGACTTTGTTACAGGTTCCTCACTGACAGACAAGCTGTATAAAACATGCTTTTTATAGTACATCCTTCACTATATTCTCTATTGCTTACAACTCTGATAGCCCACTATTTATGGCTCTCTCACTGATAGGCAAATGATATCAAACACCCTCTCTGTAACTTGTCCCTTCTCATGATACACATTTGTGTGGATCTCCAAGACAGTGTTCTAGAGAGGTTCTGCTGTATATCTATCAGTTACTTGCCATTCCTGTTCAGGGAACTAGCTGACTTCTTTCTTTACCTCCTGGGACAGATTGTGTTGGATCGTCAGAAAGGAATGGCTCTGGTGTTGTACGATGAAATTGAATGCGCACAAACAGCGGTGCAGGAAACCAAGGGCAGGAAGATTGGAGGAAATAGAATAAAGGTTAGTATGAGAGAGTTCATGGGGATATTAAAAGTGCACTTCTTGTTCTCTTCACTCTTATATATCCTCTCTTTCTCTCTATCTCTCTGCACAGGTACACATGTCCAGCAGTGTTCCCTATCTTCTCACATACACTTGCACACACATCCCTTCCCACCCCTCCCCCATTTCCATGGCATTGCATGAGACAAAGGGCAAGGTGCATTCTGTGCAAAACCAGAGCATGAAATAGTAGCAAGTATTGAAGGGGATTGAATGGTTAAAATCATAAGAAAAACCCCAGCAAGTTAAAATTAGCAATTTGCAATGCTAAAAAGCACACTCTATTGGCATCCTGCAGTTCAAAGTGGTATTGTGGTTGGCAAGCAAACTGGAAAAACAGTTTAATGCCTTGCAAGGACCAGAAGCATGTAAAACAACACCATTTGCTGCCAGTTCAACTTTGCAGTCAAATATCCAGTTGTCATTGTGTGTTTTTTCCTTGTTTAGTAAGTGTTGCTTCAGCTTTTAATGTCTAACAATGAGACTTCTTCCTTGTAGGTGGATTTTGCAAACCGTGAGAGTCAGCTGGCATTTTATCGTTCTATGGAAGTCTCTGGGCAGGACATCAGAGATTTATATGAAATCTTTGCCGAGAGAAGGCAAGTGAAAAACCTTTTTTTTAAAAAAAAAAGGAGTCTTGAATGATGAGAACTATAGTGTCAAAGTGTTTGTCTTTCATTGTAGAAATACTAAATGCATGGACTATGTTTGAAGTTTTTGCTTCAGTAATTTTTAAACCATTTGTTTGTTATAACTGTTTAATCTAGGAATTTTAGTTAACTTTGGCAGGCAAACATGTGAGCAATCGTGATCAGTAAATTAAAATAACAGTCTGAGGAAAGGAAATGGTTTTCTGCATAATATGTTTATTGCTTTTGTCTAGTAGCATTATTTAAAACTAAAAATTCTGTACAGCCTTTTTCAGCTGGGTCTCTAGCTGGCCCAATTCATATACCAGTAACATTTTAAACTCCATTCATAAGCATCCTTGGTAACATGCATTTAAGACCAAATGAGTTTTAAAAACAAAACAATCACTCTAGTGACCCGATGATAATCCTCAGGGATGATGTATCCATCAATCTGAGAGTCTTCTATTGTCAGGACAGAAACTTTAAGAAAGTTGCCTAAACCTAGTGTAAGTGTAAAATAAATTTAATCTCAACAGTTATTTAGAATTGCATGTAATAAAAGTTAAACCAAGAAAATGATTACATAACTTCAAAGTGACCAGTTTGATTTGTAGCTGAATCATTCCATCATTCAATCAGCAAGGACTGATTGAGACTCCTTATATCAGTGCAATTTCTGTAGAGCATTAGATGATTGCCTTGCTTTGGGTGTTGGCTGCTCACGGGATGGTCAGCGGGACGTGGATTGTCTCAGGATTGGTTCATTCATGAGTTCTGCTGATTCAGACTAGAATGGTAATGGATGCGCCTGTTGTGCACAAACAATTAGAAAATTAACTCCAATATCTTTGGATTAGGCTGTAAACTGTGTTTTGTTTACATTAACACAAAATGATGAGAGTTTGTCATTTGAGGAGTCATGGCTATCTTTATTGGTTCTGGGGAAACCTTCAGCATGTCATGCATGTGAAATGTTATGATGTAGGTAGGTAGTGCTCCATGTAGTCTCCTTCTCCCGTGTCCTATAAAGCCCCAGAACTTCAGCATTGTGCCATTTCACTTTTCCCCAGCTAAAACGGTTGTGTTCTTTGCTCCTTGTGCCACTTAGGTTAGATTAGAGCTATTCCTTCTAGTTTTTCACAGTTTGCAAATGTATTCTGTTTCCAGAGCCAGCCAGTCTGTGTTTTCTTCCCTTTCAGATTTTTTTTTCTGGAATCAGGAATTTAGCAATCCTCAAGAGCAAATATAGCAGTGCTGCCCTTTCAAACAATAGGAAAAACCAAATCAAATTGATGCTGTTACCTGGTTTACAGGCTTAGCTACAAGCAGTAGTCTTTCCAAATTATATGACAACAGCTACCAACTCTCCAGGTAGCCATATAGAGAGCTATAAGAGTAGACAAAACAAATGAGCACAAACAAAAGAAACTTAAAGGGGTTGAGGTAGAAAATTTGAATTTTAACCCTGCACACGTCTTCTTCCAGCTGAGCTATTGTTGTGTGGTACGTCTATCAGCAGTAACCCATGAAATGTATTGCCTACATCATTACAAACACAGTTGGGAGAGTATATCAACACCAACTTCTTCCAAAAGTTTTAAATAACTGTAAAATGCAGTAGCCCATTCACCATTGTTGATGGGCATAATCGAGGCATAAAATGTTTATTGTGAAACATATTACTCACCAGTGCCTACCACATTTGTCTTGAGTTCTCAAACTAAACCCTTAATGAGCAACTAAACTGTGTATCTCATGTTATTCAGGACAAAATTGAGAAACAGAAAAAGCAAAAGAAAGATAGTTTACTCCCAGTCTGGATTCATCAATCTCAATATACGAGGTCAATTGCAGTTGGCTGTCTCCAAGGACTAACCTATGCAAAGTACCTGACTCAATGCTGAGTTTTATATACGGCAAAATCAAAATAAATGTGATCACTCCAAGGGGGACCGATCTATTTAACAGTACATTTTGATAACACCCAGAAAAGTGTCAATCCCTCGAATCAATCAAGCTATATTTGACTCCTATGGTGGGTGGAGAATATATACTATTCAAAGAATGAAGAAAACCTTATAAGGGAGTTAATCTATTTTTAGTAGAATTGGTTTGTTTTCTGCTTGTGGGACCTAAAGTACATTTAATGCTTACAGAAAGCAACAGATGTTTACATGTGAACAAGCAATATTTTGCCATATAGAAAATATTATAATTGGAAAACACAATAGTGAACAAAACGAGGATTAACAAAGCATCAAAAGATAATTTTACAAGTTCTATTCCCATTTTAAATTTGTTTCATCCAGTCCTTGTGGAAGAAAGCCTCTTAACTTTGACAGAGTTGTGTTTATGTAGAAAAACAAATCCTCTCAAATCCCCCCACCCTGCGCATACACAATTTTCTCCTCTCCTAATGTAAGGAATCTTACAACACCAGGTTATAGTCCAACAATTTATTTTAAAATCACAAGCTTTCAGAGATTATCCCCTTCGTCAGGTGAGTGAATGAATTCATTCACTCACCTCACGAAGGGGATAATCTCCGAAAGCTTGTGATTTTAAAATAAAATTGTTGGACTATAATCTGGTGTTGTAAGATTCCTTACATTTGTCCACCCCAGTCCATCACCGGCATCTCCACATCATGTTCTCCTCTCCTGTCATGAAGGTACAAGATATCCTCCAGTACTTACCCCAAGTAGCCGTTCTTCATGTGTGAGCTCAGATGGTGAGTGTTGCCAGTTTAATCAACCTGGTAGGAGGTGGGACATCACATTTGGGCCTGAGTCTCTCCTCAAACATCATCCAGGCATATGCACTTTACATTTGGGATCCTGGAATAGGAAAACTGACAGACTCCCCCTGCAACCTACTGAAGGGAGTCAATTGTGCAGCATCTGCCAGTGCTTCAGTTGAGATTAGCTAACAGACCAGGGATCAAATCTGGGACTTTTAGTTTTGGTACCAGTCCGGGCAGTGCAGTTCCCCACTAGCCATCATAGGAGTTGAAAGTATCTCCTTCCCACATTCATTTTCCTTTGTCTCTCTCTCTGACTCTTACAGACACAAAATTAATTATATACAGCCATTGATTTGTTAAAAAAAAATTGATATTTGAATTCATGTATATTTCTTTAATTAACAGGGAGGATCGGAGGGGATCATATCATGAGTATCCTGCAGATCGTGCTTACTTTGATGCAGTTAGGGGACCAGCTGCTGTATTTCCTGAAGACCCTCGTAGGGACTATCGTGCAAGAAGTAGAGATTTTTATGCTGAATGGGATCCTTACCAAGGTGATTATTATGATCCTCGCTATTATGAAGATCCACGGGAATACAGAGACTATAGAGATCCGTACGAACAGGACATAAGGGAGTACAGTTACAGACAGCGAGAAAGGGAAAGAGAGAGAGAACGTTACGAATCTGATAGAGAACGAGATCATGAAAGGCGAACTTGTGAACGAAGCCAAAGCCCAACGCACTCAAGAAGAGCCCAGAGTTGCAGTGCATCACCAACACAGTCCGAGAGGCATCAGAGTGACAGCATGGACTCTGAACGCAGAATATACAGTCGATCCTCAGACCGTAGTGGTAGCTGCAGCTCACTGTCACCTCCTCGATATGATAAAGCTGATAAACCAGACAAAATCCGACCAGACCGTTATGACAAAAATGAAAAGGAGAAAGATCGGCTGTTTGAACCCGAAAGAGCTGACAAACGGACCCAAAGAAAAGAAAAGACTGAGAAACAGGAAAGGACAAAAAAAATTGAAAAATCTGAATTGGAAAAACTGGATAAGAAAGAGAAAACTGAGAAGCGCAAAATATTGAAGGTGAAACCTCCGTCTCCAAGTTCCCCGTCTTCTGAAACAGACCAAGAAATAGATAGGGATCTAAACCCTGATGGACAAAAGGGTAAAACAAAACAAGGGAAAGAAAAAGCAGAGAAAGAAGGAGCTTCAAAAAATCGTTTGGATTTAATTCCATGCGTGGTGTTAACTCGGGTAAAGGAGAGAGAGGCAAAAGTGATTGAACCCTCGGTTGTAGAGAAATCAAGAGGAAAGCCAGAGAATGACACTGTCAAGTCTCCGTCTGCTGAACAGAATAAAGTACAGTTAACTCGACTCGATCAGACAAAAACAGAGCTGTCAAAATTAGAACCTGCCAGGCCAAAAGTGTCAAAAGAGAAACCGCTTGCCAGCCAAATAGAGGTTGTGGATAAGGAAGTGAAAATCAAGCATAAAAAGAACCTCAAACCAGAACCATGTCCCGAAGCACCTAATGCAATGGATATCGACAAACTGGAGGCTAGGAAGAGGCGTTTTGCAGATCCAACTTTAAGAACAGATAGGCAGAAGTTGGAGGTTAAGCGAGGCAGTCAAGAGGAAGAGGAACTGCGTCTAGGCCTAAAAAAACAATCTGAGCTAGCTGCCTGGAGAGAAGTGCCTACAGTGGGTAAAGAAGGAGATTTGGACCGAAGGCCTGTGCGGAAAGAATTACTCAAAAGGGAGCACAGAAAAGTCAAGCAAGAAAAATTGATTCCAGCATTCAGCCCCAGAGAAGGACAGGAGTCTGCCAATGTTTCTGTAGGGATTGGCTTGCGGCCCAGCATAGAAGCACAATCCAGATTAGGCGAGCCATCTGAAGAACCGGTGGAGATTCAAGAAATTGGATTGAAGAAACTGAACACAGCAAAGCCTCCGAATAAGGGGGTTCTTCAGCCATTGCTTCCACACCTTGATGAGATGCCAGGGGAAGGGGAGATTAAAAGAGAGGAACAGAAGAGAAAGTACAGTGGTACCTCTGAGGACACAAATGATCACAAGTCCACCCATGAGAAATTACAGGCCGCTGATGCAGACGAGAAACTTGGGATTGATATTGATTACACTCAAAGTTATAGGAAACAGATGGAGCAGAGCCGCAGGCTTAAACAGCAACAGGAAATGGAGATGGCAAAATCGGAAAAATACAACAGCCCCAGGAAAGAAAATGCAGATGAATTTGAGAGAAGAAGTTTGGTTCATGAAGTGGGGAAGCCACCTCAGGATGTCACAGATGATTCTCCTCCAGTTAAACGGAGAAAAACTGATCAGTTTGACTTTGAAATTAGCATGAAGCGAGAAAGAAATTACAGGAGTTCTCGTCAGCTGAGTGAGGATTCAGAGAAAACTGTCCTTTCCCCTGGATTTCGGCATATTCTGTCATATCAGGATGAGGATGATAACTCTGACTCCCCACATCAGGCATTGCTACCAAAAGAACCTAGAGATTCTCCAAAAATGGACTCCACCATTCAAGTTCCTGTTAGAGAAGAGCCTTTAAAATGTAATGCTTATGAGTCAAGTAAGCGAGAACAAATACTGGACGTGGCTAGAATTAAAATAACTTGTCAGAGCTCAGAAGAAGAGACACCTCGTTGGGAAACGCGTCTAAAATTAGATGCAAATAGACCTGACGTAAGCTTTCCCAGTAGCATTGTAAAACGAGATGGCATTCGCAAGCGTTCTGTGCGTGAGCTAGAACCAGGTGAGGTACCATCTGATTCTGATGAGGATAATGAACATAAATCTCATTCACCTAAAGCTTCAACATCTTTTGAAAGTTCCAGATTACCTTTATTCCTGCGGAATAGGGAGGATAGGCAATCAGATTTAAAGCTGTCTAGCTCTCTAGAAAGGAATAAATTCTACTCATTTGCACTTGACAAGACAATTACCCCTGACACCAAGGCTTTGCTTGAAAGGGCAAAGTCCCTCTCTTCATCCCGAGAAGAAAATTGGTCGTTCCTGGATCGGGATTCTAGATTTGCCAGCTTTAGGAAAGACAAAGATAAGGAAAAGGTTGAATCAGCACCGAGGCCAATCCCCTCTTGGTACATGAAAAAGAAAAAAATTAGAACAGATTCTGAAGGCAAAGTAGATGAAAAGAAAGAAGACCATAAGGAAGATGAACAGGAGAGACAAGAACTATTTGCTTCCCGTTTCCTGCATAGCTCAATTTTTGAGCAGGATTCAAAACGCCTACAGCACCTTGAAAGGAAGGATGATGATCTGGATGTAATTTCTGGTCCATTATTTGGAAGGCAGGGATCTGTAGATGGCTCCAACAACACCCTAGAACTGATACAGGAACCTGTAGTGTTGTTTCACAGTCGGTTCATTGAATTGACACGTATGCAACAGAAAGAAAAGGAAAAGGATCAGAAACCAAAGGAACTTGAGCGACGAGAAATTGAGAAAGAAGTTCAGCCTAAAACACCAGATCATGTGCCTGAATTAAAAGATTCAGAGTTAAAGAATACAATACCTCCTTTGAGGGCTATAGTATCACCACCACCACCTCCTCCTACCACAAATTCTCAAACAGTACCTCCTGAACAGCAAGAAACAGTTCAGAACAAAGCAGCTAATGAAGCATTGGTGGCAGAAAATGTAGTTCCCAGCTCAGGGGAGAATCATACTGAACCTGCCGCTGCAGCTGATGCACCTAAACCTGTCATTGTTAGTGTGAGCCCCTGTGAAGAAATGGAACCTGTTGTAAACAAGCAATTGGATGCAAATGTTACTTCAGATTTAGTGGCTACTGAGCAGGAACCAGCGGTTAGAGAACATCCCTCTTATTTGGATACCAAACCACCAACTCCAGGGGGAGCTGATCTACAAGAAATATGCACAAATGCAGAGCCTGAAGTAAAAGGGTTCATTGCAGACTTCACCAAACCTATCCAGAGAGAGGTGGTACCAGATGAGCACAAAGACGACAAGAGTCCTCATATCACTGCTGAGCTGGCTATCAACCAGCAGGAAGAGCATACAGAGGTCCATCCACAGATTTCTGACAATGAAGTAGATACGGAACCTTCTATAGTTTTAAAAGAGAAAAAGACTTCCAAAAGTAAAAGAACAAAGACCCCACTTCAAGCAATCACTACAACTATTACAGAAAAGCCTGTCACAAGGAAAAGTGAGAGAATAGACCGCGAAAAGCTTAAGCGGTCATCATCCCCTCGTGGCGACGCTCAAAAACTTCAGGAACAGAAATTGGACATAGAAAAGGTCTCCAGAAACACAGCAAAGTCTCCAAGTTCTGCCCCTGAATCAGAAACTTCTGAGCTAAGTCTGCCTTTAGGTAGAACAAGGCGCAGAAATGTGCGGTCAGTTTATGCCACGGTTGATGACGGCCCATCTCTAATAAAAGACTCAACAGATACATCACGTTCAACTAGGAAAAGGGGTGAAAAAGAAGTTCAGGAATCATCAAATATACAAACTCCACCACGACGGGGAAGACCTCCAAAATCCCGGCGTAGACCAGGTGAAGAGGTGCCATGTTTTAAAGCTGACCAGGTGAAACAAGAGGTTGAGGAAACAGAAACTAAAGACCGCACTGAAAACACAAAACCTGTCGAAGGGTGGAAGTCACCTCGGTCACAGAAAGCTGCACAGGGTCATTCTTCACCATCTTCAGCTGCTCCTAGCAGCCACATAGGAAAGAAAGGAGTAAAAACAGAACCAAGAACAGCTGAGGTTTGTGTTGAACGTACTGATGATGTTGCAGAGCCCTTAGTTGAGCAAAGTTCAACAAATGAGAATATCACCAAAACCTTGCTTGAGAGAAATGAGATAGTAAGCGACCAAAAACCTGACAAAAACGACAGTGCATTAGAAAAGTGTCTTTCAGATAACAGTCCAGGTGAGATAGTAGAAAAAAGATCTTTAGAGAAAGGATCAAAGTCAAAGTGTGGGAGAGGGAGGAATGCAAAGGCCAGTGAAGACAAAATGATTCTACGAAATTTGGGAATAAGACTCAGCACTGAAGAAGTAAAAGGTGCTCTTCAGCCAAGTGATGGAGAGGTGACTGGGACAACAAAGAAAGACCCCATGAAAAATGACAGTCAGTCACCCAAGCTCATTAAAGAAGAAATAGGTAATCCATTTTCAGAACCACCCAAATCACCAGAAAAAGAAATCCCAAAACTTGAGTGCTCGCCAGAAGCTGTACAACGTGCTAAGCAGATAGAACTTGAAAGAGCAGTAGAGAACATTGCAAAGTTAACAGATATCCGAACCATACATCCTTACAAAGAGACTACAGATGATCCAGATGTTAGACCAGAGGAAGAAGTGGAAAAGCCTGCTCATCAGGCTAGTGAAACTGAACTTGCAGCAGCCATTGACTCCATTATTGCAGACGAATCAGCAGAACCAGATAGCTTCCCATCTGCCCCAAGATACCCTGCTGAACAAACTGTGGCAGGTATCTCTGAAGATCCATTAGTACTCCCTACACCCCCAGACACATTGCAGCCAGAAACTGATCAGGTAATTGTGAATATATTGGAGTCCAATACAGATGTTGGTGTCCCAGGCCGCTTGTTGGCAAAAGCACCACCCTCAAACCGCTTGGTATCAAAGATCCCAGCTTCAGGTCGCGTGGTTTCTAAAGCCCCAGCCTCAGGCCACTCAGTATCTAAATCACCTGCCTCAGCAGAAAATATGGCTCCAGAAGTTCCCTCATCAGTAGAAAGCACGGTTTCTGAAGTTGCCCCCTCAATAGACAGCATGGTTTCTAAAGCTTCTACCTCAGCAAACAGTGTGGTTTCTGAAGCTTCTGCACCAGTGGACACCGCCTCAACAGACAGTGTGATTTCTAAAGCTCCAGTCTCATTGGAGAGCATGATTTCTAAAGTTCCTGTCTCAGTAGAGAGTAAGATTTTGAAAGTTCCTGTGTCAATGGAAAGTGTGATAGCTAAAGCTCCTGTCTCAGTTGAGAGTGTGATATCTAAAGCTCCTGTCTCCGTGGAGAGTGTGATATCTAAAACTCCTGTCTCCGTGGAGAGTGTGATAGCTAAAGCTCCTGTCTCCATGGAGAGTGTGATATCTAAAACTCCTGTCTCAGTGGAGAGTGTGATTTCTAAAGCTCCTGTCTCGGTGGAGAGTGTGATTTCTAAAGCTCCGATCTCAGCAGAGAGTGTGGTTTCTAAAACTCCCATCTCAACAGACACTGTCGTTTCCCCAGCTCTGTCCTCAGACAATTTGGCTTCTAAAACTCCAGCTGTGGACAGTCAGTCTGCAGTTTCAGTTGGTTCAGTTTCCAGATCTGCTTTATTGACTACAGTGGCTGAGGCAAAAGATGCCGATGTGTGTCTCCAGCAGTCTGGAAATATTGCCCAGAAAACAGAGAACCTTCCATTGCCAGAACCTGCTGAAGTGCCACGGACTCCTGGTCGTAGAGGGCGTTCTAAACCTAGAATGACTAGACGTAATAGGCGAGGAAGCACGAGCAGGAAGGGGGAACTAGCAGATGGCAACATCTCTGAACCTGAACCAGTGCCTGTTTCTACAGACATAAAACAAAACAGTGTTCCAGCAGAAACCATTTTAGAAAAATCTACAAAAAAAACAGTGGTGGAACCACTTTGTGTTCCCGAGAGTGAAATAGACAACCTGACTAGATTAGAAGAGGGTAAACCTGACTGTATGAAAGCCTCTGAATCAGATAAGGAGCCAGCAACTGAAGCTATTTCACCTCAAGATCCTCTGCATCCTTCAGCTTGTAATGAAGACAACAAGAGTCCTCCATATTTTAAACTGAAGCAACTCGCTGACTATACACCTGAAGCTCAACCAAAACAAAGCATGTCAAGAATAACTATTAATGCTCTCCCTACCACTACTACCGCAAAGATTTCAGTAACTCCAGCGCCTGTCTTGGGGACTACACATGTTAGTTCTGGGGCTGTGCCAGACTGGATGTCAAGGCATGAGGCATCCCATGCTTGTTCTACGCCCCCTCCTGCTGCTCCTCCCCCAGATACCAAAGCTTCTGACCTTGACACCAACTCCAGTACGTTGAGGAAAATTCTCATGGAGCCAAAATATGTGTCAGCCACAGGTGTCCCTACCACATTTGTTACTACAGCTATAAGTGAGCCACTGAGTTCAGTTCGGACAGAAGAAGCTTTTCCTTCAGGTGAAGTTAACAAACTGATCTTGGATGAGAAGCCTGCAGTTCCACCAAGCAGTACTGGAGGGCCACAACTGGCAGAGGTGCCGACGTTTAATGAAAAAGAAAAACATGCAAGTTCTTTGATCTCACCCAAAGTTACTTCTGTGATAAGCAGAATGCCGCCAAGTTTAGAACAAGAGGAAATGGCAAAAGTGACAGTAAACAGCCGAGGCCCTGCCAACCTTCCATCTCAGTCACCTAGTCTCCCAACTGTGTCATTGACCAAACAGAAATATAGATCGAACTTGACTGAAAACAGCAGGTACAAGCTCGGGACAGTGGCATTCATTGGAGATGAGTCTAGGCCGGTGGATAATATCCCATTAAACCAGGGATCGAGCCCAGGCCTGAGAGTGAATACCTCTGAAGGGGTTGTGGTCCTGAGTTACTCAGGACAGAAGACAGAAGGTCCTCAACGAATAAGTGCTCCAATCAGCCAGATTCCACCTGCTAGTGCAGTAGATATAGAATTTCAGCAATCTGTGTCCAAACCACAAGCCAAACAGGAGCCAGTTTCACAATCGCAACCTGTGACAAAGGGTTCACAAACTCCAACAGGCTACAGCAATGTGATTGGCACTCATTCCTCAAGCATTCTTGCAGGACATGGTGGCTCTCAGCCTTATAACACATCACCTGTGATTTCAAGTGTTAAACAGGAGCATCAGATCCTAGAAAAATCTGAATCTGCTCTCCAGACACTAACTTCCTCTCAACCAGGAACAGTTAAGATTGTCTACAATCTTCTGCCGAACATCGTAGCTACCAGCAAAAAAGGTGGAGAATCAGCTGTTCCCAAAATTGAAGCCGTCAAAGTAACACAGCAACCAACCCTGAGCCCAGGAATCAGCCCTCACCATGCTGCTGCTATGCCAAGTAAGATGCAGTCAGACACTAACCACATCAGTTCTGGGCGTGGTACCCCAACAGAACGAGCTCTGCCTCTGTCTGTTTCCATTAAACAGGAACCCCATTCCCCACGTACGTCTGTTCATTCTCCTTCTCCATTTCCCAAAGTATGCCAGCCTAGTAGCACCTCATCTGCTTCCCAGTCTATGAATGCTAACATGGTTCTGAATGCTGGTCTCACTATGCCACAGTTTGTTCCCAATGTCCATTTACCGGAGCAATCGGTCATTATGCCTCCCCACAGTGTGACGCAGACTCAGGTGGTCTCCTTAGGACATCTTTCTCAGGGTGAAGTAAGAATGAATGCTCCTTCAGTACCAGGTATTCCATATGGCATAAGGCCCGAGACTCACCATTCTTCCTCTAGGGCTGTCCTGCAACCTCAGATGGAACTCCGTTCGCAGCGATCAAACACACCACAGTCAACAGTTATCAGGGACTTGTGTATGCCTCAGATGTCCAATCAGCATCAACCTGATGAAGAATTACTACATTATCATGGACTTAGAAGAGGGTCAGGTCCCTTGCAGCCTGACGTCCTTGTAATGCAGCCAGACTACAGAATCCATCCTGGAGGTTTGCGACTGGACCAATACAATGTACCCCAGGAGATGCTGCTGCGAGACGTTCGGATGATGTACCCACCTATGACAGCCGTAGGCGATGTTCACAATGAGGCCAGACAAGCCAGGACGCCTGAAGGATCTGTTAAAACTCCTCCTGCTAGTAAAACCCCTCAACCAGTAAAAGAAGCCTCTAAAACATCTGAAGTGAAAATGGCAAAGTCACCTCACAGTGAAGCCCGATTGATCAATGTCCCCCCTGGATTGCCCCTGTCTCAGTCCGTAATGGTCTCCCACGGGGTTCAGCTCATGCACCCAGTCTCTAGTTCCTTCCACGACTATCCACGTGTGTATGAAGAACTGCGGAACTTCCACCCTTCTCACCTCGGTCATCCGCAATTTGCTGGAATAAACCTGCCATCACGCAGCATGACTCCTCAGGTAAATCCAGCAAATTTTGTCTAACTTTTTTTTCTTGTTGTCATAATATTTTCCCACCTTTCTTCCATTAAACCTTTATTGTTTTGAAGTTATTCTTAACTGTGGTACTTTTCTGGGAGGGAAGTGACAGAAGTCCCTCAAGAACAACCACTGTGCTTAAAATGTCTGCATTCATCAGTTCTCATGTTGCTCACTATTCCCCGTTGAGAAATCATGAAGTCAGCAAACTTTTAGGACTCTGCCACTGCCACTTTTTGTCAGTTTGTAGGAGCGGTATGAGTTTCCGTGCCTAGTTTACTTCATAAAATCATAGAATCGTACAGCATAGAAGGAAGCCAGTTCGGCCCATCGTGCCTGTACCGGCTCTTTGAAAGAGCAATCCAATTAGTCCCACTCTCCTGCTCTTTCCCATAGCCCAGCAATTTTCTCCCCTTCAAGTATTTATCCAATTCCCTTTTGAAAGTTACTATTGAATCTGCTTCTACCACCCTTTCAGCCAGTGCATTCCAGATCATAATAACTTGCTGAATAAAAAAAAAATCTCATCTCACCTCTGGCTCTTTTGCCAATTACTTTAAATCTGTGTCCTCTGGTTACTGACCCTTCTGCCAGTGGAAACAGTTTCTCCTTATTTACTCTTATCAAAACCCTTCATGATTTTGAACGCTTCTATTAAATCTCCCCTTAACCTTCTCTGCTCTAAGGAGAACAATCCCAGCTTCTCTAGTCTCTCCATGTCACTGCAGTCCTACATCCCTGGTACCATTCTAGTAAATCTCCTCTGCATCCTCTCTAAGGCCTTGTCATCCTTCCTAGAATTGGACACGGTACTCCAGCTGGGGCCTAACCAGTGATTTATAAAGGTTTAGCTTAACTTCCTTGCTTTTGTACTCTATTTATAGAGTATGCCTCTGTTTATAATGCCAAGGATCTCGTATGCTTTTTTAACAGCCTTCTCAACTTATCCTGCCACCTTCAAAGATTTGTGTACGTACACCCCCAAGTGTCTCTGTTTCTCTTCCTTTAGAGAAATATTTGGCCTCCTTTTGGTAGCACACTTGTAATTCAGAGTTTGCTAGTGCATAATACTGAGAATACACACATTTTTCCAGGCATGAAAGAAAGAACGAAGTATAGCGCTTTTCACAACCTCAGGAGGTCTCAAAGTGCTTTACAGCCAATGTTGTAATGTAGGGAAGCAGCCAATTTGCGCACAGCAAGGTTCCACAAACAGCAATGAGATAAAGACCAGATAATCTGTTTTAGTAATGTTGGTTGAGGGATTAATATTGGCCAGGACACTAGGAGAATTCCCCTGCTTTTCTTGGAATAGTGCCAGGAAATCTTTTCCGTCCACTTGAGAGGTTAAACCAAACATCCCATCTAAAAGATGGCACCTTCGACATTGCAGCACTCGCTCAGTACTGCATTGAAATGTCAGCCTGGATTCCGTGCCCAAGTCTCTGGAATGGGACTTGAACCCACGACCTTCTGTCTGAGTCGAGAGTGCTACCACAAAGCTGGCGCCTAAGTGCTGGCAACACTGTAAATCTCTGTTAAGTAATGTCACATTGTAAGGAAATCATGCTTTTCATGGTTGCACATTACTCACCATCAGAGGAGTTTTATTGATTTAAGTTATTGATTTGAAGATGGTTTTGATGACTAAAAATTGTTTCAATTTACATTTTTACCCTATTTTGCATTTTTTAAACTCTGCCACTGTCAGACTTAGAAATTGTCATACTGTCATTTTCTCTAAGTGGGGGGATTATGGATAGCCCATAGTTTTATTCTCCAGTTAAATGTCAAAATAGAACATCTTCCTCATTCATTGAATCTCCAGTTGCCCTAGGGGTAGGGCTGTCCTTTCAGCTAGGATGGGGAGGGAAGAGAGCTGAGACAGTGTTTCCCTCAAGAGTTTTATATTGTCTGAGTCATGTCATCTTCCCCCCTACTCCCCATTCCCAGACAGAACAGTCCAAGGATCTTTTCTTCCTTCCACTGTTGGCAGTATTATAAATTCTGCTCTCATTGTAGGTCCAGTTATTTTTTAAAAAATTGTTCTGGAATTAACTGATTTTCATTTTCAATTTTTTGTTGATGGTTCAATGTCATTTTCATTTTGAGTATGTTGAAGTTTTGTCATCAGTGCGTTTACTTGAGTGCTTTATTGTTTTTGCTCAAATTAGAAGTCCATGCCTGCATTCCCATCCACGCTTTTGCCTGTTGTGTCCCAGAACTTTTTTTTCTCGATGGTGCCTCCTACAGACTTGGATTGACCTTTGGAATTAGGTCTGCAGTCCAAATCTGAAATGAAGCACTCCAAGGCAGAGGACTTTCACAAAAATCAGCTCTTAGGCCTTTCTGTGACAAATGCTATTACATATCCTCCTGTAAACAATGAAGGAAAACTAGAACTTCCCTCATCTCCCATGTGTTCTTTCTTTTTACTTTTTATGCTGAGTGTTTTTACTCCTGCTCTTCCCCTCCCTTGAAGGACACTCATTCTTAATTTTTGTCACCAATATATAGTTCATTGTCCTATCTCCATCATACATTCCAAACTGCACTCACAGGACTCTTGTGTGAATGTCTAGGTATTTGCTTTTTATCTATGCTGATTTTTTTTTAAGATTGACTAGAGCATTGATGATGTGCTTTCACTGAAGTTTTACCCTCAGCACAGGCAAAATCTGTCTTCAACAATTAAGACATAAAAAGTCAAGAACATTAACCTCTCGTGACCATCACAAGGTGCTACACTTTCTCTTGGCTTTGAGCTTTTACATTCCAGCTATAGATCGATACATAGGAACTGTTGTGCAGCAAGGTCCTTGAATGGCATGATGGCCTTTCAAAGCCTAGATGGCTCCATCAACTACATTTCTCTTCCAATCTTCCTCCACCCCCCAAACTATCTCACCAGTTGAAATGATGTGTTGGGAGGCAGTAGAAATATTTTCCTCCATAACTGAATGCCATCAGCTCAGACTGGGTTACTGCAAGGTTATGTCATCCCGTTCTGAAGGAATTCTCTGTTTGAGGAACTATCAATTAAGGATCTGATTCCAGTTTTTCCACATAATGTGTTAAATCATTGTTCCTACCAAAGGCATGTACCAAACATAATCAGTTTGAGAGAAGTAATTTCAAGTCAAATGTTCCAAAAAAATCTGTGAGATGGTGGCTAATTCTCAACGTAGTACACTCGAAACAAGTAAGTCCGTAAAGACAAATTCCAAATGACAGTCTGGACAACATCATTGAGGCAATGGAATTTGGGGAATTCTCATGGAGTTTTGTTGAGGCCATCTTTCAGATTGATTTGAAGATCCTAGTCACAGATTCAGACAGCCTTAATGCATAAATAAAATCAATGATGTGGGGGAGTGAATACCGGAATATTTTCAATGCAATGTTTGTAAAACTGTCTGTTCTTCAATAGGGTATTTCAGAAGGGGAACACGTCCACCCTGGCCAGAGAAGTAAAACTCCACAAATATCCCAGGATTCCAAGGGATCTGCGGCTTCTGAACATCCTCATCATGTATCCATCACCAGACTATCAAGGCAGGTGGAACTGCATTCACCTCACCTGCAACATCTACAGAGAGAGAGGGTACAGTCAGAAGCTAATCCGACTTCCTATCCTTCTCCAACTGGAGTGTCTATGCCAATCAAACATGAACTGTCCTCACCACACCAGCCCCTAACCCCAAAGCAACCATCTTTTATTGCCACACAATCTTCAACACCAGGAGCAGCCCCACCATCTGTGATGTCCAGGCCAGACTCTCAGACCACTGGGAAGCAGGAACCACAGCCACCCTCAGGCTCACAGAGACCTATGGACATGGTGCAGCTTTTAACAGTAAGCATCAACTCCATTGCATCAGTTAAGACTAGCTAGGATTTATCAACCAACATAAAAGGAAGTTTTAAATTATATAAACCCAAGGTTTTCAAATCATATATAAAATGTTGAGTTTGAATATGGAGGTTGATTAAAGTGTTGGTGTCAGTCTGTTGCCTCATGGTCATAACTGTTCCCTTATCCACTTCTATCACACGGCTTTATTTTTATAACCCTTTTGCTTCTCATCTGCTCTACTTTATTTCATACTTTCATCTAGTCATTACTTTTTTATTTTCTATGTTTTAAAAAACTTTTTTATTCCTCTAACTCAAGGCCGAATTAGAGGAATAAACTGCTTTTAAATGAAAACTTCCTTGAAACGTTGAGGAAGATTCTAGCTAGGGTAAGTAATCTACCATTTTTAGCTGAAAGAAATCCCCTAACATTTGCTCTCATTTCAATAGCTCCTCTCACTTGTGCTGGCTGTATATAACAGTGTACCAAACCCCCTTCATATTCATGAGCTTTCACATCAATTCAGGGAAGATATTGCATCTTTAGAGGATCTGCATGTAGAGCACTGAAATGCTGCAGGTTTAAAAGATTGTTCTGTGCATGATTGTTAAGTGTGATTTACATTTTAAAACGTTTGTCCCTTTAGAAATACCCAATTGTGTGGCAGGGTCTGCTAGCTCTCAAGAATGACACAGCTGCAGTGCAACTACATTTTGTGTCTGGCAACAATGTACTGGCCCATCGGTCACTTCCAGCACCCGAGGGCGGGCCTCCTCTCAGAATTGCTCAGCGCATGCGGCTGGAGGCAACACAGCTGGAAGGTGTGGCTCGCAGAATGACGGTAAGTGAATTTAAAAGGCATTTACAATATTTGTTATAACATTTGTAGATAAAGGCTCAAATGTTCTTGAAGCGGTGAATGTTTTAACTTTTTAAAACTGTGTCTTAAAACATCATAAGTGTAATTTGGGCAGGTGAGGAGTAGGAAATATCTGTTCGGGGTGAAGATCACCTGACTTTTTTTTTTGTTTTCTAGGTGGAAACCGATTACTGTTTATTGTTGGCATTACCATGCGGCCGTGATCAGGAGGATGTCGTGAGTCAGACAGAGTCACTGAAGGCTGGTTTTATCAGCTATCTACAGCTCAAGCAAGCTGCTGGAATCATCAATGTTCCAAATCCTGGCTCGAATCAGGTATATGATCAAACAGAAATCCAGTTGCATATTATTTTGTCCACCATGGGGGCAGAACAGAAGATGAATACAGGGTAGGAGTCCAGATGGTATCATCCAACCAGGAGTGACCGATTGTTGCTCTTTGACTCTGTCTGTGTGCTGTATCAATGCTGTCATTTTGAATTAGCTTTACTGCAGCAACTGGAAATATCCTGCTGCCCCCAGCAACCCAAGAGAACTTTGGAATGCAGCCAAACAGCATCATAGGAATTTAAACCTTTTCAAGTGGGCTGTAGGAACAGGCTATTTCCATTTTGCAGTGGGATGTCATAAACAGTAACATGTGTTTCAGGCAAAGACATTCCATAGCAGAAAGGCAGGTGACTCTTTCCTTCCTGACTCTAGTCTCCCCCACCCCCCTCACCTCACCAAAACTGACCATTTCTATGCTTTTTCTGTTAATGCCTATCATCTTCTCTTGACCCGTTGGATGTGCAGGTTTCCCTCTCCCAGCAGTTTATTCCCAGTTGACTGAATTTCAGAAGAGGAATCTAGTCAGTTTAAAAACAGTGGATACTGATGGATTCAAAGGAAAAAAGGTTTATTTTTGAAGTTCCCAACATGAGTGTTTGAATGAGGCTGATGTTTGCAGCCCCACAACTAATTACAATGAAATCTTGTTAGTGAGCCCGTTTTTGGGTATCAAAATGAAACACAGTTTGAGATCAGTGGGGAATTATTTTGCCATGATTGTGCATTTTGTTCAAAGTGACATGTTTTGTGATGGTTATTCTACAGAAAACCTGTTGATGTTTTGGAAGTTGCACCCACTGATCTTGTGCCTTTTCTCTTTGCAGCCTGCTTATGTTCTCCAGATATTCCCACCCTGTGAATTCTCTGAAAGTCATCTGTCCCGCCTAGCCCCAGATTTGCTTGCCAGCATCTCCAACATCTCCCCTCATCTGATGATCGTCATTGCTTCAGTGTGAGCATTTGTTTTGCTCTCCTTTTTAATCTTGAACTCCGTTACACTGCCAACTGCCAATCTTCTTCCAAGCAGGGCCCGACTCGGACAATGGGCAGCTACGTGTTTACAATGTTTCCAGCCCTGGGCGAACTGGTGGGCTCCAGTGGCAGAGTGGAAACCCCTCTCTGTAATCCTGCACTCTCGGCGATTCCTGTTTATGTGAATTGGGATTACCATTGCACTATATTAGTGACTTGGTGACTGTATGGCAGTAGATTGCTATGGATCGTATCATGGTAGCATCCCGGACCCCCTCTGATGGACTTGAAGGCAGGACCTCAGAATCCCTACCTGTTTCAGCAGGGCCAGAGTTGGGATGCTTTTCAACCCCACCATCAGTTGTAATGATCAACTTTTTCCTTTTGTAAATCTCCTTTCTTCGAGAAGGAATCAAATGGGCTGATTGCTGAGAGAAGAGGGATGAACAGTTTAAACCGAAAAGGGAAATAAAGCTGGTGGGAAATGCTGAATCCTTGGAACCATGAATTCAAACTTTACTGAGATGAAAAAAAAACATACAATTTTACCTGTGCCAAAATGCATTTTCAGAGAAATCTTATTTTCATATGCGGACTTTGTACTTTCATTCATTCTTAAGTGCGCTTCACTGCTCCTTAACGCTGTCCTTCAAGATGTGAGAGTATTTTATGCTTGTCAGGACATCTGTTCGGTCTCATTAATTTATAAATTCTTTCCACAGTCCTTTCTTTGTTTTTTTTATCCTTTTGTTGTTTGGAGCGATCTGAGTCTGATTTAAGCCAATGTGGTGAAAAGTGGTCTCCAATATGCAGCAAAAACTGGTACTGAGTAAACGAGCCCCCTACTCCTAATCGATATAGGAGGGGGACGCAAGGGGACTGGTACTCCCGAGAAAACAGGGGCTGCGCTGTCTGAGCCAGCCATGAACGCTGTAACTACCTACCAACAGCAAACAGTCTCCTTGTACTTTTTAATGGCGTTTGTACATAGTACTTTTGGAATTCTGTGCTTTGGTCTGATCTGATTAACTTGTGTAAAAAAGAAAGGAAACCCCACCCCCCAGACTTGAACCGTGTTACACAGTGCTGTAAATATTTGTAAAACTCAAAACGATTCTTTCATGGTAATGTTGAAGGCACTTATAATTTTGATACACAGAATAAAAATCTTAGCACATTATAGAAGATATGGCAGCATTCTCTCTGTACTGAGCATGTAAATAGCCTGCCAGCTGGCATCATTTAGTCCTGTGACAGCCAACATTTTCAGGTGGGCTGTAAAGATAAAGCTGTATCTTTTTGATGAGTACATAATCGTTAAGATGTCTCACAGAATGTCTCGTCAACATTCCTTGTTTCAGCCTGCACCACTCCACACAGCTGTGGCAACTGCACCTTCTGGAGTTATCCTGTGACCATAGACTCCACGAGCTGTGATTTCAAGGAGTAGCTCTAGTAATGAATGGGTTGATTCTGACACCGTGGCTGTATGGTATGATGTGGTTATATAATTATACTGTCAATGCATTGGGAACAATCAGAGCAAGCAGAACTCATTTGTTCAATCTAAGAAACGTGTGTGTTTCTTTTCTGGTTTTAACTTTTTCCCTGTTTATCTGACTGGGTGTATAGGCAAGTAGACAGATGGTAAGAATATCTTCCATTTTACATATGGTGATGGAGTGGAGCCATCTCATACTGAGGCTTCCCTAGTAGGCTGCTATCTTTATTATGTCAAGTTATCAGCAATTGCCCTAGTGCAGTGTACAGACCACATGTCTAACATAACTCTGCAATTTAAACTACAGTTTAATAGGTTGAATGATTCTTTTGTAGATTAATAGAAGTAAAAATGCTGTGGAGCTTTGGTCAATTTTTGAAAAGTTTGAGGAGTGCATATCCTGAGAGAGCACTATCCTGTAAGACTATTTTACTAATTCCAGACGCTCTTGATCTGGTGTATAATTGTAGTGTTTGCTGGTCCATGTGTTTACAGTAATAATCCTAAACCAGGAATTTGGGTTTCCTAGGTTTTTAAAAACTAGAATGGTTGATTTGAATTTTTGAAGTCTGCAGGAGCACCAAAATCTAAAATGGAACACTATCAGAATTTTATAATTTAATTTAAATAATTCTCTGAATTAAGGTGTTCTATGCATTTCTCAAATTCTACTTTGTTATCTTTACAATTGTCATAAAATCATTGTTAAAGCTTGAAAGGGTTTCAGTACTGAGAAGGTCAAACTTTTTTTATCTTTCTAACTGAAAGAATTGGGTATTTCCGGTAATCCTTATTATTGGGTTGAGTCATCACAGCTGCGTCAGAAACACTTGGTTATATTTCTTCAGACAAAAAAAATGTCATGTTTATAGACCTGTTGTGTTTGCAGAATTTACACAGTTGTTGTTTGGAGATAGATCTTATCTTTGCAAATCTAGTAGAGCAGATCCTGTGCACATTACAGTCCTGTAACACCAAGACCTTTTGTACTGTACATATCTTTGTTTACCAGGCAGTTACTAGGAGCAGCAATAAACAACAAGACAGATTCAAATTTATAAATGGATATCGAGATCAAATCATGCAGCCCCTTCAGCAAGACAAAACCATGATCTGGGGCTGTGATTCTTAGCAGAGTCTGTTAAAGTCTGTTTTTAATTCTTGACAGATATCATAAAACAAGGCCTCAGCTAGCAAATAAAACCTACCTTGGACCAGACAAGAGACTTTTAAAAACAAAACACAAGTTGGAGACAGACTTCCCTGATGGCTCAGTGAATTTATTTCTGTGAGTAGCTGAGCCACACAGAGCAGGAAGGCCCCAGGTTCAATGTCTGGTTTGCTGAATTGACCTCAAGTGGGGCGGTGGTAGGGGCTATACAGTTGACTTCAATACTCTTGTGTTGAGGAGGGAAATCAGCCAGGGTTCCTGCTGCTGATTGCTGTTTAGTCACTCCTGCTGGAAGTGTGTATATATGCAGATGTTGGGTGAGGTTCAGCTGTCACAGCCAAATAGCCTACTGACACATTATCAAGGCTCACACATCTTGGACAACGTAGTGGAGGGTGCATGCTTTCAGGAGAGGGATAGAGGGTAGAACATTGAAGAAAAATAATGGGTGACTGCTGAGCAGTGTTAAAGTATAAGGTATGTGTGGTGACAATCATAAGCCACAGAACATGGGTCTATCTGAAGAAAGCTATAATAAGCATTCAGACTCTGTGGTGAATAAAGGCACTACTCAGTGTCGTACTGAGAAATACAGATCAGGGAAATCCTTGGTCTATGTTGAGTTAGCCGATTGGTGGGAGAGTATGGGCTCAAAATATTGGCCTTAGTGGCCCTTGGCAGGTTTCCCCCTCCTGATTAAAACTTGGTGACATGGGCTCAACTGATGTCCACCACAGTTAAATAGCCTCTCAACACTCACTAGGCTCACATGTGAAGAATGGCCAATGGGGCAAGATACTGGATAGCTGCCAGTATCTGTGGAACTATACCCCTACATGTTAGCACTTCCATGAGAGGAAGGGAGAAAATTTCAAGGATAAATACTGAGTGAGAGGGAAACAAATTAAAACAGATGAATTTTAAGAGGTACTGATTATTGGTTACTAGTTTTAGCCAGTACAGCTATGTATTTTAGCAGGATGCTGTCACTGTATTTCTCTATACAAATCTCCCATAATTTCCAACTGCTTCCTGTAACAGCAATATATTTACATTTAGACCTGATTTTTAATTTGATTTACTGTGAAAGATTCTGTTGCAGCCATTAGCTATTTACTCTTAACCCCACCCCACCTCAACCAGTAATAGATATGAAATGTTGTGAGCCTTATTTCTTGAGGCAATTAGATTTTTAAGAACATCTTGAATTTGAAATTCCAGAAAATGAAATATTTTGGAGCACTATTCACATTCCCACCTGATAGCAAAGAGCCTGCTCCTTATAACAAAAAAACACTAGGAATTGGTTTATTTTTAAGGAATACTGGCAACAAAACTCATCATACTTTTACTGACACTGCCTGATAGTTCTCTTTCTTCCCCCCCCCCCCCCCCCAAAAAAAAATTAAAAGTTGTCCCCTTTACTGCAACCCCTCCCACTGCCTCACAGCCTGATGCATACCATAGAATTTCTTAAAGTCACATTTCACTCACCCGAGTTAGTCCAAGGAGCCTCATAATCAGTCCAAAGATCACAGCCACTGGAGTTGTCTTCATTGGTGCAATCTCATGCCAGTCTCCCTGTACTAGTCCTTTACAGAAGGCAATCTGAATTCCTAATGGTACCAAGACAACCAAAGTCAGGACACAAGTGCCAACTTTATAAGACCAATCTATCAATACAATGAATTCTAATTTTATTAATTCATTCTTGGGTTGTGGGCATTGCTGGCATTTATTGCCCATTTATTGTTCCTACATTACAACTGTGACTACACTTCAAAAGTACTTAATTGATTGTAAAGCCCTTTGGGACTCCTGAAAGGCACTATGTAAATGCAAATCTTTCTTTTATCCCTAGTTGCTCTTAGAAGGTGGTGGTAGGCCTTCTTGAACCACTGTCTGGTTTGCTACAACTGAGTGGTGTAAAGAGTCAACCACATTGGTGAGGGACTGGAGTCACAAATAGGCCAGACCAGGTACAGTTTCCTTCTCTAAAGGACATCAGTGATTCCATGGTGGGATTTGAACTCGCGTTCTCTGGATTATTAGTCCAGATCTCTGGATTATTAGTCCAGTAACATAACCACTACACTACCATACCCCTATGAATTAATGCAGTTGTCTAGTTTCCAACAGTTTGGCCATATAAGTTGGATGTTATATGTGCTTCCTTAGACTGTGAGACTATTTGGATGGTGACTCCCATAATTCTCTGCAAGGATTTTTTCCTTCAAGGAGATGGTTTTCTGGTATTGGTTGGACTGCAGGTATCTTTCACAGGTGGTCACTTTTCTGTAATCTTGAGATGCAATGCATTTGTCCCTTAGGTTAGGAAATCTCAGGATTTTGTTCCCCAAATGGACAGATGGCTCCTGAGAAACAAGAAACTGAAGATCCTAAGACTGCTATACATGATTGAGTCAGTATATCTGAAAGATTGGATAGCAGCATGGACGTCAGTACAAACAAGACTCCCACACAAAAAATATTCTGCAGGTTCCCAGCACTAATCTGCTGGGTGGTGAAGAGACCAATGTGGAATATAAATGGTAAGTTTTTAAGAACAAGATTAAAAAATGTGAAAGACAAATATGTGCCCAAAGTCAAAACAAGGGAGTGTGGTAAGAAAAGGCCAAGGTGGCTGACTGGTCATGTACAAAGACAAATAAGATGTAAACATAAATGTTTCTACAAATAAAAGGCATCTAATACTCAACTAAACAGAATTAGGTACAAGGAACAGCTAAAGAAAACTAATGTCGCTATTAGATCAGCTAAAAGGATAATGGAAAAAAGGATCATAGACAATTGTGGAAGTAATTAGAAAAGCTTTTTCAGTTATGTGAAGAGTCCGAGAACTGTCAAAGACTGTATTGGGCCATTGAAGGATGCTCGAGGACAGGTTACAAAGGATTCACAGGGTATTGCGGAAATATTAAATGAGTACTTTGCATCGGTCTTCACTCTTGAAGACAATGCTTGACTGTTAGAATTGAATGATGATAAAACTGGTAATATTAACATAGATACAAGGTCAAAAAAAGGTTATGTCTTCCAAATTTGATTGTATTTTTCGAAGAAGTCACCAAGATGGTTGACATTGTCTACTTAGACTGCCAAAAAGCTTTTGACAAGGTACTACATAAGAGGCTTCTCTACAAGATCCAAGCCTCTGGTATTAGTGGTAATATATTGAGCCAGATTGAGAATTGGCTGGAAGGCCATGGACAGAAAGTAGTTATAGATGGATTTGGATCTGTTTGGAGACTAGTCACCAGTGGTGCCCTGCAGGGAGTGGTTTGGACCGTTGCTCTTTAATGATCTAGATGTAGGTGTTAGGGGCATGATCTGCAAGTTTGCAGATGATGCTAAGATTTGTGTGAGTGTCAGGACTATAGATGGTGCTTTACTGCTTCAGGTGGATCTTGATGCATTGGGGGACTGGGCTCGTGACTGGTAAATTATGTTCAATTTGGAAAAGTGCAGTGTTATGCATGTGGGCAGGGTGAATGTTGAATATACATGCACCCTTCAGGGAAAAGCATTAAAGCAGGTAGAGAAAGAAAGTAACCTAGGCGTTCATGAGCAATGCCGTGAAGCGCTAGCTGGAGCAAATAGGATGTTGGGGTGCATTTATAGGACTATTGACTATAAGACAAAGTATACTATTTTGTCCTTGTACAAGACCTTGGTCAGACCTCAGTTAGAATACCGTGTCCAGTGTTGGTCTCCTCATGTGGTGTGTGATGTTGAGGCTTTGGAAAGGTTGATGAATAGGGCCACTAGATTAATTCCCAGTTTGAAGCATCTTGGTTATGAAATAGGCTAAACGAGCTGGGACTGTACACTTTAGAGATGTGTAGACTTAGGAGTGATCTGATCGAGGTTTATAAAATGAAGGGAATAGATTGTATTGGAGTTGACAGTTTGTTCCAATGAAATAGATTAGGGAGGACATGGTCACAATTTTAAGTCGTATAAGGCCAGATCTAGGTTAGATGTCAGGAGGTGGTTCTTTGCGCAGAGAATAGTGGACCTCTGGAACAGGCTGCTGGCTCATGCAGTGGATGCCGATTCACTGAATTCCTTCAAGTGAGAGCTGGACCTGTTTCTGGCTGGGGTGGAGATCACCTCATTCAAAAGGAAGGTACTGCATAAAATTATCAGGGCCAGAGTGATCTCCTGAACTAGTTTTCAATTGCCTCAGTGGGATTGGAGAGGAATTTCAGATCTCCCCCCCCCCCCCCCCCCCCCATTCAAAATTGGCCTGGGGTTTTATTTTTTTTGCCTCTCCCAGGAGATCACATGGCTTTGGGTGTGGTGGAGAATGTATATATTGTGATGCACAAGCTATCATTGTCTGGGAAAGGCTGGATGGACCAGAGGATCTTTCCTTTTCTGTCATTGTTCATAATTTGTTTCATCATTTAACCTGTGGAGGTGAACGGTAACTATTGCAGATTGAGCAGGCAGCAGGGGTTGGAATGTGTGCAGTAACGTCGAAATATAGAATTGTTTGGAAAGTGTGTGTGTGTAGATGTCATGTGAGGACAGGATCAGGCTTAGTACTGATACCCATTCCCCAATGGAAAGTAGCCCAGCAACACTCACGGCATACCCTTGTGTAAAGATTGATGATTTAGGAGAGGTACCATAGGACTGGAGTGTCTGTAGAATTGTACCCCACAAGGAGTCAGCACCCTCAGGATGACCAATAGAATTGTTGGCTTACACGTTTTTTTTAAGATTAGTTTGCAAGTCTCTGGTACTTGGTTTATTTGTATTCAATTGATAATCTCTTTGACGTAAGTTACCAATCACACATGTTTCCTCAAGGATAGTTGGTTCTTCAATGTTTCATTAAGACTTTTGTTTTTAAAGTATTATCCACATCATTATCTAACTTCAACTTCATAATCATTGGCGCCCTTCTTTTGTTGGGTGCATATTGGCCAACATTGAGATTGGATTCGAATCTCCATAAATAAAACCCATAATCAATCTCATTAACGTATATTTATTTGAGTGCTGAGATCCTTTGTGAAGAAAACTGACATTAAGGTTTTCAAAAGGTTATGAAAGAGATGGTATGACTGGGGTTAGATAATATCTGACTGTTGCTGTACAATAGATCTGGTTCCAAGGAATTCGGTGGGCCAATTTAAACCGTCTTATCCCTCCATGCAACCCTGCTGCTGTAGGTGGGGCAATGGTTTCAGGACTTATTACTGCCTGTCGGAAGCAATATGGAGTTTTGTGCAGAAATATCTGGATAATGGGAGTATTCTCATTATAGGGGATTGTTTTGCTTACCAGAAAATCCTGAATTTAAACAATCTTCCTGCTGTTCAATATGGCAGCTGGTATAGTGTCCACCTGGATCTTTCAATCGCACTATATGTGGAATTTTATGAACAGTGCAGTCCTTTAATTTGTAGCAGGACTTCAAGGTGTTTCATTGAAAAGATCACAGCAGAATTGCTGCTATGTCTACCATCTTGTTTGGTTTGTGCTGATTTGCTTTCTGAGCTGTTACCTACCATGTTTTCCTGCTCCCTCATCCTCCCTCATGGGATGACAATGGCTCTTTAAGGCAGTTGAACTGTGTGCCACAGCTGGATCCACTCTGGAATCATTTTGGTACAAAGAATGCTGTGTAGCTGGGGTTCTTGGCAGAATGCCTGTGAGTGGACTGAAGACAATGCACACACTGTGCTTTCAGTCACTCAGACATTGCACAAACAGCCGAGGAGCTGGAGCTCTGAACTACAGAGGGTTCTGCATTTCAGAGACTCAGGCGTTCACTGAGTGCGTTTGTCAAAAAAGGCCAACAGAGCAAAATACTTCCTAAATTTTTCCCAGCTTGACCTGTGAAAGAATTGTTTACTTTTTTTTTAGGATGTACATAGGGTTAGAATACAAAATGTAGCGTTCCTTTGCTGCTTGTGGAAATCCAGATCCTCTTTCGCATCCCTCACAATATCAACAACTTGCATTAATATAGCACCTTTAACATAGTGAAATGTCACAAGGCACTTCACAGGAGCGTAATCAGGCAAAAATTGACACCAAGCCAAAGAAGGAAACATTGGGACAGGTGACCAAAAACATGGTCAAAGAGGTAGGTTTTAAAGAGTGTCTTAAAGGAGGAGAAAGAGGTGGAGAGATTTAGGGAGGAAATTGCAGAGCTTAGGGCCTAGACAGCTGAAGGCACGGCTCCCAATGGTGGGGCGATGGAAGTGGGGAATGCACAAGAGGCCAGAGTTAGGGGAATGCAGAGTTCTTGGAGGGTTGCAAGTGTGGAGGAGGTTACAGAGATAGGGAGGGGTGAGGCCATGGAGAGATTTGAACACGAGGATGAGAATTTTAAAATTGAGGCGTTAGTGGACCAGGAGCCAATGTAGGTCAGCTTGCACAGGGGAGATGGATAATATCTGCACCTTACTGTCATGATATGCAGATATAATCATGTTTTAAGAGCTCCCCTACTAGCTCATTAAGTAAAGACACTGCCAAGTGTGTTACTGAGCCATACAGACCAGGAAGGAACAAGTTTTGATCGCTACCTGTACTGATACCTGCTTTCAGCTAAGGTGCTCCAGTTGGCTTCAGTGTCCTTGGGCTAGGGAAGCATGGATGGAAACAAACAAGCAGTGTTCCTCTTCCCAATCATCATCCAGTGACGCCTGCAGGAAAGTTCATTATTATGGATATCAGGATCAGGTGTGGCTGTGATGCCCCTACACTCGCACAGCCTGCCGCCACTCATTATCTAGGCTTGCACCTGAAGAATGGTCACTTGGGTGAGGTGCTCCATGGCAAGACTCAGCACCATGAGGAGAAACGTGGCAAAAAAGCACAATTCTTGTCTCTGAACAAGAATACTCATTAAGATTCTCTGCCTGACCTTAATGACTGACAGATCAAATCACAATTTTTAAAAAGTCTAAATGCCTGGGCATACGGGAAACTATAATACTGTAGTGGTCCCCGTGATACCATGAGGAGCCCGTTGAAACTGATTGTCCAATAGCTTCAGGAGAGTAGAACAGTGATTTTATAACTTTCTTTTAAAAATTCCCTTCTTTTCCCCCACCCCCTCTCGAATCTTCCAGCGCTACACACCATCACCCATCTGGGAAGACAGGAAGGCAACCTGCTCCCTTGTCTGACACACTGCTCTGTAATTAATTGTGAGAAGCACACACGAGTAGTGCAGGGGTGCAAAGGTACTGACTATCCCTTTTCTTGGCGGCTCTTCTTAATGCTGCAGCCAGGATCAACAATTCACTGCAGGAGGAAGTTGCAGCTATAATTCTGTATTTAGAAACATGAATTGAGGTCATTTTATATTGGACCCGATTATTCCAATTCCAAAGGGCAGACTTGGGCATATGACCTTCAAAAGCACGTTGATGCATTGCAGTGTGGTCAGAGTTCAGTAACTGTGGATGAGCCTCTAGGAGAGGGGAGACAGGCAAAGCTGGTTTTATTATCATTGGAAAACAGAAATGAGGCAGTCATAATCTAGGTGTTTAAATGCTGAAAGTAATGGATAATGTGAATATAAGCAAGTTATTTAACTTGGCTGTGAGTGTAAGACTAGTGAACATGAGAATAAAATTACTGAGCCTCAAAAAATAGTGCCTGTGGAACAGGTTGGGCAAAAACAGTTAATAGCCTGTCCATGAACTTCAGACTAGAACTGGCTAAATATCTGGTTAGGAATGAGATTAAAGTTATAGGGATAAATATAGGCACATTAATCAAATACCCAGACTACATGAGGAGTTCTGTGCTAAGGCACCCTCTGGGAAACAAAGGGCCATGGTTATATAGTGGAGATGGAGTTTGGGTTAGGTAAACATTTAAGCCCTGGCAGTAGTGCAGAGAATGGCCACAAGGCTGATCCCTTGTGTCATAGGACCGAGGTGTGAGGCTTGGCCTGTTCACCCTTGAATGAGAGGGACCCTTATTGAAGTGTATGATATTAAGTGGAATGGAACAACAACAACTTGCATTTATATAGTGCCATTAACATAGTAAAACATCCCAAGGCCCCTTCACAGGAGCGTTATCAAACAAAATTTGACACTGAGCCACATAGAGATATTAGGGCAGGATGGTCACAGAGGTAGGTTTTAAGGAGCAGCTTAAAGGAGGAGAGCAAGGTAGAGGAGGAAAGAATTAGGGAGGGAATTCCAGAGCTTAGGGCCTAGACAGCTGAAGGCACGGTGGACCAATTAAAATCAGGGATGCGCAGAGATCTTAGAGGGTTGTAGGGCTGGAAGAGGTTACAGAGATAGGGAGAGGGAGGGACAAGGCCATGATGGGACCTGTGGAGCAAGTTAGGATACAGGCAGCAAAGTTTTGGATGAGCTCAAGTTTATGGAGGGTGGAAGATGGAAGTTAATCCTGAACATTATTTCAAGTAAAACCAGGACTGGAGGATGTTGGTACGCACTGCTAAAGGGCAAGTTCAGGTTTGATGTTAGCAAGCACTTCATACAAAGAGTAACCAATATCTGGAATAATCTCAGACTTTTATGGAAGGATGAGCTAGATTGCAAACCCCCCCCCCACATCAGGATATATTTTTGTGTTTACTTTTGATGTTGAGAAATTTTGCAAAACTTTCCTTCAGGAAATTAATTTTGTGATAAGATTCCCAGCTGGGGTAGATTGTACATAGTCTGTAAAAGGAGCAGGCTGGTCAGGCCCATGCTTTATATTAAACAATAGCTTCAGCTGATCTTGGACATAGCTACGCTGTAGGTAAGTTCTACCATTCACAGTGGCAAATCACTCCATCCTGGGCAGGGTAGGAAGATCTTTATCAAACAGTACCTAATGTATTTGATCTACACCGACTGTCTAGGGTAATGATTCAAGGCCCACGGGCACAAAACCAGGAATTAAAATAGGAGAAAAGGACATTTTCAGCTCCTCCAATTCTCTTAATTTCCTTCTTGTTTCCTGAAGGCAGAAACTTATGCTCACACATTGCTCCATGTGTGGCAGCAGTCCTTTGCAACCTTATCTAACTAGCTAGTCTTCATAAGTAACCCTGTGCAGTGAGGGCTAGTACTGCAATTCAACAGAAGGGCCATTTCAGTCAAACCATATGCTGCCTACAGGACACTTCAGATAACAGCATTGACCTTACACTGAACTAGTGACCTTCCTGATCTGTAAGACTGCGTGCCCTACTACATTTTTACTCACTGAGTCATGGGGTGGGAGGAGTTAGAGGAAATAACTTTTTTATTCCAAATGAATAGGATGATGTACAATCTCAGGTTAATAAATAGGATTTTAACAAAGCTATTACTACAGTGAACAGCTTGCGTGTCGGATGCTTTCTTATCAGCTCAGAGAAACCTACAACACCAACCACCAGATTAATTTGGGTCCAGATCCTGCTTTGTCTTAACTATAATTAAATCAACCAGTTTTGCACTGATCATTACTAACTCTGCATTGCAATAGTAAACAGACAGTAACCACTGCGCCTGATCCCTACCAAGTGTAGATAGTTGTGGGAGCTGTGCTGGTTTGGTTTCTTAACACGTTGCTCTCCTGAACAGTGGGGCTGTGGTTTGGTTTGTGATTCCGCACACTGCAAGGGCCTGATCTGGCTAAAGCAGTAGGGCAGAAACGTCCCCAGAAGGAGAAGGGACACGAGAGACCATAGGATTAACTGCTGTCATGGGACGGCATTAGACAAGCCCAAAGCAACCAGGACATCTACAAGCACTCCCTAAAAGCATAGCACCACTGGACAACAGGCCACCTCTCCAAACTAAAAAATGTGTGCAAGTAAATCTTTACATAACATCTTGGAGATTAAGACTAAACAGTTGATATTCCACAGTGCCCACCAATCGCAAAAGGCTTCTAGTGATGTGGTGGACATTGCATAGCCATATTCTGTAGTCATTTGGGTGCATATCAGAGAATGAAAGATGGACGAGCTATCAGGGAGACCCTCTCTGACGATCCTATCCATAATTTAACCATGTCATTATTTTGGTAGGCCGATGTGACGGAGCCCAATGATACCAGGCATCTACAAGCACCAAAAAGATGGCCTGCCCAACTCAAAGATGGATACTAATCAAATCTTTATATTGTAATTTGTGAATTTGGACCAATAAAACAATTATCATACAGTGCCCACCGGTCACAGAAGTGTTGAACAGACTGGTGGGCAATGAATGGTTATGTTCTGTGGTGCGTACTAGATTGTAACATGGGCAAGCAATCAGAGATCTAACACACAGTCCATGCATGTTACCACATCCTAGGAATAAGAGAAAGCAAGGGACTCTTTTTAAAAAAAAAATACCCTGACATTGGATGCTCTTTGGGGCATCAGAGAATAGTTTGTCTCATTCTGGAAAACACACCAGGTAGGGGTAGATTTCATTTCTGCTGCTGTAATGTGAACACTAATTTATCAATTCAGACATAAGTTCAATTACTTGGATTTAAGCTTTTACCCACCATGGGTCAGATTAAATAATGCAATGGGGAGATTCAGAAGGACTTCTATCCCTTTAAGAGAAGTCATCAGAATCTCTGTGGCCAGAAAGACCACCTTTCCCCGCCAGGTAAAATCTCCAGTACTTCCCACCAGAGGAGGCTCATCAGGGCAGTAATGAGATCAAATCCATTTTCCTTCCAGGTTGAAAATTTCAAAACTGAGATTGGTAGATTTTTGTTAGGCAAGGGTATTAAGGGTTACGGAACCAAGGCAGATAAATGGAGTTAATATGCAGATCAGCCATGATTTAATTGAATGGCGGAACAGGCTCGAGAGGCCGAATGACCTACTCCTGGTCCTGGATGATGGGATTGATGACAACCATTCATCTTGCAATTCTGATGAAGGGTCCCCACTCAAAACTTTAACCTGTGTTTTTCTTTATGATGCGGATTGACCTGCTGTGTATATCCAAAATTTGTAGTTTTACTTTTAATCTCCACTGTCGCTGCACATGCCACCAACCTCGGGCTTTTGCTTTCACACTGCTGCATGACCTAAGTGATGCAAGATAGTTCTGCTGTGCCATCTGGGATCTGCACCCACGAAATTGCTGTCCTGGGAGCATTGCAACTACATTCTGAAAGAATTAATCCTTGAGGTGAATCTACATGTGTAAACCCAAGACATAGATATATAGCTATTTCTTTAAAAGTCGATGAAAGCTCTTCAGTACGAAAGATAATGTATTGGCCTGTACTGAACCCCTCCCCAGTACACAGGAATGAACTATGTCCGTATTTAACTCCTCCATCGGTGTCCAAGACCAAAAACTGAAAAGTTCTCAGTCCTCAAAGATTAAAAGAAAGTTAGTAAGGCGCTCTTTCTAATAATCCTGGGGTTTTTGTATAAACAGCATTTAAAGTTAAAAGCCTTGCTGTCAAGACAGGGTAAACTGCTCTGCATTTCATTCGTAATTATGGCCCAGCCCAGCGGCATGTGATGTTTACCAGTTGGAATGCATTCAATTCCTGCCCGACAGCATCTACTGGTGGCAGCAAAGAGGAAACACAGGGAGACGATATTAACTTAATGGAAACAAAACAAATTAGTCATTGTGTGGATCTGTGGGATATCTCGTCTATGTATGGAATGTATTTCACGGCTGGGCAGTGCGCTATGTTACACATCAACCACAGCCTGAGTTGTAATCAGAAACGCCCGGAATTAAAAGCATATTTTAGGCATTTTCAATACATTTACCTAATTATTTATGTGATGCGGTGTTGTTTACCTTCAGGGTCAGAAGACTTCGTTCCTTTAATTAATTTACCCTCCATATCTCCAATATAAGGTAAATCTGATAACTAATTCACAGAGCTCCTGGTTTCTGAAACTATCCAGCCAAAACTTATGGTGCGTCCCTTTCCATACTATGTAACAGCGCCACCCTGTGACTATCCAGCTATTTGGAAGAAGTTGATATACATGGAATAAAAACAGAAAATGTTGGAGAAGCTCAGTAAGTCAAGCAGCATCTGTGGAGAAAGAAACAGAGTTAACGTTTCAGGTCGAAGACCTTTCGTCAGAACTGGAAGATGTTAAAGTTTTTGAGCAAGTACAGAGCCAGGGAAAGGGAGGGAGGGGGGGAGGAAAGAACAAAAGGGAAGGTCTGTGATAGGGTGGAGGACAGGAGTGATTAAATGACAAAAGGGATGATGGTGCAAGGCAAGGAAGGTGATAATAGGACAGGTTAAGAAACAAAAGATTGATCAGGAGTAGCTGTAAATGGCAGCAGCAGAACCATTACCAGCATTAGCTGACCGAAAAAATGGGAGCAGTGGTTATGATCTGAAGTTATTGAAATCAATGTTGAGTCCGGAAGGTTGTAAAGTGCCTAAACGAAAGATGAGGTGCTGTTCCTCGAGCCTCCATTGAGCTTCATTGGAACAGTGTAAGAGGCTGAGGGCAGAGAGGTGAGAGTAGGAGCGGGAAGGGGAATTAAAATGGCAAACGACCGGCAGGTCAGGGTCACACTTGCGGACGGAGCGGAGGTGTTCAGCAAAGCGACCACCCAATCTGCGTTTGCGTCTCCTCTACATTGGGGAGACCATTGTGTGCAGTGGATACAGTATACTAAATTGAAAGTACAACAAGTAAACCGCTGTTTCACCTGGAAGGAGTGTTTGGGGCCCTGGACGGTGGAAAGGGAGGAGGTGAAGGGGCAGGTGTTGCATCTCCTGCACTCGCACAGGAAGGTGTTGTGGGGAGGAGAGTGGGTGTTGGGGGTGATGGAAGAGAGGACTAGAGTGTCGCGGAGGGAGCAGTCCGTTTGGAATGCTGAAAGGGGGGAGGGGAAGATGTGCTTGGTGGTGGGATCGCGCTGGAGGTGGCGGAAATGGCGGAGGATGATACATTGAATGTGGAGGCTGGTGGGGTGGAAGGTGAAGACAAAGGAGGACCCTATCTTTCAATTTAGTATACTGTATCCGCTGCACACAATGCGGTCTCCTCTACATTGGGGAGATCAAACGCAGACTGGGTGGTCGCTTTGCTGAACGCCTCCGCTCTGTCCGCAAGTGTGACCCTGACCTGCCGGTCACTTGCCATTATAATTCCCCTTCCCACTCCTACTCTGACCTCTCTGTCCTCGGCCTCTTACACTGTTCCAATGAAGCTCAATGTAAGCTCGAGGAACAGCACCTCATCTTTTGTTTGGGCACTTTACAACCTTCCAGACTCAACATTGATTTCAATAACTTCAGATCATAACCACTGCTCCCATTTTTTCGGTCAGCTAGTGCTGGTAATGGTTCTGCTGCTGCCATTTACAGCTACTCCTGATCAATCTTTTGTTTCTTAACCTGTCCCATTACCACCTTTCTTGCCTTGCACCATCATCCCTTTTGTCATTTAATCGCTCCTGCCCTCCACCCTATCACAGACCTTCCCTTTTGTTCTTTCCTCCCCTCCCCCCTTGTCGGGCTCTGTACTTGCTCAAAAGCTTTAACTCTCTTAACATCTTCCAGTTCAGACAAAAGGTCTTCGACCTGAAACGTTAACGTTGTTTCTTTCTCCACAGATGCTGCCTGACATGCTGAGCTTCTCCAGCATTTTCTGTTTCTCTTTCAGATTTCCAGCATCTGCAGTATTTTGCTTTTGATATACATAGAATCATGGCAACAGCGCTATTCGGCCCATCGTGCCTGTGCCGACTCTTTTAAAAAGCTATCCAATTAGTCCCACTCCCCTGCTTTTTCCCCATAGCCTTGCAAATGTTTCCTTTTCAAGTATATATCGAATTCCCTTTTGAAAATTACTATTGAATCTGCTTCAGGCAGTGCATTACAGATTATGGCTCGCTAAAATAAATGATGATTTTTTTAAAATGTAATTAATTTTTTTTAAAACATGGGACACAAGCTACATTAAATCAAACCCAGGAACTTATGTATCCCTCAACCCCCAGCTTTTTCCCTGGCACTACTGGCGTACAGTTCCCTGAATTCAGGCAGCACTTCTGTATTTCATGCAAGAGTCTAGAGAGCAAGATTATGACTCTGGACAGTAGTTAAACCAATCACAACCCTTAAACATCCACAAATCTTCATGCTTTCCAGCAGCAGTCTCTGGCTAGTGATCAACAGAAGGAACCTTGGTTGATTTATTTTCCCCTCCCAAGCTGATAGGTGCTGGTGTAGCATCCCAACTACTGCCCTGGCTAAGATCAGTTAACCCAGCACAGATCAGGGTTCTGGCCTGGAATTTCTTGGTCTGTATAACTCAACCTGAGAGATATTCACCACTAAGCCTTCAGGAAAGCTCCAATTATCCTTCTTAATTCTGCTCCATATTCTGCAATTGAATGTGCAATAACTCTGCAGCGAGTTGGAAGAAATCCCACCCCTCTACCTTTTGGATAAGATACTCAATGAGGGTGCACACAGCATGGGGGCCAGAACAAGTAATTCAATTCATTTGAAATCCTGTTGACAAAAGGGGGTAGCCAACTGAAGATACTGTGCACATGGGTCCAGTACATTAACCAGCTGGGAAAAGTCAGAGGGAAGATTATCATTACAAGATGCATTTAAGCTGGAACTGCAGCACCTCCAGGAGGCCAATCACCATAACATGAAATAAGGCTGCCCGAGAGTTGCCTCTTATGGGAACTGAGGAAAGATAATGCATCCTGACATCCTCACCCACTCGCACAAAACACAGAACTATATCACTTTATCTACTATATATTTTGGAATTGATCCAAACTTTTAAAAATTATTTACAGAAACAGAAGCGCCCATTCAAATAGGAGGAAAAACTCAAGACAGGTAGTGAGTGAAGAATTGAGTACTCATCTTAAGTTAATAATTATCATTCTTCAAATAGAATCTACATACCATGTACACGAGTCACCACAACTGAGAGGGGGGTAACAGGGAAATTACCCAAATGCCTGTCCCTTTAAGAGGCTTTTATAAGAATTATATGTCTCTCCTTCCTGCAGCATATGTACCAGCTTCAGGCAGCCACCTTCAACATTTCAATTGTCAGAGGCACAAGCATGCAACCCATAAGAAACCTGTGAAAATTCCTACGTCTTCCTTAGACTAGTGAGGAGACCCAGAAGAGATAGGCTCCCTGGAACGTATGCCAAAATTGTTGTTTGACTGGGACCAGTTGATGAGAAAAGCCGACAATTTCTGGCTTCCACAGAAAAGGATTGAATGGTCTTTGGGTTTGGGGTCAGAAAAAGGTTTATAAAAGCTTCAGCAGCTTGCATTCTTCCTTACCTTGGTAGACGACAGTGTTGCCTCATTCAACCTGGCTTGAGATGGAGAGTGTTTCCTCGAGAGTGGTTATTAACCTCAGGCAGCATTCCTTCACCATTGCAGATTCTGAGGAAGGTTTTGCAGAGACCTTGGTCCCCAAGAACAGGGATGTTATGGCCGGACCCAATGCAGAGCCCTCCCAACCTTTCTTCTGCTTGACTGATGAGCGCAAATGGGTGTGGAGGGAAATTAAAGACTTGAGATCTCACAAATCCCTGTACCATGATTTGTACTCCTGCCTTTGGTCAGCACTCAGCTGTGGTAATTCACTGAGGTGTCACAGTCTCCATCACTTCACAGTCAACATTTCAGGCCAAGAGATGCGACAGAGACACCGGGCAAATGGCTGAAAATAACCTTCTGAAATTGAGGCAAAATCGGACACTGAGACCCGATGATGATCCCAGAAACTCTGTAAAGGAAGTAACAGTTGGAAAGCCCAAGTGCAGGAAATGTGAGAGGGCTTCAGCCAGATGTGCAAGCCACTGTGATTGATGCCAACAGCTGGAGAAAAAGAGCTGAAGATGGCAGTTCATCTGTGTGTACAAAAGAGGTCATGTGGTTCAGGAGAGAAAGGTCTCTTAAAGGGTCAGGCATTTTACATTTCCCTCCAAAAATATAAACCCTAATATGGACTAAAAATATTGATGCTGGGGCATTGTTTGAAATGTATCATAAAAGTAGCCTCTCCAGTTTCAGTGGCTCAGAGCTGGTTTGGAGTTTGATGGCCAGGATGGGGTGGGGGTTTCTCCTGGGTCGTTAACCAGTTTTCCTCCCTCACTTAACAGCCCACTGGAAGCCAATGCCAGCTTCATGTGCCACAAGTGCCCCCAGATTCAAAGCAGCAAAGATCTTGTTTTGAAGATCGAACGTTATCACATCCCAGAACTTAATTAAATTGCGAGATTCAAACACCACCACTGCAGCACTAGCAAAACCAGCTAGCATTTATTGTTTGTGGGTAGTGTCTGTCTTTACATAAATAAGTTCTGTTGATGGAACATCTGTATTCTGGAATTCGGATCCAATCACTGAAGTGCTTTGGGAGGATTTTGAACAGCTGTGTTTCTGGGGTCACGCATTTTGGTGACCGCCAATCGAAGCTGATGCCCAACGCGTGCTCTACACGTTTTCTTTGTTCTTAAAATCGGCCATCAGCTAGGCTGTCACACAAAACAGAACAACTTGCACTCCACTTTCCATCCTACGCAGCTCATGTGGCTGAGCCATCCAGCATAGGAGGAGAACAGTGCACAATCTGAGCAGCAACGAGGAGGCTGGAGGTCTGAAGTGGCAGCTGGCGCTCATAGGAGTGCCCAGTACAATATATCCTCACCTAGTACTAATTACAACACAGCAGAATGATCCCATGTAGTACATAATGTTGGCTCCTGCTTCACAATTATGGGTGCAACCTCAGGGGATGCTGGAACCTCAAGCTCTCCCCCTCCCAACCCCCAATGTGCTGGACCTAGTGCATTCAACAAGAAGAGGAAATTCCAAGACATTTGTAATAGGGCAACTCCTTCCAGCTGAACACCGAGTGCCGGTAGTTTCAATCTTTAATCAGCCCGACCGCCTGGTTTTAACACGATCCTCCAGCTCTGAATTCTCAGTGTTGTTGCCCATGTTAATTCTGGTTTTATAATGTGATTCGATTTGGGAGATGCATAAACAGTCTCTTTACATGTAGTAGCACGTAGCAGTTACAGAATCAGCCTCGCAGCTTCCTAGCCTTTAATGAGGAGGTCACGGTTGAATGGTTGATGTAACAACAGTGCACTTCCGTGTTACTATGCTACATATCTTGCACATTGTGCCTGGCTGCCTGTATCATGCCCTCACTGTGAGGGATTCTGGCAGCTCAGGACTTGAGTCTGTTCAGTAACGGTGGGCGGGAGATCCGTCCCATCCCGTGTTCGGAACAGGAGCTCTCCCGGTTGGATGACATGCTCCGTTTGCCAGCTGCCATTGCTGTACTGCTGGTAAAAGTCTGTGTCGGCCTGGAACATGACCAGGGCCTGGGCTGTGTGGATGCGCACATGCTGTGCCAGGCTGTTGGCATCCAGGAACTTCTCCCCGCAGGAATCGCAAGCGTACAGGATGTGCGCATTGGGATCTGTGGAGAGAAAGCAGCTGTTAGAGATGGCATTAGCTCAATGATGCCCAACACTAAATTAAGCAGGTCCTATGGTTGACAGTGATCCCTTCACTCTGCTGCACCACATCATTTTTATTTAATTTTAAAGCTATAAAGGTAATTTTTTATTTTCTAACTGACCATGTCAACCATCACACAGCGAGAGGCCCTGGATCAGTGGCATGCACTCTGTTAGTGCCACTCCATAACTAGAGAGTTGACGGATGACAACAGGGACCCGAGTGGCAGAAGGGAGCGTTTGAGGCCCAAAGTTTCCTCAAAATAGACAACTTATACTGGGAACTCCTTCAATGAGCAGAAGACACGGGGGAACAGTGGGTCATAGAGGGGACATGGAAGGATACAGAGGGGACACGGGGGAGCAGTAGGAGATGAAGCAGACAATCTGAGAAACAGAAGGATATAGAGACACTGGGTTACAAAGACGACACAGTGGGGAATAAACAGATACAAACTAGACAAAATGGGGAGTAGTGGGATATAATGCAGACACTGGAGAACAGAAGGATATAATGCAGACACTGGAGAACAAGGATATAATTCAGACACAGTGGGGAACAGAGAGATATAATGCAGACACAGTGGGGAACAGAGAGATATAATGCAGACACAGTGGGATATAATTCAACAATAGGGAACAGAGGAATGTAATGCAGATACAGTGGGGAACAGTGGGATATAAAGGAGGCACAATATAGAAGAAACTAGGGCAGATGGGAGGCTGTGATGTTTACGCGATAGAATGTGATCTCGATGTAGAAGATGTTTTAGCACTGAGGCCCCAGTAATAAACCCCAGGCCCCCGCCCCAATGTTTGCTCTGATCCTCACCTGCTTCCTGAACCTGTTCCACTGCCTTTGTAATCTCCGCCTTCAGGACCTCAGTCTCATCTGCAGTCACTGCTGTTGCCACGGGAACCACTACAAGGAGATAAAACAGCAATCAAAACTAAGCTAACAGTTAACATTGTGAATACAGAGACTACAATACAATTAGATTGCTTGGATCTCAGAAAGGCCATCACTGGCTAGGACACAAATATCAGAACACCCTCAGCTACCGCTAGAACGTACTTCTGGTTGGTGACATTCTCGCCCACATGACTCATCCATGTTGACCCCTGGCCCAAATCAGTATTCACTTGGTGCTGGCTCTGCATTTACTGGCCATGTTAGACACAGCAAATGGTGCATCACATCTTAAAACCACAGCTTGCTTTAGCAACAGCATCCGGGCAGTTCAAGTGACCCCTTGACCCTCAGTTTGCTGCCTGCAGTGTTTCAGAGACCGACATATCTAAAGGAGCATTAATGCACATATGTACTCTGCACCTGACTGGTGGCTATAGTATTGGCAATGCTCACCTGTCAACTGGGTCACTGCAGTAGCAGCCAATGCCTCAGTTGCTAAGGTAACCATGGTATCTGTTGTTACAGTGACAATATTCCTTTCTTCTTCTTCATCCTCGTCTTTACTTTTGAGTTTTTTAAGGCTCGTCTTTCCCTGATGCACGGTTTTAACGTGCGAACGCAGATTGTCGACACGATTGAAGCCCCGCCCACACGTGTCACAGAGATAGGGCTTTTCACCTGCACAGGAAGTAAAAGGTTATTAGAATCAGCATTGAACACTTAATAGATATTGCAGGCCCCAGATTAAACCCAACACACATTAACTGGGCCTCAGATTATTTCCGACACATTTTAAGAAGGCCTCAGATTATTCCAGTTACACCTTTACCATGTCCCAGATTACACCCAACATATTTTAACCAGGCCCCATATTATACTGGTCACACTTTAACCAGACCTTAGATTACACCCGGCAAGCCTTAACCAGGCTCCAGATTATACCAGACACACCATAACCAGGCTCCAGATTACACCATACACGCCATAACCAGGCTCCAGATTATACCAGACACACCATAACCAGGCTCCAGATTTTCCCAGACACACCATAACCAGGCTCCAGATTATACCAGACACACCATAACCAGGCTCCAGATTATACCAGACACACCATAACCAGGCTCCAGATTACACCAGACACACCATAACTAGGCTCCAGATTATACCAGACACACCATAACCAGGCTCCAGATTATACCAGACATGCCATAACCAGGCTCCAGATTATACCAGTCACATCATAACCAGGCTCCAGATTATACCAGTCACATCATAACCAGGCTCCAGCTAACTGTGGTAACCAAAATCCAGTCTATACATTGGATAAAGGTCATATGTCTATAGTGATTCCTCCAGTTCCAGAAATAAGATATTCAGTCTCTATAGCTCGGTCCCGACTACAGTCAGTGAGTCAGGTACATGACTTACGTCATGGAAATGGAGTGGAGTTATGGATTTACTAAACTGCTCGGATTTGAGAGGTTTTTTTTGTTCTCGGGATTTGGGCAACACAAGCATTTATTGCCAATTTCTTGGTGCCCTGAGTGCATTGAGTTAACCACAAATGTAGGCCTGGAGTCACATGAAGGCTAGACAGAATAGGGCTGTGGTTCCTTTCCCTGAAGGACATTAGGGAACCAGTAGGATTTTTACAACAATTCGGCAGCTTTCATGGTAATTTTTTTCTGATACTGGAACTATCAACCTCTGGACGGCTAGTCCACTACCACAACCACTAAACTACCATAACCAGTAAACTACTGTACCCATTCTAATTGATTGCTATAAATCTATACTCTACATGCAATGCATTAGCTTAGTATTAACATTGGAAATAGGAATCCAGACAGCGCTGAGGATTTAAAGAGGAATCGTCTGCATGGCCAGTAAATTCCCTGAAAGATCTCAATAGTTAAAATCTGCCAGTCCCGAACACAGACAGACTGAGGTCAATGGGACCTGCCACTGCTCACCGGTGTGGATGATGACGTGTTTGGCGAGGTCGCCGGCATTGACAAACGCCTTGTTACAGATATGGCACTGGTGTGGCCGGATGTTGTCATGGTGCCGAATGTGATTGGCCAACTGACTGGACTGAGTAAACCTGAGGGAAGAGAAAGACTCAATGAACAGACCGAGCTCAATAGAAACCCTCAGTATGGCTTACTTTATATAACCCTCAGTATGGCTTACCTTTATATAACCCTCAGTATGGCTTACCTTTATATAACCCTCAGTATGGCTTACCTTTATATAACCCTCAGTATGGCTTACCTTTATATAACCCTCAGTATGGCTTACCTTTATATAACCCTCACTACTGCTTATCTTTATATAACCTTCAGTACCGCTTACCTTTATATAATCTTTAGTACTACTTTCCTTATATAAACCTCAGTATAGCTTACCTTTCTATAAACCTGAGTACTGCTTCCTTTTATATAACCCTTAGCCCTGCATACCTTTATATAACCCTCAGTACTGGTTATCTTTATATAACCCTCAGTCCTGGCTACCTCTAATTTAATCCTCAGAACTGGTTACCTCAATATAACCCGTCCCCTGGGAACTGGTTACTGCACAGTCCTTGGTTCATCTCATATCATTTTCTGAGTTTTGAAACTTCACAACTGTAATCAAAACAGACAATTCTTTACACCGACCGAGCTCTGTTACTGACCTTTTCCCACAGCGGTCACAGACGTATGGTTTTTCTCCTGTGTGCTGCCGGATATGAGCGATCAGAGAGCTAGCCTGAGTGAAGCTTTTCCCACATATGATGCAGATACAAGGCTTCTCACCTGCAAAACAGCTCATTTAATGTAGCCAAGAAAACACAGGGGAAGGCAATGGAAAGATAAATCAGAGAGAACACACAGGAAAGGGGGCACACGAGAGCGAGTCTAAGAAAAACCATGAGAGTGACAGAAAATGGAAGCAGGAGGAACACAGAGGGCAAACACAAGACAGAGAGAACAAGAGTAAAGGAGCAAGTGAGAACGCAGCAGAGCACGCCAGAGAGGGAGAGCAAGTGAACGAGAGAGTAAAGGAGCAAGCAAAAAATGGTTCAACTTTCATCTTTGTCCTTGGTCTGATGTATATTTTTGCAGGTTGCCCCCATTCCAGTATCAGTGTTGGAACAATTCAGCTACTCCCCCAGTTTTAGACATGAAACATTCTAAAGTTAGTTTTCTTCTTCTCCCTCCCACCTCTGCTCCCCCACAAATCACCAATTTTCTACCCTTCTCTCCAGGAAGTGCCAATTCTTGCTCGGGTACATTCCATGACTACCATAGGCCCTCACTCAAGTGGCCATTCTTCACATACCAGTCGAGACAGTGAGTGTCAACAGGTTATGAAAACATGGAGGGCACTCGAGCCAAACCTGACCGTGTCCTCACCTGAGATCCACATGTGCACTTTCTAGTAGGGATCACGTGACAGTGATCAAGAGCAAGAAAACTGGTTGGTTTATCCCCTCCCTAGTTCTAGGGCACTGAGGCCAAGGTAGTGCCTCCACCACCACCACTCCAGCCAACTCCAGGGTTTGAAGCTGGGACCTTTCTGATCTGTATGGTTCTGGGTGCAGCAGTGAGTGCCTTGTCTCTAGTTACTGTGCAAACATACCATAATTGTCGAACTGTTGCTGTGGTTTTGGGTGGGGTGGGAAACAGTTTTTAAAAAGAGCAAAATAATCCCCAGCTGCCACTCAGTGAATGTAGATCCAGAGCTGGCTGCACATGTCACGGGGGGAACAGGCAGTGAGATGTGACATAACTACAAAGGAACATTCCCTGCGCACCCGGGGAATAGCAGCTCAGTCAGCCTCTGGTATGACTACATCTACGCTCTGAACGCCAGATACTGAACGGCATTGTAACTCCACCTATGTTCGACATGATGTATGATGTGGAGATGCCGGTGATGGACTGGGGTGGACAAATGTAAGGAATCTTACAACACCAGGTTATAGTCCAACAGTTTTATTTGAAAATCACAAGCTTTCGGAGGCTTTCTCCTTCGTCAGGAGAGTGTGTGATTCCTTGAAGGTTACCGCATATATAGTCAGAGAACAATGCCTGGTGATTACAGATAATCTTTCCAACTGCCCGTTGTCAAGGCAATCAGACAGAGAGACAGTACATACAGGACTACTGAATATACAAACGGTCCAAACCCAAAGACAGAAAGAGAGAGAGAGAGAGAGAAACATCCGAAAGGAAGAGAAAGAGAGAGAATGACCAGTTGTATTAAAAACAGATAACTCTTTTTTCGCTGGTAGGGTTACGTGTAGCGTGACATGAACCCAAGATCCCGGTTGAGGCCGTCCTCATGGGTACGGAACTTGGCTATCAATTTCTGCTCGACGATTTTGCGTTGTCATGTGTCTCGAAGGCCGCCTTGGAGAACGCATACTCGAAGATCGGTGGCTGAATGTCCTTGACTGCTGAAGTGTTCCCCGACTGGGAGGGAACCCTCCTGTCTGGCAATTGTTGCGCGGTGTCCGTTCATCCGTTGTCGCAGTGTCTGCATGGTCTTCGCCAATGTAACATGCTCCGGGGCATCCTTTCCTGCAACGTATGAGGTAGACAACGTTGGCCGAGTCACAGGAATATGAACCATGTACCTGGTGGGTGGTGTCCTCTCGTGTGATGGTGGTATCTGTGTCGATGATCTGGTATGTCTTGCAGAGGTTGCCGTGGCATGTCTTGCAGAGGTTGCCGTGGCAGGGTTGTGTGGGGTCGTGGACGCTGTTCTCCTGAAAGCTGGGTAATTTGCTGCGAACGATGGTCTGTTTGAGGTTGGGTGGCTGTTTGAAGGCGAGTAGTGGAGGCGTGGGGATGGCCTTAGCGAGGTGTTCGTCGTCATCGATGACATGTTGAAGGCTGCGGAGAACATGGCGTAGTTTCTCCGCTCCGGGGAAGTACTGGACGCCGATGGGTACTCAGTTGGTTGCGTCCCGTGTTTGTCTTCTGAGGAGGACTATGCGATTTTTCGCTGTGGCCCATCGGAACTGTCGATCGACGAGTCGAGCGTCATATCCCGTTCTTACGAGGGCGTCTTTCAGCGTCTGTAGGTGTCCATCGCGTTCCTCCTCGTCTGAGCAGATCCTGTGTATTCGCAGGGCCTGTCCATAGGGGATGGCCTCTTTGACGTGGTTAGGGTGGAAGCTGGAAAAGTGGAGCATCGTGAGGTTGTCCGTGGGCTTGCGGTAGAGTGAGGTGCTGAGGTGCCCGTCTTTGATGGAGATCCGTGTGTCCAAGAAAGAAACCGATTCTGAGGAGTAGTCCATGGTGAGTTTGATGGTGGGATGGAACTTGTTGATGTTATCATGTAGTCTCTTCAGTGATTCTTCGCCGTGGGTCCAAAGGAAGAAAATGTCGTCGATGTATCTGGTGTATAGCGTTGGTTGGAGGTCCTGTGCAGTGAAGAAGTCGTGCTCGAACTTGTGCATGAAAATGTTGACGTATTGGGATGCACATTTGGTCCCCATGGCTGTTCCGTGTGTTTGGGTAAAGAACTGGTTATCGAAGGTGAAGACATTGTGATACTCCTGTGACTCGGCCAAAGTTGTCTACCTCATACGTTGCAGGAAAGGATGCCCCGGAGCATGGTACATTGGCGAGACCATGCAGACACTGCGACAACGGATGAACGGACAGGAGGGTTCCCTCCCAGTCGGGGAACACTTCAGCAGTCAAGGACATTCAGCCACCGATCTTCGAGTAAGCGTTCTCCAAGGCGGCCTTCGAGACACACGACAACGCAAAATCGTCCAGCAGAAATTGATAGTCAAGTTCCGTACCCATGAGGACGGCCTCAACCGGGATCTTGGGTTCATGTCACACTACACGTAACCCCACCAGCGAAAAAAGAGTTATCTGTTTTTAATACAACTGGTCATTCTCTCTCTTTCTCTTCCTTTCGGATGTTTCTCTCTCTCTCTCTGTCTTTGGGTTTGGACCATTTGTATATTCAGTAGTCCTGTATGTACTGTCTCTCTGTCTGATTGCCTTGACAACGGGCAGTTGGAAAGATTATCTGTAATCACCAGGCATTGTTCTCTGACTATATATGCGGTAACCTTCAAGGAATCACACACTCACCTGACGAAGGAGAAAGCCTCCGAAAGCTTGTGATTTTCAAATAAAACTGTTGGACTATAACCTGGTGTTGTAAGATTCCTTACATTTGTCGACATGATGTAGTTATGATACACTGACAGTTAACAGCCAGCTTTTGAGGCCTCTGTCACCAGGCAAGAGGCATCACCATTATCAAACAATACATTTCATACAGTAGCTTCAAACTTGATCTTCAAGCCTGGATACTTCTGGTCATTACCTGTGTGAATGCGCACGTGGCGCTGTAATGCTCCAGGATCAGAAAATGCTCGCTGGCAGTGTGGGCAGACGTACGGCTTCTCCCCACTGTGGATCCGCAGGTGACGTTTGAGGTTTCCTGCAAAGTAGATAAATTGGGGTTAGAGCCAGGGTCAGGTGAACAGAACTTGAATAATCTGGAGAGACCTGCAGGAAAGGGAAAAACAGAATCTAACCCTAGAGAGGGGCAGGGGGAGGATAGAAGGAAAGAAAGATCCCACAAACAACAATAATGACCAGATAATCTGTTTTAGTGATGTTGGTTGAGGTATAAATATTGGCCAAGACATCGGGGAATATAGGAACAGGAGTCGGCCATTTAGCCCCTCGAGCCTGTTCTGCCATTCAATGAGATCATGGCTGACCTGTGACCTAACTCTGTATACCCGCCCGAGCCCCAGATCCCTTAATACCTTTGGTTAACAAAAATCTATCAATCTCAGATTTAGAATTAACAACTGAGCTCGCATCAACTGCCATTTGCGGAAGGGAGTTCCAATCTTCTACCACCCTTTGCGTGTAGAAGTGTTTCCTAACTCCTGGCTCTAATTTTTATGCTATGTCCCCTAGTCCTAGACTCCCCAATCAGTGGAAATAGTTTCTCTCTATCTATCCTATCAGTTTCCCTTAATATCTTGAAAATTTCAATCAAATCACCCCTTAATCTTCTAAATTCCAGGGAATACAACCCTAGTTTGTGCAATCTCTCCTCGTAATTTAACCTTTGGAGTCCAGGTATCATTCTAATAAATCTATGCTGCACTCCCTCCAAGGCCAATATATCCTTCCTAAGGTGCAGTGCCCAGAACCGAACACAGTACTCCAGATGTGGTCTAACTAGGGCTTTGTATAGCTGCAGCATAACTTCTACCCCCTTGTATTCTCGTCCTCTAGATATAAAGGCCCTGGTTCATTAGCCTTTTTGATTATTTTCTGTACCTGTCCATGACATTTTAATGATCCATGTACATGTCTCTTTGGACCTCCACTCTTTCGAGCTTTTCACCATTTAGAAAGTACTCTGATCTATCCTTTTTAGGTCCAAAATGGATTCCTCACACTTGCCTACATTGAAATCCATTTGCCACAGTTTTGCCCATTCACTTAATCTATTAATATCTCTCTGTAATTTTATGCTTCCATCTACACGGCTTACAATGCTGCCTATCTTTAATGCCATCGGCAAACTTGGCTATGTGGCTCTCTCTCCTGTCATCTAAGTCGTTAACAAATACAGTGAATAGTTGAGGCCCCAACACAGATCCTTGTGGGATACCACTTGTCACATCCTGCTAATTTGAGTATCTACCCATTATCCCTACTCTGCGTCGCCTGCTGCTCAGCCAATTTCCTAATCAGGTTAATAATTTGCCCTCAATTCCATGAGCTTCAACTTTAGCTAACAGTCTCTTACGAGGGACTTTATCGAATGCCTTCTGGAAGTCCACATAGACAACATCAATAGACATTCCCCTGCCCACAACTTTAGTTACCTCTTCAAAAAATTCAATCAAGTTCGTCAGAACTCCCTTGCTCTTCTTCGAATAGTGTCATGCGATCTTTTACGTCCACATGTGAGGGCAGACGCGGCCTCGGTTTAACATTTCATCCGAAAGACGGCACCTCTGACAGTGCAGCACTCCTTCAGTACTGCACTGAAGTGTCCACCTGGATTATGTGCTCAAGTCTCTGGAGTGAGGCTTTAACCTACGATGATCTGACTCAGAGGTGAGAGTTCTACCAACTGAGCCACGGCTGACACCTAATGGTCAGGATTGGGAACTTCAGCCACTCTCCAGCTCAGGAGCACTAAAGTCAATTTGCAGCCCCATCCTTCTTAGTCTGGTTGGGATGAGCTAACTCAGCAAATGGAGCTTAGAATTTTCCCCGATTACTTGACTAGTTATTGCCATAACTGGCCAAGTCATCGGGAAACTCCCAGTGTGTTATTATACATTCCACAATGTTGGTGTGAAGGTCACAGCGAGACCAGCTCTCACCTGAAGTGGTGAACTGCTTCCCACATTCCCTGCACTTCAGGGGTCCGTCCACGATGTGAATCTTCAGGTGGGCTTTCAAGTTCCCCAGCTGTAAAACATAGATACAGTGACAATAATTCTCATTACCAGCCTATGTCATATTTAGAGTTTTGCGGCACGAATTAGCAACCAGGATCCAGAACAAACCACCTAAAAATTCAATAAACGCGATTGATGACAACATTCCTGTTCTAAAACCTTCTTGCCCCACAGAAACTGAATAACACGGCCCCTGGTTGGCACAGTGTGTGATGCTGAAATAGAAGGTGGCGCGATCCCGCTCACCAGTTGGGTTCTTACCTTGGCTTTTGGCCTCAGGGAGAGTCAAGCGAAGCTCCAGGAGCTTTCAGAAGAGAAATTACCAAATCCAATAGCAGTCAGCTCAGCAGCAGAGCCTTGATACATTGCTCAGAGAAACCCAAAGAATAGGCAGAAGATAAAATAAATGGGGTTGAGGGGGTGGGAGGGAAGTGGCCTGGACAATGCAGGTTCTGATAATGACAATGTCGTTTGTCTCCCTTCATCACTACCAGTTCCAAGTTAGGTACCTCTATACACACTACAACTTGGTTGGGAAGTGGACATCATAGATGTGCTTAACGCTGCACTTTGTTGGCCATCGGTGCATTTTGAACAATGTCAGCCAGTTTCCCTCCTTTACAGAGCCTGCTGAAACTCACCCCAGGGGGATATGAGTATGAAAGGCCATCAGAAGGTGTTTTTTAGTTCAACTCTCTAGGTCTGGAGTCTGACATACCATCATGGTAGTGACCAGGCCACCTGTGCAAGTATTCAGAACAATTCAAACTGTGGGATTCTCACCCGCCATGCTGATTCGAGAAGCCAAATCATTTTTAGAAAAGAAGCTCTTGCTCGCTGTCGTGTGGTTTGTTTTAAGGTATTGCTTTGGATGCCAGTTTAGCTCCACTTTATAGACTAATGGCTTGGACTCAAGAGAAAGGTCCTACTTGTTTGGTATGGTACTGAGGCTGCAAATTCTGGCTCCATCCCTGATCTAGGCTAAGTTAGCTGATCTTAGTGGTAGTAGGAACACTACTACTGACCCCTGGGTGGGGGGGGGGGTTTAAAAAAATGAACCATGGTTCCCACTCTTGATCGCTGTCTAGTGCTGAAAAGCGTGTTAATGCACATGTCAGGTGAGGACAAGAATGGAATCTCTGGTGATGTCCCTCACAGGCCAATAGATTGCTGACACTCACTGACTAGACGTCAACACTGGGGAAAAGTACCACAGGTTGACCTATGCTACAGGAACTGTACCCCAACCAGGACACCACACCTACTCAGGCGGAGGGGGCATGGGGGGGGGGGGCGGGGAGGAGAAGGCGGATTCTGTCCTACCTGATTAAAACGTTTCTCGCAGTGCGGACACTTGTGAACCTTGTCAGCATCGTGCATTTCCAGGTGGCGCATTTTGGCAGTGGGGTCAGAGAATGACCTCTCGCAGTAGTCGCACTGGTAGGGCTTCTCACCACTGTGAACCAGCTGGTGGCGTTTCAGGTTGCCAGAGGTGGTGAATGTCTTCCTGCAGTCGTCGCACGTGTACTTGGCCTCGCCCGTGTGTCGCTTCTTATGCAGGTTCAGCAAACTGATCAGCCGGTAGCTCTTCCCACACTCCTCGCAGGAGTGAGGTTTAACAGGACTGTGGGGAGAGTAGATAAGAGTCAGCACAGCACTCCGTTCACAGGCTGCACCACACACACTCACAGGTGCACATCACACACTCACAGTCACCACTGCATCGCAGCCAGAATTTGCACCTCACACTGTCACAGTCAGCTCAGCACCCCAGAGTCACAGGCTGCATTTCATATTCTCCTGTCCTGTCACTAGTTATCAGTATGTGAAATTTTCATACTGTGTCCATTTGAACTGTGAAAAACAGTGAACCAGCGGAACAATTTATATTTATATAAAGAAAGAACTCGTATTTATATTGTGCTTTTCACGCCCAAAGTGCTTCACAGTAAACCAATTACTTTTGAAGTGTAGTCATTATTGCTTTATAGGCAAACACAGCAACCAATTGGCCTAAGGCAAGGTCCACAAACAGCAATGAGATGAGCGAACAGTTAATCTTTTTTTGGTGGTGTTGGTTGAGGGAGGAATATTTGCCAGGACACCAGCAGCACTCGCTGCTCTTTTTTGAATAGTGCCATGGGATCTTTTACATCCAACAAGCAGACAGAGCTTCGGTTTAACATCTCATCCAAAAGATGGCATCTCAAACAATGCAGCACTCTCTCAGTACTGCACTGACATATCAGCCAATGTTTACGTGCTCACATCCTGGAGTGGGTCTTGAACCCATAATTTTCTAACTCAGAGAGTAGCACCACAGTGCCAAGCTAACAGCACCTTAATGTAGCAAAAAGTCCCAAGGTGCTTTACGGGTAAGAGTCAGACATCAACAAGAGGAAAGTTAGAGGAGGTGACCAGAGGTGGAGTGAAGAGGTAAGTTTGAGGGTGGGAGAGACGTTGCAAGGAGGAAGGTTATAGGGAGGGTGCTGGATGAGTGAACCACCATGGTGCAGTGGAGGGAGGGAACATGTAGTAGAGCTGAGTTGGAAGAGTGGAGTGTGTGGTCCTGAGGAGATTGGAGAGCTGGGGTGGAATGGGGTGTGAAGGCATTTGTAGACCAGGATTCTGAAATCAGTGTGCTGAGGAACAGAGAGCCAGTAAAGGTTGGCAGGGATCAGGCTGATGTGAGTGGGACATGTCGTGGGATAGGATGTGGGTGGCGGAGTTCTGGATGAGTTGGGAGTTTATCGAAGGGGGAGCTCGAGAAGCCAGCGAGGGGGGCATTGGAAAAATTAAGTCTGGAGGTGACAAGGGCATGATTGAGCCCAATTGTAGTTTCTGCTTTCCAAACCTGGGCTGTGTTTGGAGAGAACATTTTGAGCTGTATAACTCTGGGATGAAATATTGGTGGTTACCAGTCCGTTGCCGAGGGGTGGAGACAATTTGAGGGAATGAATTAAGGTGCAATTTTTCCCATTTGCATCAATACACTGAATAAAGTCCAGTGACAACAATTAAATTCTCAATGTTTGAGCACAGTTTCCCAAGAACACAAGGGGTATTCAGACAAATGTTTCTTTTTAATGCTTGGACTTAAAACATCGCAAGTGCACTGCATGCAGGAAAACTGAGCATAGAGAATTGCATGGCTGCAACACAGCCGACCCAATTTTCCATCCATGTAACTGAATTGATGGACATGCCTTTAGCGCTCCAGTCAGTGCAATTACTGTGCTTTGAACAAACAGTTCGTTTTTTTTAAAAAAACTACGATTTAAACAATGAAAATCCATCTAAAAGAAGCCAACCGTTGATCTCTGAACAGATTGTGGTCGAGCTCCCAACTCCCGCCCCCTTCTGCTGTGTCCTCAACACCTGCCTCAGCTCATCTGCTGCTGAAACCCTCATCCATGCCATTGTTACCTCTAAACTCGACTATTCCAATGCTCTCCTGGCCGGCCTCCCATCTTCCACCCTCCATAAACTTGAGCTCATCCAAAACTCTGCTGCCCCTATCCTAACTTGCACCAAGTCCCGTTCACCCATCACCACTATAATTGCTGACTCCCTGTCCAGGAACGCCTCGATTTTAAAATTCTCATCCTTGTTTTCAAATCCCTCCATGACCTCGCCCCTCCCTACTCCAGCCCCACAACCCTCCAAGATCTCTGCATTCCTCCAATTCGGGCCTCTTGTGCATCCCTGATTTTAAATCGCTCCACCACTGGCAGCCGTGCCTTCAGCTGCGTAGGCCCTAAATTCTGGAATTCCCTCCCTCTCCGCCTCTCTACCTCTCACTCCTGCTTTAAGATGCTCGTTAAAACCTACCTCTTTGACCAAGCTTTTGATCACCTGTCCTAATATCTCCTTATGTGGCTCCGTGTCAAATTTTGTTTGACAACAGTCCTGTGAAGCGCCTTGGGACGTTTTACTATGTTAAAGGTGCTATATAAATGCAAGTTATTGTTGTTGTTGTTATTATTATTCCCATTGACTTTAAGAGTCACGGAGGCTCAGCCGTACCTGTGGGTTTTCTCGTGCGCTTTGCAGGCAGCAGGGTCGGAGAATGCTTTATTGCACTCCCTGCAGGTAAACGGCTTCTCTCCTGTATGGATGCGGACGTGCCGCTTGTAGTTTCCCGTGTGTGTAAACTCCTTCCCGCAGTCCTACGATAAAGACGACATAGAAGGGGCTAAAAGGTTGAAATAACGAGAGCCATGGGGAGGGTACCCCACTGCTGGAAAGTGCAGATATGTGGACATCAAGTGAGGACAAGAACAGCCTTGGCTGCAATGCCCTCCCAGGCTAAATAGAGTGCCAACAGCCACAGTCTAGGGGCAATCATACAAAGAATGACCACACATTTGAGATGCAGGAGAGTAATCAACGACTACAGGACTGTGGCCAGCAAGATTCAGCATCTTCAGGAGGAAGACGGGTGGGCGGGGGTGGGGAACAAAAAAAAAGTTAGCTAATCAGCATACAGCTGTACATGAAGTGGCAGTGAGACTCCCATCTTAAGGGACCAGATGGCAAAACTTACTCTAACAGGCAAAAGAATCCAACCAGTACAAGTAAATCCGTTGCAGCGAAGTGTTACCTTGCACTTGTGCGTTATCGATCCATAAGGACGGGATTCGGTGCGGTCGATGTATGGTCCAAAGCGGCGACGTCTGGTATCGTGAACACTGTCCTGGTCCTCTAATGTTGCATCCGACTCTGTGGCACCATCTAGCTTCTCGCTGTACTCAGAATGTGCCTGACTGCCTCCATGACTCTGGTCCATCATTTCCCCATTCTCCTCTATCTCAGTGTCGTCATCATGCTCCACTTTATCTGCCTCCTTGAGCTCATCTTCTGCAATCTCTGTGGAGGTGAACAAAACCAGGAGGCACATTATCCAAATGTGGTACCTTTCAGTCCATTGTCGCAACCAATATTCTTTTAAAATGATTGGTTCTGAGCTGCCCTGATGCTTAATGCCCTCACCCAGTATAGTACTGAACCATACAGTTGCAGGTTCCGTCCCTGGTCTGTGTTGAGTTAGCTGATCTCGGCTGGGGCAGCAGTAAGGGCGCTACAATTGGCCTCAGCTGTCTTGGACCAGGGAAGGGAAAAATCAGCCACGGTTCTCGCTCCTGATCTCCATCCAGTGACTCCTGTTGGAAAGTGCATGTGTTTATATGTTGGGTAAGGAGTGGATCAGGCTTGGCTTTAACGCCCCCTCACGGTCAGGTATCCTGTCAACACTCACTGTTTATGCTTTCACATGAAGAATGGCCAGTTAGATGAGGTACCGGAGGGCGGCCAGCACCCGTGGAACTGTATGCCAGGAGGAGTCAGCACCTTCGGGAGAGAAAGAGAGGCATTGCTTGGGGATAAAAAAGAAATTTAAAATTTACATCTCTTCCTTGCAATGGCTCACTGTTTGTCTCCCACTCTCTCAAACTTAAAAATAGAAATGTATTAATGCCAAGTCGGTGGGCAACATGGTGGCCAATGTGAATATCACATTTCACATCTAAATTGGTTGCTACTAAACGGGTGCTTAGCCAGCAACTCATAAGAAGAGGGCATCTCCGACCAGTCAGAGCTCAGGTTTAGTGTTCACCTGATTACCAGCTATCACAAAATAGATGGACTGACAGACAAAAGGGCGTATTTTAAATATATATATAGATAAATAAATGTTATTGTGCAGCAAGCTTACTCGCCCGAGAAGGCTACAACCCAACTGATGACGTTACAGACTGAAGACTATACCTTCATCAGGATTCTCTGAGGTGTCGCAGTCTTTGGTGTCACTTGAAGTGCTTTTCCTGGCAGGAACATGCCGGCGTTTACCATATATCTTTGAGACAGCATCTTTCACCAGGTCCCCTAGGGAAACACGACCAGAGATAAGTCACATGGACAGTGGTCAGACACACCCTCAACAAGATGAGAAATCAGTCAGGAGCACAGATGGCAGAAGCCAAAGAGAAGATGGATGTGACTGGCAGGCAGCACGGCGCAATGGAGCATTAACGTCCCAAACAGAGCACAAGCATTTCTCTAATGGGGGAGGGGGAGTGAGAGAGAAGAGTGAGGAAATTGGAGGGACCGCACCTTGCAGTGCTCTCCTACATCTCCTTTTGACTGGGACTGGGGTATGGGCTAAAGGCAGGTATATGGAGTTAGATCACAGATCAGCCACGATCTTATCAAATGGCGGAGCAGGCACGAGGGGCTGAATGGCCTACTCCTGTTCCTATGTTCCTATGAGAGGCCTGTCTACCCACAGATGGTGCATGACACAGAGAATGGGGAGAGGCAATCTCTGTGTAGATATTTTATTGACAACAGATCATAATTTAGTGTAACTGCAAATTTTAGAAATTAGTTTCTAATACTAAAAGATTCAGAACATCTGCTCTTTTCTACATTTAGTTTCTTTGTCTTGGGTAAGTCAGACACAGATCCCAATGCCAGTTAACCCATGAACCACAAACTCTGTCTCACACAGCATGCAGCTCTTGAAAACTCCAGGACATACAGAAGAATTTTACTGATTCACTCTGGCTCAGCTTCACAGATGCTCCTGAGCTGTAGACACTGATTTCTACCCACCTTCTAACTACCTGGGGTCAAAAATTCATGGCAGCAAAGAGGAAAACACGGTAAACGTATGAGCCAACCCGTGAAATATCATGGTGAGGATACCAACTGACCAGGCTTGTAATCTTCATCTTCATCATCTTCAAACTCCACTGCTGTATCATCGTCTTCTGACTCTGCTGCTGCTTCCTCCCTCACTTCACCAGCTGGGTCCTTCTTCTCTTTCTCAGGAGAATCTACGACCATTTCCTTTTCCTGCTTTTCATCACAGCTCTGCGTCTCCACGCCTGTTTGTGAGGCAGGATCAGCACAGTTAGATACAGACACCTTCTCAAACTACCAATTATTTCTACTTGCTCTTTCAATAGCTTGAAAGATTTGGGGGAAAAAGAAAGAAGAGGATAAGGGCTTAGCACAAAATGCTTGTGAGCTTTTGTCTCTGTCATACATACCACTAGCCGAAGGAGAAGGCTCCTCTTTGGTGACAGCCATTGACGGTGTGCAGGATTTACCTTCGATGAAAGTCGCACACGTGCTTACAATGTCGTGCATCTGAAGGAAGCCGGCCACTGCCTGCACGTCAAAAACGTTCGCCGAGGTCAGGTTGAGCTTGGCCGTGTACATGAATTCTAACACCTGGCCGAGACCTATGAGAAAGTATCTCAGATCACTGCACTCTTTTACCGCTTATGGGGTTCAATCCATCCCAGGTAGCGCATGAAGACCACCCCCCCGTCTGTGACGGCTATTGTCAGTCCTGAGCCAAGTTAGTTTCAAATGTTTCAATCTATTTCTCAGTGAGTCCCGAACACAAGCTAGAAACATCACCTCACTTAACTGAGCAGAGCTGCTGTGAGGCTGTGCTTCAGATTGTTTTATACTGTCGCACAATCCAACTGGATCCTACTGGAAGCCTGCCCAGCTCATCGACATAAAGTTTTCTTACACCATGTTGTCACAAGCACGCTTGGTAAATAAAATCTCACGTTAGATATTTTTCCTCCCTTCCCCTCCTTAAGGCTACAGGGACTACTTTTCAGAAGTAATTCATTGACTGTGAGGCGCTTTGGGATGTTCTATGGTTGTAATGGTGCTATATAAATAAGGTCTTTCGCCTGTGAAGCTCAGTATAATACTGAGTGCATAAAGTCAGTGAGCCATGACAGAGTTCTGAAAATTGAACAGGGGAATGTAAATAGACCCCTGGTTCAGAATGCTAGACATGAATTATAGCATCAGGCTGATAGTGATATTGGCTTTGACCCATGCCTGGTCTAATGGCTTTATATCTCCTCTGCACTGTGGGTTGGAGCCCCCAGGGCCTGCCAGATTCTCACCTGCTGCATTGCTAATGTCCAGGTGCACCACATCCTTCTGGTCCAGGAACAACGTTCTGAAATACTCGCTGCATGCGGCCAGCACCGCCTTGTGCGCCTTGAAGTCGATGCCGTCCACGACGAAGGTGCAGTCGCAGAGCAGCCCGAGGTGCCTCTGTTGATTCAACTGCTCCAGAACCTGGTGACTGTGCTGTGGAAAATCCATCCCTGGGGGGAGAAAAAAAAAGTGAGAGGTCAGCTGGGGTCACAATCGAAGTTCCTTTGTCCTGCAGGATATTCTGGACTGTGTAGTCACCATGCTTATTTAGTGTACTGGTACCAACAGACTGTAGGAAAAGTCACAGTTTAGCCAATACACTAGAATGTGCGCAATGTACTTCTTGTGAGATCCTCTTAATTCATCAAGTTGAAAATATGACAGACCTGCACACACCAGTACTTCACCCTAGTGTTAAACAGCTCAAAATATTCTTTTTAGATACCACCCAAGTTTGGGGAGACAGATTCTAAAATTGTACTGCCGGGTACTTTTCACAGCTCAAGTAGACACAGTATGAAAACTTCACTCCCCAACCATTACGCTTTGCAGTAAGACTCTGCCCCACTGCATTTCACTAAGAGCTGGAAGGGCTGATGATTATAAACACGTTTGGCCAGTCTCAACCCGTTTCCAAGCACACATGGTCCCACAGAATTAATATCCCTAATTCAGCAGTAAATTGGCTTTCTCACTCAGAGAGGCCACAGAATGAGTGATGTGAGGAATGGATCGTCTTTTGAGGCCGGGGCCAAGGGTGCTTTACCCTGCATTTAACCCTTGCTATACCTAACTTGGAAGTGCTTGGTGGAACAGTGTAGAGAGCTTTACTTTGTATCTAATTGTCCTATATCTGACCTCAAGTGCTTGATTGCAATATTGGTGCCTGAAATGGAAAGAATTCCATTCCTCAGCATCATCATCCCTCAACTTGATGAACAGAAGAATCATAGCAACAAAAAAAAAGCCTAACAATTTTCAACCTGTCGTTCCATTTGCCCATGTGTAACTGCAGAGTATTTTACCTGTTCACTAAGAATCTGTACACAGGATCTGTGATTGTAGTTTGTAACAGAGCTGTGCTCCTCGTAAGCCAATACACAGTAAATCAATGTGACTGGGGGTGGGGCGATGGGTGGAAAGCAGGGAAGAAGACAAGACAGATAAATCTGCTGCTCACTAAAATGGCTTGCTTCCCAACGACCAGCCCAATTCTGGGAGTACATTGGTCAGAGGCAGCCCCTCCTTATAAAGGTACACCTCCACCCAGGGGAAATACGAAAGCTGACAAGGCTAGGATCAGCCTGCGAGTGAAGACACTTTTGCAAACAACAGAAAGCAGGATCCTGAAACTATGGCTTCTGCAGGGCAGAAGGGGTGAACATTGAAATGTTTTCCAGACAGTGTGAGTTCTTGCCGGAAGGCTGGCTTGAAAAGCGGTACCAGGATCCTCTGTGAGCACATCATTACCAATGGGTCAAAAGGGAGGGACCGGATCATGGTTGGCTTCGAAAGGCACCCTGATGAGGACTTCAGCACTGCCTATATCATTCAATGCTATTGTCTAGCTCCAGGCCCTCAAAACCTTCAGTTTGAGGTCTAGTTTAACGAAGGGATGGAAATTTATGTGCTCAATGTACTTAACCATAGATGGTAGGTGCATTCATCTGGGCGCTGTGTCAACCATCATTGTTAACCTACTTCAATGATCTCTCCACCACGGAAGTATAAAGATTCTTCTCAAAGGTCTGGTCTCACTTTTAAAGCAAGATAAAGTACCTTTCACAGCCTCAGGATGTCCTGAAGCACTTTACAGCCAATTAAGTACTTTTGAAGTGGAGTCACTGTTGTAATGTAGGAAACACAGCAAGGTCCCACGAACAGCAATGAGGTAATGACCAGATAATCTGGTTTTAGTAATGTTGGTAGAGAGATAAATATTGGCCAGGACACTGGGGAGAAGTCCCCCGTTCTTTTTGAAATAGTGCCATGAGATCTTTTACATCTACCTGAGAGGGCAGATGGGACCTTGGTTTAACGTCTCATCCAAAAGGCGGCACCTTCGACAGTGCAGCACTCCCTCAGTACTGCACTGAAGTGTCAGCCTAGATTTTTGTGCTTAAATCTCTGGAGTGGGACTTGAACCCACAACCTACTGGCTCAGAGGCGAGAGTGAAACCAAATGAGTCAAAGCTGACACATCGGCTCTTGCCATAAAAGAACCCTGAGATTGGACTTTTCCTTTCCCAGGAATGTCTCTCTGTCCTTGCCTTAGAGGAAAGGTTGAAATAGTCAATAACTGTTCCCTAAAGTTCCAGTTACCAGGGAGTTGAAGCACCTATTGACCCAGACCTAGTTACAGTGAAAGTTGGGGTGGCCCATTGAGACTGTAGCTATATTGTCTCAGAATGGTTCCCTGACTTCCAATTGCACCTTACAGAAATACATCTAAGTTCTAGAACTTTGAAGGGGGTGCAAATCTCTGAAGCAGCATCCTCTGCTTCCATTTTGAAATTCACCAATTACATGACATGGGATCCAAAGTGTCACATCAATCGATCATGTGGTTGTGAATAGCTTGCCTCTCCCTTTGCTTTCCATTTGCAGTGTTTGGTATGACTGGAAAACTTTGGGCATTGGCCTCCTTCATCAAGAAGGCAGATTTTAGCCATTGTTGCAAATTTATTGTCTGTACTAGATATTCTCTCATGTTCAGTATCACCAGTTACTCACATAACCTGACCGTACGTGCTCAACGATCTCGAGAGCACTTTTACCGTCCAATATCTAGTTATACAATAGCAGCAGCTGTAACAATAAGATGTGTGTACGGGATTCTGTGATCTCACACATGCCCCGTATTCATTTCCCCAGTCTTACGGCAGGCAGACTGATAAGCACTTGAGTGAGACGAGACCAACTGTAAATCAACGAGCTGGCTCATTTTATATATAAAATACATAACTGATAAGAATATCGGTATCACAGTCCAATTTAGCTATTTCCTATCACTCTTCCGAACAGCAAAAATAATAAAATATGCAATCTTTGCATTTGATATGATCCTCCATTAACTTTACTAGCTAGTATCACTGAACTGATTGGTGCCGACTTAGAGAGCTTTCTGCCTCTTCCAAACTACACCTTGGATAAGAAACCTTCCCCTCCCAATCTGAAGTGGGAATCATGGTCTCCCAAGCTACACCTCCTGCTGCACTCAATGAATGAAACCAATATTGTAGGTGTGAACCCCTCTGAAATGTGTTAATAACCATTGTCTCAAACTGATATGATATTGCAGGTGTATATAATTCTGTTTCTTCTGATGTCCTGTCAGATCTAATCAACATTTACAGACAACTTGTGTGTTGCTGATGGCCTCTGTGCTACAAGTGATCTGATCAAGAATCTCAGCCACAAGGGCACTGCTGACTGTAGAGCCTGGGACTGGGTATGTGTGACTGCTGATAGAGCAAATTTGATGGCAGGTGATGTGTCTAACAATTTCCTTACTCTGTTGCTGAAATCAGCAACAAACTCAGCTATAATCTTGAGTTTGCCAGCTGCTCATCCACTAAACAGCAACCCATCAAGATGACTGTAAAGGGAGATGAAGCCGGATCAGTGAACTGCATTCATCCATGATGGCACGCAACTACACAAACATTATTCTAAATTGTTTTTCTGTTGGCAAAGGTCTGTTGTCAATCAAGATTAAAAGCGTTCCTCCAGACTAGTACAAATGACTGACAAGTCCATTGCTCCCCAACAAACCCATGAGGGCATCCGATGTCTGTCTAGTAAACACCCATCGGCATGGAGAATTGCAAAAAATGGAACGTGCTGCTCAGATAGAAGACCTTAATCAACCAGTTTGATGGGAGGAGGATGAGGTTCAACACTGTATCACCCAGCAAATGGTGGGTCGTTCGGCACTAATGGGATTCAGCTCAAATTCTTAAATGCTGTTCTAGGTGAGAAGGGGGAAGAACACCAATGATGGAGAATAGCACTGGGAGCCACCAACTCACTTTGGAGCCACCCTTGATGAATATGACTCTGTTTGAGGCACACATACCCACAGTGTTCCAAAGCACAGCTGTGGGTGCCATCCACAAGAAGGGGGATCTAATGAGCCTGAAAACTATTGAGGGATCTCATTGACATCAATGGCTCTCAGGTGGTCCTCAGGGTTATATCAAATGTTTTGAGGGACTGCGGAATAACAACTCTCATAAGGATTCTATAGTACAAGTGATGGCTTTAGACAAGATCACAGAGGATTGTCAGATTTAGGGGAAACCCACTTCCACCACTTTCCATGATTTTCAAAAGGCTTTCAACTTAATGACCCTCATGAAGAAGCTGGAAACTAAGGGAGGCCAAATCATGAATTTTATCTGGGATGTACACACCAGCTACAAGATCCATGTAAGGGCAGATGGGAGACTAACTGAAACCAGCTCTCTTGAAAGAGGCAAGGTTGTCCACTGTCACTCATTCTATTTAACGTCTTCATCAGTTTGTTGGATGGCATCGTAAAGATGTACTTGATGCGTCCCAAATTTTTCTGACGGTATTGTGATGCTCCTATTCATAGATACTTTGTTAATGGATTCACCTGAAGCTTTATCCACCATCTTAAACAATGGTCTAATCAGTGGAATGTGGTGATGGGTGCCTCCAAGTGTGGTATTACAGCTTTGCACAGCTGAAGTGAGAATCTCAAAGGCATTGTTTGGAAGATACAAGGGGAATCTGTTCCACTATTGACTCATAGCAGAAACTGATGCCAACTTCAGCCTAGACACAGCCCTTATAGCACTCAGGAATAACCATGAATGGCTGGGATAGCAGCTTCCCAGTGCTAAAACTTTTCACATTATCAACTAGGGCCACCTTTCTGGGTGTAAACCAAATGGTACTGTTTATAAGTGACCTGTGCCAAGTTTCTAAAATATAAAACTCACACTAAAATTGCATTTTCCCATTTACTTCTGTGTCTCACGATGTAGAGCTGTGATTATTGAGGTTTTCAATGAATTTTCATCAGCTGCAAACATCTTAACTCGAGCCCTGCCCCAATCTGGTTTAGACTCTGGCAAAAAGATGTATCCCTTACTGTTGACACCGTGGCATTTTATCTCAATGGAGGACAATGATTCTCAGGCTGCCAAAAGTCCCCAGCACTTGCTGTGTCCAGGGGCGTCTTTCCTTGACTATTCTCTGCTGGTTGTACTCTGGGGACTCTAATGGGCACAACTTTTCCTCAAGTTTCATGTCATGCTGGAGATGGCAGTTCCTTCTTAATCACTCCTACTGAGGGTCCAAGTTTTCTTCTTAACCTACTTATTACCACCATACTGATGGTCCTGCATTTAGCAGATCAACAGATTAGCATCTGTGTGCTTTGCCTCCTCTCCTTCTCTCTGTCCTGGTCCTCTCTTGCGGCCAACAGAATAAAAGGGGCAGTAGCAACATGGATACAAAATTGGCTAAAGGACAGGAAACAGAGAGTAGTGGTGAATGGTTGTTTTTCAGACTGTAGGGAGGTGTACAGTGGTGTTCTCCAGGGGTCGGGTGCTGGGACCACTGCTTTTCTTGATATATGTTAATGATTTGGTCTTGGGTGTATAGGGTACAATTTCAAAATTTGCAGATGACACAAAACTTGGAAGGGTAGTAAACAGTGATGAGGATAGTGATAGACTTCAAGAGGATATAGACAGGCTGGTGGCATGGGCGGACATGTGGCAGATGAAATTTAATGCAGAAAAATGTGAAGTGATACATTTCGGTAGGAAGAACGAGGAGAGGCAAAAAAAACTAAAGGGCTCAACTCTAAAAGGGGTACAGGAACAGAGAGATCTGGGTGTATATGTGCACAAATCATTGAAGGTGGCAGGGCAGGTTGAAAGCGGTTAAAAAAGCATACCGGATCCTGGGCTTTATAAATAGAGGCATAGATTACAAAAGTATTAAAGTCATGATGAACCTTTATAAAACACTGGTTCAGCCACAGCTGGAGTATTGTGTCCAGTTCTGGGCACTGCACTTTGGGAAAGATGTGAAGGCCTTAGAGAGGGTTCAGAAGAGATTTACTAGAATGATTCCAGGGATGAGGGACTTTAGTTACGTAGATAGACTGGAGAAGCTGGAGTTCTCCTTGGAACAGAAACGGTTGCGAGGAGATTTGATAGAGGTATTCAAGATCAAGAAGGGTCTAGACAAGAGTAGGTAGAGAGAAACTGTTCCCAGCGGAGGGGTTAAGAACCAGAGGACATTGATTTAAGGTGATTGGCAAAAGAACCAAAGGTGACATGAGGAAAAACTTTTTTACACAACGAGTGGTTAAGATCCTGGAATGCACTGCCCATGGGGGTGGTGGAGGCAGATTCAATCATGGTCTTCAAAGGGGAACTGGATAGAACTTAAAAGGCAAACATTTGCAGGGCCACGAGGATAGGACAGGGGAGTGGGACTAGCTGGATTTCTTTTGCATAGAGCCGGTGTGGACTCGATGGGCCGAATGGCCTCCTGCTGTAACCTTTCTCTGATTCTATGGTGTATCTGTTATTGCCTCCTTCTCTTTAAGTGCATATCTCTCTATTAATTATCTCTCTCTCTCAGTGTCCGTTCACTGTCTCTATGTCCTGTTATCTCCCAGTATATTGTCCTTCCCTCTGCCCTGGCGTTTCTCTTTACTGTCCCCGCCTGCCCTGGAATATCTTTATTATCGGCTCACCCCACCCTGGTGTCTCCCTGTTTATTGACACTCTGCCCTGATGTCTCCTCATTCATTGTCCATCTCTTTCCCCATGGTGTGTCTCCCTCTGGTTATTACTCATCTGCGCTGATATGTCTTTGGTTACTACACCGCTGACCTGGTATTCCTCCATTTATTGCCCCTCTGTCCTTCTATCCCTCTGTTTATTGGCTCTCTATCAATTGATCAGTGTATTGGTGTTTCTGGGCTCCATTAACCCTCTCTGTATCTATTGATCCGTGCATTGTTTGAGCGCGCCTGGCGGACCCTGCCTCGTCTCCATGATGGCGGCGGGAGGCGAGTCCGCGGCCTCCTTCTACCCCTCTGCCTCATAGTGCCCTTTCCTTCAGTCAGTTTCGGAGGCGCGCTGTCGACCCCCCACTCCAGCCTAACCCTCACCTTTCTTTCCCCACGGGCTGTTGCTGGGTCCCGGCTCGATTTGCCCGCCCTCTCTTGGGCCTGCTATCGAGGTTTGTCGCGCTCGCCGTGCCGCTGCTTCGGGCTAGCTGGGCCCTGCCGCCGCCATCTTTTCACTCACAGATCGATTGCTATAGCCGGGGCTTCCCGCAGCCGCTAGAGCGCATGCGCTCGAACCGGGACGCACAAACGAATCCTCTCCAACTGGGCGGAACTGCGCATGCGCGAACCCACTGCCCCCGGGCGCCG